>NC_132864.1:37062549-37382047 GCF_048164855.1 Canis lupus baileyi
CCCTCCTTTTCCGGAGGTTGCCTGGGTGGTGTCCTGGACATCTCAGTGAACACCCCCTGGGTGATGGGCAGCTCACACCCAGGACTACTGGCCTGTGGCCATCCAAGCCCAGAAGCCTCCAGACTACAGTCTCCTACTCTTCTTGGTCTTCTGAGCACTGGCTGCAGCTGTGGCCCCACCCCCCATGCCAGCCTGTCCTGTCTCACCCTCCCGTGTTGCCTTGTACCCTCCAGAGTCCCCTAGATCCTCGCTGCTGGAGAAAGGCTCTGCCCTGAGTATGGGCAAGACTGGGTGGGCTAGGGTACTAGACATCCCCTAGAACTTCACCCAGCTTCTAGTGCAGGGCTTCAGGTGGGCTGGGTCATCAGGCAGGGCTTCACGTCTGCCCCTTGGCCTGGCTGCCCCATGGTGGGACAGCCAGGATAGGTGCCAAGGCAAGAAGTGTTCCCTGCCCCCCTCCATCTTGCCCATCACCACCTACTGGACTTCTCTGGTCTCCTCTCCTAGTGCTCAGGCAGGCGCTGCGACAGAAGCACCAGGAAGCCCAGCAGGCCTGCCGACCCCACAACTTGCCCGTGCTCCAGGCAGCTCAGCAGCGTGAGCTGGAGGTGAGGGTGTGGGCTGGGTGGGTACCACTTGGGCTCTGCTGACTAGGCTGCGGTGAAGAGGGCTTAGGGCGCTTTGGGAGCTGCTGGTTGCTCTGGGCCTCAGCTTGGGTGGGTCATTGGAAGCCTGAAGAGTCCCCAAATGTGGCTCTTTACTGTGGGAGTTGGGATGTGGCAGGACCAAGTGGAGAGTGTGTGACCCCCCCGCCCCCCCCTTGCTTCCCAGGACTGTAGCTCCTCAAAGGGCTGGGCCTGTTCAGGGCAATGGTGGGATGAGGGGACCAGCCAGCAGAGGTCCATCCTGTTCCCAGGATGCTCAGGACCACCAGGAGACCCGTATGTAACCAAGAAGCCATGGGTGGTGGGGGGTGCATGGAAAGACTTCTGCAGGGTCCCAAGCAGCCCAGGGCCAGGGTGCACAAGGAAGAGGTACTTAGCTGGGATCAGCTGGCAGCTCCAGGGGGAGGGAATATATACAAAGGCCCAGAGACGGTTGGCAACTTGATAGTAAACGGAAGTAGACCTGGCATCTGGCCAGCTCATGTGGCCCCAAGCAGTCCTTTCTGGGCAAGGTCTGGACAGCAAAGGGAGGACACCTGGCTGGAGGTCCAGATGGGAGAGCATCCCCATGGGGCAGCTGAGGCTTTCTGCAGGGCTCAGTGTGGCAGAGAAGGGAGCAGTCTGGGTGCAGTAAGGGCACCGTCAGTGATCTTGGAATGGGGACCAGGCTGGAGGAAGTGGCAGCCCACCAATGTGTGTGAGGCAGTGTGTGATGAGCAGGGGGCTGAGCCCTGAGCCGCCCTCCCCGTACAGGCTGTGGAGCACCGAATCCGTGAGGAGCAGCGGGCAATGGACCAGAAGATTGTCCTAGAGCTGGACCGGAAGGTAGCAGACCAGCAGAGCACACTGGAGAAGGCAGGGGTTGCTGGCTTCTATGTGACCACCAACCCACAGGTCAGTGCCTCAGTCCTGCCCTGGCACAGCCCAGGGGATGCTGGTTCCCAAAGGCCCAATTCCCTTTGGGGTTTTATCCATGAGGGGGGACCGCGCGGGGGGAGGAATTAGTAAGGCAGGTCCCACTGCCTCCGCCCACAGGAGGGCGAGCCAGCTGGCTGTGGGAGCATCGTTCACTTTCTCCAGGCCTGCTGCTCACAGGGCCCTCACTGGTCCTCCCTGTGCGCTGAGCCAGGGCAGTGGCAGGCCTTGGTGCGGGGTGATGTCCCTGCTTCTGTCCCTTTCTGGCCAGCTGTGGCCAGGATTCACTGGAAGTCAGTCCCATGGGTTCCTTGCCTGGCACTCTCGGGAAACGGGGCTCCTGCCAGGACAGGAGAGACCGGTGTCATTCTGGTCTCACAGTAGCCCTTCTGCATTCCAGGAGCTGACACTGCAGATGAACCTGTTGGAACTCATCAGGAAGCTGCAACAGAGGGGCTGCCAGGCGGGCAAGACAGCCTTGTGATCAGCTGGGGTCTCTGCCAGTTACCCGCTGCCCGTCACACCTGAGAGACACCTCTGTCTCTCTGTCACCGCAAGCAGCAGGAAGCTGAGTGGAACTTGTCCTCCTGACACCTGGCCACCACCTTCCCAGCTGCCTGCAGGAGAGGTCGACCCTCTGCGGAGAGGCCAAGTGGACCCTGGCGGTCAGTACCTGTCACCCACCTTTGTCTGAAGCTAGGATGGTGGTAAAGGGAAGAGCGGGTCTGCTCTGCTGGCTGTCCGCCTCAGACCTCAGGGGACAGTGGAGTTGGAGGTCCTAGCACCTTCTCACTCCACTGGGCACATCCTCACCTCTGCCATGCCCCAGATTTCATGCTTGTTCTGGTGTCAGCCCCTCCCTTGGCAGGTGCAGCCCCCTAAATAAGTGGGAGACAGTCCAAGGCCCAAGGCCTGTGTGGCCCAGAGAAATAAAGGTACCTCAGTGTAGCCTGCATGTGGCTTGTGTGATAGCTCTGTGGTACCTGCCATGACAGGGCCCTCACCTGGTAGCTCCACGGCCTACGGAGGAACCAGCAGATGTCCCCAGGCACTAGGACCACATCTAGGCCGCTCGGGGAGCCTGGAAGTGCGTGGGCAGCCAGGAGTCTGCTTCTGTCAGAGCAGCAGAAAGGCTCTGGGGTGGAGAAGCGCCAGGCCCACCCCTAGGAACATCCTGCCTGCACTGGTCTGAGCCCAGGGACCCTGCTGTCATCCTGGGGTGCGAGTTTCCAGCACCCCGCGTAGCCTAATCTGTGATACAGCCTGAAGGGAGGTATGGGTGGGTCTGCCCCACCCATGGTGGGCCAGGCCCCAGGGACACATGGTGCCAGAGGGGCAGAGCCATCAGGGCCACTCCATCTTTGATGCTGATCCCACGGGAAGGCACGAGAGAGCACTGCAGGCATGAAGCTGAGGGCTGCAGCAGTACTGGTTTATTGACCTGGTCAGCTTCCTAGCCTGGCAGCTGCCCACCTGTGGGGCTTAGGGTGTGGGCTGGGTGAACCCTGGCTTACAGGGTGGTCCTTGGGGTCCAGGTTCATGGGAGCAGGCAGAGAGAAGGGTCATGCTCACTGTGGAAAGGCACTCCTTCCTGACAGTTCGCAGTAGCTCTGGCAGGCACCAGAACCCCCCTGCGTGCCCACATCCCGAGCAAGAGCATGGAGGCCACTTCCAGCAGGTCTCACAGTCTTGGGCATAAAAAGGTGAATCCACGTGAGGCTGGGGTTGGGCTAAGGCTATGGCATTGGGCTGGGGGCCCTGGGAAGGGCTGGAGGTCAAGTCTGAAGGTGGGTGACGCCAGTTGCCCACGAACGCTAGGCTGGACGGTGGAAGAGGCTGCCTGTGCGGATCCTCCGCTTGAGCTCCTGCCACAGCAGCTGCCGCTCCCGCCAGGCGCCCTTCATGACGCTGCTGTTCTCCAGGGCACGCCGGGATAGGTAGGGCAGCACATCCATCACAGGGCCATAAGGCACATACTTGTACACAGGAAACCCGGCCTGGCCTGGACACAGGCAGGAGCAGTGAGTCCCAGCCCTGGACACCCCCACCCTGTTCCCTGTTCCCCAGAGGCCTGGCTCACCTAGTGGGAAGCTGATCTGGTCACACATGCCCAGTAGCTGTCCAAAGTACACCTGGCGATCGGCAGGGTACAGGCCAAGCTCCTCCATCCTATAGACAGATGAGGTGGCAGGTGAGCCCCTGCCCCAGTGCCACTCCCAGATTCTCAAGCATATAATTTAACCTCCATCCCTTGCTGTCTGGGGCACAGGTGTAGGCTCTGTGCCGCCCAAACCCCTGCCCTGCTGGTTCCCACCTCAGCCCGTGGCCACCAAGTTCTCCTCCCCCTCCCTCCTCTCCACCCTGACCTCTGTTCTGGTGCCCTGCCCAGCAAGGCAAGCCTACCCCAAGGTGTGGCCTGGGGAGGCTCTCAGAGGGGCCCCCCCCCCCCCGGCCCTTCCTGAGCCCCTCTGCTTCAGGGACACATCCCCAGTGTCTCCCTCCCACCGGGTCTCTTGTCCTCCCCTTGCTGGCTGCTCCGCCCTGTAGAGCAGCACCAGCCCCTGGAGGCTATGGATTCTTTACAATAGTCAGCTGGTCTACACTGAGATGGGCTGCAGGTACTGAACACACGTGGAATTTTGAATTCCATATCAAACTGGAAAAAAGAATGCATTTTTCCGAAATACTGAATACAGGTAATATTTTGGGTGTTCTTTGTGTGGCTAACGGAACATTGCTATAGTGCTCAGATGTTGGGGTGGGTGGCCCACCCAACTCTGTCGGGCGTCCTTTCCTGTCCTCATACCTCCCCACTCACAGGATCTTACCAAAATTCCCAGGGTTTAAAATGTCTACTGGCTGAGGATTCCCACATTTTTACCTCCAGCTTCCTATATCCACGTGTCTGCACCAGCGCTCTGAAACCTCCCCTTGTCCTTCCACCTCCAGGCATGTTCAGCCTGAGTCCTTCTCATCCCTACGCAGGCTGCCGGCCCAGGAGTGTGCACCCCTGGCTCTCAGAGCATTGAGGACACCTCGCCCTGGCATGAGGGTCATCCCACTGGCCCTTTCCCTCCTTCCCTCAGAGTCTGGCTCCAATGTGGGGGCCACACAGTCTAAAGCAGGCCACAGTCTCTACCATGTTGCTCTGGTCTCCAGTATCTCCGTCCCCCGCTGGAACACGAACCCTATTAAAGCAGGGCTGCCACACTACTGCTGCCCTTCTGACCTCTGGTGGTGGGACATTCCAGTGGCTCCTGCAATGACCGCTGCTAACCACTCTCCACACCCTCTGCCCTGTGACTGCAACTTTGTCCAGCACATGGGGCCCTCCACCTGCCATCTGGGCTAGGCCTCCGGACTTCTTTGGCCATAAGGACAAGAGCAAATATGATGTGGGCAGAGGCTTGCCCTCTCCAGGGCTTCTGGAAGCCCGAGACCACCATGTGGCAAAGCCCGGCCTGTCAGAAATTGGACATGTGATGCAGTCCCCTTTGCTGCCCCTGCCAATGAATGAAGCCATTTAGGGCCAGTCAGGCTTTAGCTGACCACAGATGCAAGACAAACCCACAGAATATACTGCGGTTCAGGTCTCTTGAGTTGTGAGTTGGTTTGCCACTCGGCCAAAGCTGACATAGGCTATCAGACTGAGATCCCTGGTGTGGCGTTAGAGACCCGTGCTGCTTCCTCGGGGAAGGCGAGCCCCAGCCGCTGCGGGCTCCCCGGCCCCCTGAGCAGGAGCAGGGAGCTATGCGGGCTGAGCCTTTGCTGTGACATCCGTGGAGCGGTACTTGGGAGCCTGGCACGGCCCCCGGGGGCGATGAGAGCGCTCGGCTGGCACTCGAGCCGGGGGAAAGCTGTGTCCAGGGCTGGGGGCCGCCCCTGCTAAGATGGTGAAGATACACAGCTCTTGGTGGGAAGGTTCAGAAGACAGGAGAAAGGGAGCCCTTCTGAGGGCAGGTTCTGACTTAGTTGCACTGCTCTCCGCGTGACTGGTGTCTGAGTGAGTGGACTACCTGTGATCCCCGCTGGCGGCCCACCGAAGCTGCTGAGTTCGTAACTGAGACCCGGGAAGTGGGCACCGTCCACACCGCTGACCCCCACGGGGGCCTGCACTGTGCAGGGGCGCAGCTTCCCAGCTGCTCTGCCAGGGGCAGGGGAGGCTCTTGGTGTACACCGTCTAGTGGTAGTGGAGGACCCTGGTGCCCGAGGGGTTCAAGCTTTGATCAAATCTCCATCACAGAGTAGTATTTTTAAGTCTAAGGGAAAACCAGGTTTTAGGATTTGCAACTTAATCAGGTATCTGTTTTAAAAGTCAGGCTACAACTAATTTTTTTGTTTCTGCACTGAACACAGAAGGTGCTCCTGACCCTGTGACATCCGGTGACAAGGACAGGGCATCCGAGGCAGGAAATGAGCACCTGGGAAGTCCCTAGGGATGGAGGAAAACAGAACAGTCCTGTCCAGCTGGGATGCCACTCGGCCCCCCAGCCGTCCCAGGGAAACAGCCACACCACCCTGGCGGGGACTCTTGCAAGGGAGCCTCGCCAGTCTGCATTCGGCCTAGGTGGCACTGGTGGCCTCGGTGCTCCTGTCCTCACCCTGATGGCCGTGGCCACTGTGCATTAGAAATCATGCTTGTCAGCTATAGTTTCAGGCTGTGAAAAAGCTGTGCGGTCACAAGTGGAGAGTAAGTGCCGCGTCCCCGAACAAGTGTGGAGCGACCAGTGTCAGCTCATCAGGAGGCACCCTGAAGGCACCCAGTCTGGCTGCGCCCCGCTCCGGCTGCACCCTGCCCCGGCTGCTCCATCGCCCCTTCCCGAAGCCTGGCTCAGCCCCAAGCCTTGAGCACCCTGCTCTGCTCCTGGGAGAGGCAAGGGCCGGGAAGGCCGCTGCCGCTATGCTGGGGGCCTCAAGCCCAGGAAGGTGGCAACCGGGGTAGACAGAATTGCCCCCACGTGGTGCTGCCTGGGTTAGGACAGAAAACACAACAGGGGGATGACACTGAGGTATTCGTGAATTTACCTCACCTTATTCCTCTATCTGACTTGTCTGGATTCTACCAAAGTTTTGCTCCACAGGGCAGGCATTTAAAGAGAAAACAGACTATATTAAATTCTAAATGCAGTTTAAAGCATTGAAAGAAATTCTTATGAGTCAGGTGACGTGCCAGCCACCTCCTGAGGGTGGCCCACATTACACGCTGCACTTGGGCATGGCAATAAGCTATTTAAATCACCTAATGAAACCTGGTTTTCGAATTCACAACTTCAATAAAGCAGGTACTAATTTTAAAAACCAAAGTAACTGCCGGCAGCCTTTTCTACTGCAGCGCCAAGGCCACTCGGACCTGGGAGGCAGGGGCCCGCAGGACACCAAAGCTGCCGCTCCAGGTCGCCGCCCAAGGTTACCCTGCGAATACCACCACGTCTGGCAGGTCGCGGCACGTGCTTCCACGGCACTCATCCCAAGCCCCTCCCCGGCTGGAGAGCACCAGACTGCTAGAGGGGGTGCCTACCTGCGCAGCGTGAAGTGAACCGTGTCTTCATTGTGGGAGGCCACCATCACTTTGGCCTTGCTGTTGTGCTTCAGCTCCTCCAGGACATAGTTGAGGCACCTGAGGGGAGTGCCACATGAGCCCCCACCTGCAGAGGCCACAGACAGGCCCAGGGCCATCCAGCAGGCCCATTCCTCCCAAGCATGGCCACAGCGGTGGGACCAGGGCTACACCTGTCACTCCTCAGCACCTCTTAGGCAGGAAAGCAAACAGCAGCTCCTGGGCTAGATGTGCAGCAGGGGACCAGCTGGGGCAAGTCCCAGTGCCCCAGGCACCCGTGACTCCTGCGACTTCACTTCTGGGAAGCGGTCCCCAAGGAAGTGAAAGGCCTGGGGGGCGGAGTGAGGATGCTACCGTTTGGCAGTGACGGTGTATGTCCTCGGACCCAGCGACTCCGCGGCCCGGAACGTGCCACAACTGTGTCCTTGCCCGTGAGTGCACGGGGGCAAGGTAGGTGCCGAGCCACTGCTAGAATGACCTGACGGCGAACCACCCAGAGCTCACAGAGATGGGCACCCTGCTGGCTGTTGGGTTCACGCCTCAGGCCTGCACGTGACACAGGAGAATCCAGATGGGTGTCACGTGGAGAAGCAAGGGCACAAGGGGTGCATGATGCCAGGGCTGGCGTGAGTACACACCTGGCACACCGGGGAGCTCTGGGAAAGCAGCAGGGCGCTGCCGGCAGGGGGCAGGAGCCAGGGCGGGCAGACACCCACTCCTGGTGGTGTCTCCTGGAGAGAGAGCACGGGCTCTGCATGTGCTGCTGCACGAGCGTCAGCAAGGCCAACAGACCAGAAGCAGGTGCACAAGAGCTGACGACTGTACCACGAAAGGCAGGAGGCTGCTCGGGGCATCTCCCTGGTCCTGGGTGTGCACGGGAGCTGGCGGGGGACCTGGGCCAGTTTAGATTTATTCAGTAGACTTTTCTGTACTAAAAATGCACCTTAATAGTTCTGGGAAAGGGTAGACCAAAAGCAGAGGAGATCATCAGTTCCGGCCTCAAGCATTATGTTGGTCCTACGGAGGCTTCTGACTCGCAGGCCTGCCCCGTCTTCAGATGGGGGTCACATGGGGTGGGTTCCAGCAGCCCTGCCCAGGAAGCCACGAAGCCCTGAGGGCCCAGGAGGGCTGGCGCACCTGTGGTACATGGCATTGGTGGCCTCGTACGTAGGGTTGATGGGGTCCTCGTAGCCGATCTCTGCGGCACGGGTACGTTCCTGGGCCATGTAGGCACCACGCACTAGCTTGGCCCCAAAGCACCAGCCTTCACGGCGAGCCAGCTCCACGTCCAGGGTGACGTTGTCATAGGCGTCCTGTGGGACCAGGGCCGCAAGTTGACGATGACCAGGATGATGCCCCCCTGGCCTGTGTCCCCTAAGACCCAGGTGCCCCCAGGGTACAGTCAACCGTGAGACCCCAGGGCCAGCAGGAGCTGCCTAGCCTGCAGGGGCTTAGTGGGGCTGAGAGACAAGCACAGGTAAGGAAGGCCTGTTGACCTGTCTCTAAGAAACGAGGATTCCTCTGTGTGGCCTGGGACAACCTGGGGACAACCTGCCAGGGGCCAGTCTAGGTTGCCAGCAGCCACGGCAGGCTCCAGGGTCTCCTCAGACTGACTGGGGGGCAGGGGTCCTGCATGCTCGGGACACCGGCCCGGATCCCACGCCGTGTCCTCCAAATACCTGCCTGATCCCGGAACAGCCCAGCCCAGGTCTGTGCTCGCTGATCCCACCCTGAAGGACCCCAGGCTCCCTGAGGTACATGCCAAATTCTGAGCAAGTCTTTGGGGGGGGGAGGGGTATCAGTGCATTCATCGGATCCTCAGAGGGACCCAAATTAAAAAGTGGCTGGAAAAACCCGTGACCTGTGAGGCCTTCGGCATGCGGGGATTACAGCACATGCAGCGGACTGTACAAAGGCCCCCCCGCCTCCCTCCTACCCCTTCTACACCCCAGCTGGGACCGGAGGCCCACAGAAGGGGCCGGCACACAGCTGGTGACAGGGTCCTGGGCCTTTCTTCCTGCTCGAGGCCTCCTCCCCAGCACCAGCAGGCCTCGAGGGAGGCCGGCAGCAGGCAGCAGGCAGCAGGCAGGGCCGGTACCTTGAGGTAGCACTGGTACGTGTTGAATATGAGCGGCTTCTCCACGTTGAACTTGCGCTGCATTTCCAGCGTCAGGCGGCTGATGGCCGGCTGGAAGTACGTCTGCTCGGCGTCCACCATCAGCCGCACGCCCATCTCGGCAGCTTTCTAAGAGGTGCAGGGGGGGACGGGGGTTCGACTGGGGTCCGGTAAGCCAGGCACCCCCCTCTCTGGGCACGCTCAGGGTCCTCGACCTTGGCCAGGATGTCCATCCTCTGCAGCATCCTCGTCATCTGCAGCTCTTCCTCCTCAGTAAACCGTGACAGCAGAGGCTCCAGCTGTCCTGTCTGGGGCGGCGTGTGGTCAGGCTGCAGCCGGGCTTCAAGACCGTACCTGCCCGAAGGGCAGCCCCCTGCCCCGTGTGCAGGGCCCACCAACACCCAGGGCATGGTCCCCAGGACCAGCAAGGCCACCTCATCCCCACCGCCCCCCTTCCCTGTTTTTTAGTAAAGATCAGTGCCCTGCCCCGAGGCCACATGGTACCCCAGAACGTCACTGCCAGCCACCACCCTCTGACTCACAGGGCTAGCCGCCGCAGGTCAGGCCTGCACCGAGGTGTCTGCTCCCACAGCCTCCCCAGGACCCTTGCAGGACATCCCCCTCCTGCCCCCAGACAATGGTAAGGAAGTAACCCTTGACCCGTCCAATCACCCAGGACTCAGCTCCCAGCAAGGAGAGGGCTCAGAGGAAGAACTGCGTCTACAGGCAGGTGGGGACAGCTCGCAGCAGGGACAGAGGCACCATCCCCAGACGGTGGCCTTCCCCTGAAGGCTCGTACAGCACCGGGCCCCATGCCCATGCTAGCGCCACATGCCCACTAACACCTGCCCAGGGCATTCCTGGAGGGGCCTTAAGCTTGCCCCTCTGCTGGCCCTGTGTCTCAGTTGGGGGATGGGCCCTCAGTCCACTGGGGCCAGATGCTTGTGGAAGGCACGGTTGGCGGGATGTTTCCCCAAGGTGCTTCTGCTGCTGCTTTACAGCCCAGCCTGAGGGGGGTTTTCAAACAGGGTGCAGAGTCCTGGCACCTCCCACAGGCAAGAGGGACAGCGGGGAGGGGGCTCATTCCTCTCCCCTTGAACACAGGCTGGCCTGGCGATTTGCTTTTCACACACACAACTGGGCCCAGGTGACGCTATGGGACACGTGAGGCTAGGCTGGAAAAGGTGCTTCCGCCTGGCTTGGGCGGGGTGGGCACGACACTCACCCTGGGAACCCAGGCGCCGCATGGTGAGGAAGCCCTGCCCCACAGTCAGCACCACCCGCCGGCTGTGTGAGCAGGGCCCCTGCACAATGACCCTAGGCCCCGCCACCCTCCGAGAACCGCAAGGGAACCAGAGCTACCACCACCAGCTGGGCCCCGGCAGTCCCGAACCGCGCCGGCGGTAATAGGATTACTGCCATTTCAGGCCACCGAGGTTTGGGATGGCCCGGCATGCGCAGGTAGATGACATGGGTCTCTGTGCCCCTCTGTGGGGCACTCGGGGATCTGTCCTCTTCCCCCCGGACCATAGGGTGCTGTGCGGCCAGGAAGGACAGTGCTCCCTGCCAGCCGTGGCCCCAGGGTAAGGGACAGGGAACATTCCCTTCTCAGCCCTGCACCCCGATGAGACAGGGCTCAGGGGCGAGGGGTGCCACCTGCATGTTAGGAACCACCAGGTGCTTGGAGAGCTCGGTCCTGCTGTCGATGAGGCTGTTCCAGTCCAGCAGGTCCAGGGTGCTGCGGGAGAAGCTGCATGAGCACAGGGGCGCTAGGGTCTATGGAGGGGGGCAGTCCCCACACCAGCCCACACCTTAAAAGGGCACCCCAAGCCCAACTCCCACAGAGCCCGCCTCGGTGTTCAGTTCCGAAAGACAAATAAAATGTTCACGTTGTCCTCTGTTTACAAAATGGAAACCTAAACCACAACATTCTTGCAGTGGGGTGGCGGGGGCTGTTACAAACCCAGGGTAAACAGCAAGAACAGCGTGGGCCATGGCAGGCCTGGGAAAGAGCCAAACGTGGGAGGCCCCGCGTGTGAAGGGGCAGCTTCTGCAGCCCAGGGGCCCTGGTGACCTCAGTCCCCTCGGGACCTCAGCTGCCATGACCCTCCTGCCTGCCACACGGGTCCCAGGAAGGGCTGAGTGTGGCACACTTACTCCAGGACCCAAATAATTCTGTGAGCAGCGCTGCCAGCCCAGGGGCGCTCCCACCCAGCTGTAGTCCTGCCTGGCCCTGGCCTAGCCGCAGCCCCGGCCGTGCGGACCCCGGCACCCTGTCAACTCCCGCTGTGTGTCAGGGAAAAGGCCCTTCGGCACTGTCACCCCAGGCCCATGCTCTCCAGGAGGGCACCCAGGACTGGGAGAAGCCCGGGGGCTCTGCAGGAACCAGAGCTGAATCGGGGTAGATGCTCCTGAATTCCCAGCTCGGGGCCACGCTTACCCAGACACGCCCAGGGTCTCCGCAGTGAACCAGTTCTCAATCTCCGTCCTGGAGGCGATGCCCATCTTTGCCACACTTTCCTTGAGAAGTGAGAAGGTGCCAGTCCTGGGGACCTGCCCTAGTCCCGTTCACTAACACTCCCTGTTCCCCCGGAACGTCCGTGTTGCTCTTTTGGCCTTATTACAGCATTAGGGCGAACGGGATACAGTTCGGGTTTGTGTTTCTGCTTCACAGACAGGTCTATTCCTTCCTGTCCCTAATGCCGCTTCCCAGACCCAGAGCTCTGCAGCACCCTGTCACCTGCAGGGCAAGCCTCCCCCTTCACCAACCCCCCCCCAGCGTGTCCTTCCCAACGGACCCCAGCCGCCACAGGGGGTGCTGGGAGCCTCTGGGAACCCACCCCAAACACTACCTGGCCAGTCCTCCCCGAGCCCCTCGGTGCCCACCCACTCACACCCACCGGGGCAAGGCTGTCCCACCTGTAGCACAGCCACCTCCAACTTGGTATCCATGGCAGCCAGACCAGTCTTCCCTTGCTCTGCAGCCATTTGGTGAAAGAATCGTCTCCACTTGGTCAGCACGTCTGAGAACTGCAGCTGCAAGTGCAGGCCTGAGCCACCGTCTGGTGCGTGCCCAGCTTCCCACCCCTGCAGAGACTCTGGGGCCCCCCCGGGTCCAGCTGGTACCCAGCTCCCAACACCAAGGTGCCAACACAGGAGCTTTCACTTCATGCTCACTGCATGAGGCTCAGCCAAGTTCTTACAAACTCTCTGCAGGCAGAAGGTTCTAGCACTTACCAGAAACTGAGGTCTCCCCAGCGCAGTGAGCTTGATGGCTGAGAAGCCATCATCACTGGCTCCGCCTGTCGGAAGCCACAGGAAGAACCATTAGGGCTCCAGACAGGAACGGGGAGGACCAGGAGCCTGTGCCCAGAATCTGTACTCGAGGCAGACACGTCTCGCCAGATGTGGGACAGACTGCAAAGGGCCGGCAGGGACCCTCTTCTACCGATGGCCGACAGCACACAAGGTCCCAGCTCTTCCTTTCAGATGGGCCCGAGCCCTCCGGGGAGCCCTGAATGACCCGCTGCCACCTGCTGCCGTATCTCCTCCCTTCCCCACCGGCCCTCCCAGGGGCCGCAGGGGCGCTACCCCCCACCCCCACCCCCACCCCCGCGGGCCTTCTGCTCCCAGCTCCCTCCCTCCCTGGGGGCAGCTCTAAGTGGCAGCTCGCAATCTCGGGCTCAGGTGGGTGGCCCCAGGAGCCCCTGCCAGCTCCCCCGCCGCCCGCCCTGAACAGGAGGGGAGAGCCCACCAAGGAGCCATATATCCTGGCCGGTGGCTAACCACAGCGTCCCTCCTACGGAGCCCATAAGCACACACGCTCAGGGCGGCTTGGGACACCCCAAGGGGCGGGAACAGGCAGCTTGGCGGGGCTCGTTAGCATGGATCCAGGAGGGCGGTGGCCAGAGTAGCCGACGAACGGCCCTTCTATCCCTGCCTCGTGTCCTCTCCCATGCCACCCACCAGCACCCCAGGCTGCCCAAGGCGAGGGCAGGGGCGGGGGGATAGGGCTCACAGAACACAGAGACTCCCAACACGGCAGAAGGTGGAGCACAGAAGGCCCCAACCGCCCCCCGCTCCTCCCCCCCAGAAACCCACGACCTGTCTTCAGGTCTGTGACCTTCACTCCGGGCACAGCAGGCCCGGAGGCGGGGAGGCGGCCCTTTCTCTGGCCCCCCAAGGCCAAGTGTCCCCCTGACCACCTGCTGTCTCCCCAGCACGGCTCTCAGAAGGCAGCTTCTGAGCACCACCCACTCCCACCCCTTCCAGGGTTCAGAAGGTACAAAGTTCCCTATTGGAAGGCTGCTGGGGCCCCATGGGGAGGGGTGGGGGCTGCACTGTGGCTGGGGAGGCCCCGGAGACTCCAGGGCACAGAGGCCCACCTGAGTCGCCTCCCCCGGTGGGCACTCCACCCGGAGGCAGCTGGGTGGGGAGGCCTCCGTGGCACCGGCTCCCGGAGCGGCACAGCCACGGGCAAGGCGAGGGCCCAGCGTGGCTAGGCTCGAGCCCCGGATCCTGGCGGGGGGCCGCTCAGCCTGCGGACGGCCTTCCTGAGGTTCACGTCTGGGCACTGGTGTCCAGGAGGAGGCGCCCGGCTCCTTCGGCAGGGGCTGGACTCAGGCGTGACCCCGGGGTGACCCGAGCCCACGTGTGGCTCCGCGTCACTCGCGGTCAACCCCATGGCTGTCTGGGCCACCCGGAGAGCCTGGACTCACTTCCGCCGTGAGCACGTCTGCGCACAGGGCTCAGCCCCCACCCCAGCCCCGCCGGCAGGCGCACAGCCAGCAAGGAGCCGGGCCCCACCTGAGGCCTCGATGCAGCGCAGGAACGTCTCCATGTGGCTGTCACACTTGGCTTCACTGGCATAGAAGTAGGTGCGGGCACTGATGACACCGTCCCTGCGGTCTCCGAAGGCCGGGTGGGCCTGGTACTGCCTCTCCCTCTTACTCGTACCTAGAGGCGCAGGCACGTGGCCTGAGCACGCAGGCTCCCGCCCAACGCTGGGCAAGCGCGGGGCCTCCCGGGCGGCCGCGGGCCTGCTCCCGCCCCGTGCTGCCCACCGCTCCCCGCCCTCCCCTGGCTGAGCCCTCGTCACAGGCCGGGCCCACCAGGGCCAGGGCACCAGGCCCCCGACAGGGCCCCGCGGATGCCAGCCGACCTGGAGCAACGGCCTGGAGGCTTCCAGGGAGAAGCCGTGTGGGCACAAGTCTGGGCCCCCGAACCCGGGTCTCCCTGAGCAGGGGTGGGGGGACGAGCGCAGAGAGCGTTCGTTCCCGGGGGGCCTCCTCTTAACTCACCACTGCCCTCCCTCTCGACAGCCGATGTACAGGACCTGCAGGAAGGAAGGAGCGGTGACGGCCTGCAGGTGACAGGCAGGTGACAGGCAGGTTCCCTCTCGCAGTCAGGGGCGGAGGAAGCCAGGGGCTGAGCCCGAGGGCCGGCCAGGGTGCCTCCCGCGCCCCCTCCCTCGGCACCCACCCCGCCTGCAGGGTCACCGCCCCTCACACCCCACCTGGCCCAGCGGCCCTGGCCCCCAGCCCCGGGGGGAGCGCGAGGAGTGAGTCCACCCAGGCGGCAGCCCCAGGCACGGAGCAGGTGCTCCTTCCGAGGGGAAGTCGGAGCCCGGGCCAGGCGGGGCCCACAAGGCGAGGACCCGGGCGGCCACACGCACAAAATGCCCAGAGTTGAGGAGCAAGGGCCCTGCCCTGTTCTGTGCCCCCTACATGCAGGCGCCTCCCACCGCCAGGAGCCCCAGGTCGGGCTCCGGGCTCCTGCCAGGTGCAGCTAGCTCCACCCCTAGCCACCGCCCCCAGCGTCAGGCCCCATTCCTACCCCAGAGGCGAATCTTCCAAGAAACAACCAGCATTTTTCTTTAAAATGCAAGCTCCCCCTCCCCGCCCCGCCCGGTCTCCCATTACACCGAAATAATAGCCTCCCAAGCCTCAGGAGAAGCCGGTGAGGCCGCCTGAGGCCACGGTGGCCTCTGCCCCGCCCTCAGGCTCAGCCCAGCCACCCCCGCCTCCCCGCAGTCCCGGGGCTGGGCCCTCGCCACCTGCCGCCCCGCCACCCGGACCTGCTAGAATCGCAGCAGCCCCCACCCCCGAGTGCGCCTGCCGTCTAGGACAGCACCCTATCACGCACCCTATCACGGCTAAGCCTGCCCAGACGAAGGGCCCTGGCCACACTCCCCGGCCTGGGGGTGGCAGTCCAGCGGCTTCCCGACCCAGCTACCACAGAAAGAGCTCAGCCAAAGCCCCACAGCTATCCTGTGAGCTCCCAAACGCTTGGGCCCCTTGGGGCTCCTGAGGCTCCACTCACATTTCGCAGAAGGACAGCAATTTCCCCAACCCCCCTCCCAGGGCGCCTGAGGCAGAGATGAAGCCGGTGACACTGCTGGGAGGTAACCCCACCTGGTGGCCTCAAGCCGAGTCAAAGAGCCACGCCGGCTTTCATCCCCGGCTCCTCCAAGTCTGGGGCTGCGGGCCACCCTCCAGGAGTCCCTCCTTTGGGCCCTAGCTCTTGTGCCACCCCAGGGCCTGTATCTGGCAACTCTGAGCCAGGATGCCCAGGTCAGGACCTGGACGGCCCAGTAGTCAGGCCAGTCCACAGGGGCTGGGGCTCCATCCACATAGTGCTGCCCAGCCCACAAGGCCCCATCCTGGGGACAGGGGACAGGAGCCACGTCATGGCCACTAGACATGTGTGCTCGATGTACAGAAGAGGGTGTCACAGTGCGACAATATCTGACTGTAACATGAAGGAGGGGGTTAGCCCTACACACGGCGTCCCCACTGGGAACCAGGAGCTGCCTCAGGCTGGGGCCCAGGTACAACCAGGCAAAAGCATCACTCAGGCCTCACCATCCGCAACAAGGTGCCGATGAGACCCCTCGGTCACCTGCAGCCCACCTCTCATCGGCAAGGAGAGTGGCTCCTGGGGACTCGGGCCTCCCTTGTAACCACACAGCCGTGGCTCAGAGTGACAAGAGTATCCACCTCCAAGGTGCCCGCCGGGCAGGCCGCATTCCATTCACAGGGGAAATCATTATCTAAAAGGCCCCCTGGGGCCCAGCACGGTGTAAGGTGGCTCAACATTTCCACGGCCGGCCTGTCCACCCTGTCCACCCTCCGGGCCCCAGCTGGGCTCCACAGGTGAAGGCAGCACAGGCCACCCCTTCCTGGCTGCCAGCAGGCCCAGCGGCAGGACGCAGGGGCTGTGGCTACTTCCATCCCTGAGCCTCCTGGGCACAGAGCAGACAGGAGCCCTGTAGCAGTGACTAAGCGGAGGAACCGGGTGGGCCGCGCCGCCGCGTGCTCAGGGCCCAGCGGCCTCCAAGCAGACGGCAGCACGAGGGCCGAGGCTCACACTCAACCAGGCCTGGCGGGTGGGTCACGAGAGACAAAGACGGCAGCTGCCAGGTGCAGTGGAGCAGCGTCATCGGTGGGGAAAGGAAGGGAGTGCCCTGTGCGCACACACGTGCACAGCCCCGGACCTGGAAGGGCGAAGAGAGTGTGCCCCGGGGGCAGAGGGCAGAAGCACGTGAGCACCAGGGCTGCCGAGGCGGCAGGAAGCCCCAACCATCCCCTAGGCCGCCTCCAAACTCAGCTCGCTGCTCCGGAGGATGTGTTGACTGGACGCCTTTTAGGAAAAAGCAGAAAGTGAGGGGAGCCCTGGCCAGCTCTGCCCTGGGGGCAATGCGGGAAGCCCAGTGGAGCTCACTCCCACCTGCACACCCACCTCCCTGGCGCCCCAGGCAGCACCCGGCCAGCTGCCAGCACCCCGGGCTCCACCTCCAGCCGTCCCTGTGTCTGCATAGTCGAGACACCTACCTGCCGTACGCACTGTCCCTGGGTGTTCTCATCACAGCCCACCATTGGGAGGTGCCCTAGCCCCCTATCTCACAGCTCTCAGACTGCTGGGGAGACCCCATTGGGCTCCTCTCCTAGAAGCCCCAGCTTCTGCCTTCCATCAGGTATTGCGGGACACACGGTCCCACCCAGCCCTCTCCCTCCAGCACCTACAGCCTCCCATCTCCTGCTTGCTACCCCAGGGAACCCTTCCTGGGCCCCCTCCTCAGACCCTCGGGAGGCCTGCTGGCAGCCCCGTGCATTCGGACGCCTCCATCCTTTCTGTCCTCATATGGTTATGCCAGGGCAGGCTCGGCACTACCTGTACCCTCCCTTGCCCAACTCGTGTGACCTTAGGGGCAGTGGCCCCTGTACCACTCCCCAGAGCAGGGTCCGTGGGCCTCGTGACAAGATTAGCGAGACAGACTTCTGCCCCCTGCCCCCAGGACGCAGAAGCAGTCTCTGCAGGGCGGTGGGGTGCGTGGGGGCTGCATATTGGAGCCTTCCCTGAGCAAGAACACCCGGTAAGCCGGGCAGGCAATTTGACAGCGTAGATGTTCAACCAGCACCTGCAAGCCTGGCTCTGCCCCCTCAGCCCAGGCCTCTCCAAAGGCACTGGGCCACGGGGCAGCAGAGCCAGCCACGAGGCTTTGACACCTGCCACTGACATCGGCTGGAGTCCCCATGTTAGGATGGGAGGGACCACCACTCACATGCCAAAGCCCACCAAGCAGAGCTCCTCACAGCATCAGGGTGGCCCTGGGGCACGGCTCCTCGGCACCAGGCACCATGCCCGGGCAAGGCCGGCCCACCTCCCAGGGTTCCCCCTGCAGGACAGGCGGGAAGCCAGCCAGATCACCCTGGGAAAGGAATCTTCCTGCCAGAGGGAGAAAATCTCATTGTGAAACCACTCAGCCCTCAACCCAGCAGGGCCACAGAGCCCATTAGTCATTCAACAGGCAGCCCCACTGAGGGCCGCCCCACGAGGACTACACAGAGGGGTGCCAAGCTGGAGGACCCCGCCTTTCAGACAGCAAATGGCCGGGCAGGGGCTGGGCTCCGCAGGCCAATCCGCTGCTGCTGCTGCTGCTGCTGCTTGGCTTGGACATTCCGTTCCCAAGGCAGGAGCCTCGGGTCATGCCTTTCCTCCTCCCCTCCCCTCCCCTCTCATTGGCAGGCCAGAGCAAACACCCCAGTCTCAGACAGGGCAGGCTACTCAGCAGGCCTGTCCCCACTAAGGGTCCCAGATGCAAGCAAGGGTGCAGCTACCAGCGTGAGAACGAGGCATTCTGCACAGAAAGGGCTGGTGTTGCCTGCATCTCCTGTGCGGTTACCTCCCCAGGAAGCAGAGGGTGACCTTGTTGTCTAATTTTGTTCCCTGGCCCAGAAGGGTGAGTCAGGGAGGTGCCCATCTGTCCCAGAGAACAGGCCCTGCAGCAAGTTGGTGACCTCGGGAGGAGACCCCAGGCCAGCCTGCCACACTGACCCCTGGACTCACCAGAGCCCACCTGCTGATTTGAAAACCCTCCCAGAAGGGGTAGCTGTTGGGTCGGCGTCTGTCTGCGGCTCAGGTCATGACCCCGGGGTCCTGGGATTGAGCCCCTCATCGGGCTCCCTGCTCAGCGGGGCATCTGCTTCTCCCTCTCCCTCGGTCCCTCCCCCACCCTGCTCATTCTCTCTCTCTCTCTCTCTCTCTCTCTCTAATAAAGTCTTTTTTAAAAAAAGAAGAGAAAACCTTCCAGGAGCGAGGCAAGGTGGGGCAGGTTAGCGATCCCCCAGATGAGATGCTCTGGAACAGGAAGCCAGAGCACCTCCTACACCAGGTGCAGCAAACATTGTTCGTGGACACTCAGGTAGCATCATCGGCCTCCAGCTTCGTGGCCTGTACGGCACCTGCCGTAGCTATCAACTCTGCCCACCCCCAACCCCGAGCAAAAGTGATTTGACTTTCATGTACTTTTCCGTGTCACACAGTATCATTCTCGTTTTGTTTCAACCAGTTATAAAAAAGTCCCAGCCACTCTCAGCCTGCAGACCACACAAAACCTGGCAGGCGGGCCACACTGGGCTGTGGACCACAGTGGCCATCCCCGATCCCGGCCCCTCCTCCGGCCTGGCGCACACAGGGAGCCCGGACGTGCCCTTCGCACAGAGCAAAAGTGCAAGCACCCCAGAGAGAGCCCGGGGAGCAGGCTGACCAAGCTCCCCCAGCCCGGGGCCTCGGCCCAGCCCCGCCCCGCTGGCCCAGGACGCTCTGGGGTTCCGGGCAGATGCCCAGGGAGGCCTTACTCCATCTCCTTGCGCTCGGCCTCCTCGGGGCTCAGATCCTCCTCCACCCCATAGTCCAAGATGGAGCCCACTCCGAATGCCCTGTTGTGCTGGATCACGGGCCGGATGGACTCCTGGTCCTCGCCGGCCACAAACTGCCCGTAGAAGGTCATCTTCATCAGCTTTTCAAACAGCCTTTGCCCCAGAAGCCTCCTGGTGAGATGGAGCAGCTGAAAGGCAGAAGGAAAGGGTTGTCCCGGCCACCCCGGCTCCCCTGTCCCCAGCAGGACACCCCTGCTCCCCCGCCCCCTTCGCTCCAACCGTAGAGCCTTGACACTGTCCCCAGGGCCAACCCCGACTCTGGCCTTGGTTTACCAGTGGGCACCACCAGCAGCAGCTGGTTTCTCAGCTCGTAGCTACTGTGACTCCACTCCTCACGTAGGGCAGAGGTCCACAGAGGTCCCAGTGCCCCCATTGCCCCCCTGCCCCCAACACCACTCACCTCCCTGCCCTGCATGCTCACGGGTGACCCCAGAGGCACAGAGCGGGTGCCTGACCACCACTCGGTGGATACAGAAATGAACAGCAAGTCTCTCTGGGAACAGCAGCGGGTGAGTTCATCGTAACATTCTCTGTATCCATACTTGCTGGGTTATGCCAGGTAGGAGGAGGATTTGGTACAACTTTCTAGCAGGCGAGCACCCAGATTTTTCAATGTTTTGTTCACTGCTTATTCCAAGTCCCTAAAACAGTGCCTGGCAAGGGGCCGGCCCTCCAGTGGTTGCCGAGCAGATGAACACACGCGGAAATTCAGATGGAGTCTGACTTCAGCTACAGTAAACCTTAGGCTAACAATAAGCCAGGTGACCATCTTCAAGGTCTGGGAGATGAGAGCCCATCGTGGGACCAGTGGATTTAGGACAGTCCATCCGGGGCCTTAGCAGACCTACAGCTCAAGTGGACGTGCCCCTGAGGAAGACAGCTGCCCATAAACCACTCAGCTTTCTCCTCCAACCACACTGCCACATACCCAATTTCTGCCATCATTCGTCCCCAAAGTCCTGAGCCTCTGCTTTGGGCCTGGTACAATTCTAGGATAAGAACGAGTTCACATCTGGGGATCCCTGGGTGGCTCAGCGGTTTAGCTTCTGCCTTTGGCCCAGCGCGTGATCCTGGGGTCCCGGGATCGAGTCCCACATCGGGGTCCCTGCAGGAAGCCTGCTTCTCCCTCTGCCTGTGTTTCTGCCCCTCTCTCTCTCTCTCTCTGTGTGTCTCAGGAATAAATCAATAAAATCTTAAAAAAAAAAAAAAAAGAAGGAGTTCACATCCTATAGGGGAGACCTCGAAGGAGCAAGCCACCTCCATGGAGTGGTTCAGAACAGGGTGAGGGAGTGACAGGTGGGAGATGTTTGCTAACTCAGATCCAGAGAGGGGGGCTTGCCAGGGCATGGGGGTGGCACAGAGCTCCTGCAGCAGGAAAGGCCAGGCCAGGAAGGAATGAGGACAGCAGAGTCCCCTGGGGCTGCAAGGGATGGCTGCTGGGGGGGCACATCTGCCATCTGTGTAGGAATTCCTGTGTCCACTGTCCCCGGCACTCAGCTCCAAGACAGAAAAAGCCTGAGGTCTGTCAAGCCTAATGGATAACAGAACCCTTTTCTGAGGAACATCTCTTGGGATCAGGCCTTCAGGGAACAATCCCTAGTCTAAGCAGAAGTATGAGCAAATCAAACACCTGCATCCCCAAACCAACCCTGAGCAGCCCCACACTGGCCTAAAGGCAGACCCGCCCATAATCGCAGGCTGGGACTTGGCAGAGATGCCTCAGGAGCCCACCTGAGGTCACCGGGGGGCATCCCAAGGCCACGGGTCTCCGGGCCATCCCCTCTGCCTTGCCACTGCCTCTCTGCAGCACCTGGCTTCATGGCATCTCACTGTTTTTATAAAGTGGATGAGAAATGGAAAATAAAAGGCCAACTCAGGAGAACGGGACAGGCTGCCTTGGCCCTACGCAGCCCAGGCCAGAAGTCAGGGAATCCATGGGCCAGAGCACCCCTGCCAGAGGAAAAGCTGGATCTTGATTATATCAAAGATTTCACCCCACTGGTAGGTGGAGCAGAATCGGACTCCTGAAAACCATTATCTGGCTCTGGACAACCCCTGCCGTCGTACATGTCAGTTCTGGGAACTCAGAAATCCCCACATGTGGAAACAGGCCCGTCATCTACTCTCGGGCCAGCAAATTTTCCTGTGCAGGGCCACATGGTAAATCATGCAGGCTGTGTGGGCCACACGGTCGCAGTCGTAACCACTCAACCTGCTGGTGAAGCATGAAAGCAGCCACAGCCAATGCTAATCAAAGAAGCAGGAGCAAGGCAAACACTGGAATTTGGCCCAGGGCATCCCTGGGCTGGTAACCTCCAGTACACCCGGCATTTCACAGGAACCACCTCCCCAAGGAGAGGCGGGGCTCGGAGGGAATGGCAGGGAAGGCCACTCAGGTCACCGAGCCAGTCACTCACCCTCTCACTCTGGCAAAGGGAAGCCAGCCCATCAAGAGGGCTATGGAAGCACATGGGGCAGGGCTGGCCGATCTGAAGCTAACTGCAGAGCAAAGCCACCCCTTGAAAAACACCCCCGGCATCAGGTGTACCCCTGGGTGGCACAGCCTGAAATGAGGGCAGGCCCCACTCTGCCCCAGGTGGGGGCATTCTCAGTGGGTTTGGAAACTTGCACCAGGAACACATATACTGGTTTTCACTGTAAAAGACTCAAACAGATGTGTGCAGAGCAAGGAGGGGTGAGGCCAGTTCCCTGTCCTCCCTGTCCCCCAAGGTCACCATCCTGTCCCCGTCCTCATTACCCCCTTCTGCACTGGCTTACACCCAAGCACAGAAGCCTTTCTCGTGGAACACGTGGGCTTCCTAAACCCTTGTCTTCTGGCAAGGAAGGGATCCCACTGGGTCCCAAACCAGTACAGCAGCTCAAACAGGGCTGCTTCAGGCGGACACTCCCTAGGAACAGGTTTGACGATCGCCGCTGCCACCAGGTGCTGCTCAGACCCGCACTGTTGAGCAGAAGGAATTTTCACAACAGGCCAGAGAACAAAGTGAGTAAGTACTGGTCCTGCTGAGCAGCCCACAGCCCTGCAGCCTGGCCTCCGCCCCGTCTCCTCCAGGGCCAGGCACTGAGGCCCCTGACCCCAGTGTAACCACTAGTAATGCTGTGGCCTAACAAGCCCCACAGGGAGCACACGTCAGTGGGCTCCTGGCGGCATCCCCGGGGCCAAGCCTCCCCACACCTCCAGGTACCCACGGTGGTCCCCGCACTGCAGTGCTTTCTGGCATTGGGCAGTGGTCACCTACAGGACCCCACGGTCCCCAGGTCTGCTGGCTCCTCCCCTGGCTTTGCTCTCAGGGCTGAGACCAGACAAACATGGCCTGGATGGCTCCAAGCCTTCACTCCTCCCTTCCAGCCGCATGGCTGCACCAGTCCTGCCCTGACATCCCAGTCCCACACAGCCGACCCATGAGGCCCCAGCTGCCCGAGCCAGGACCCTGTCCGTGTCCTCCACAGAGACCTTGCGGCAGCTACTCCCTCCCGGGTCATCCCCATGCCCCAGCTGGCTCCTCCCTCCTGACCCCTGCTCCTCCAGGATGTGCTGCTCCTTTCAGGCTGCCCCTCAGACACTGGTGCTTCCCAGCCTTCACCCCCCACCAGGTGCCCTGACCCCTGAGGGTCCCTTTCCACCGTCCTCTCCAGTTGGCCTGGGCGCTCCAGAGCCACAAATTTACCACAGGGCATCCGCGTCTACCACAAACACAGATGGCTTCCCAGAAGCTTCCACATCGCCAGCTCTGCCCCTCCTCCTCCTCATTTCCTTTTCACTCCTGCCACTATCAGTGCCAGGGTGCATCTGAGTAGAACCCGTGGAGAGAGCCCCCGTGCAACACTCCGCTGGCCTCACAGTGCCCTCACTCACCGAGTCCGGCCTGGTGGGCCTGCACCCTCAGCTGCCAGCACCGTGGTCTCGCCTTCACCTAGGGCTGCAGGTGCCTTGGTCCAGCCCCCCAGCCCCCCAGCTCCCCCAGCGCCCAAGGGAGGCGGCACCACCCGCTCAGCACAGTCTCACTCGAGCAATGAACACCTCCGGCATGAAAAGCCTTCCAGACCCTCAGCACCAGCAGCTGCACCCTGCAAGCTGTTCCCAGGATCACCCTGAAACAGCCGTCTTCTCTGTACGTCCAGACTGACACTGGCTAAGACACTGTTCTGCTTTTTACTTCCCCAGAGCCCTCAAGGCGTTTCACAAGTTACTATGTTGGACTAATACAAGTAACTCGCGTGGCTTCCCATTTTCCCCAACATCCAGTGGCCGTGCCTAGCGAGCTCCCTCCTAAGCCGCCACTTCGGAGAACTCCGGGTTCCCAGGCCATGACCCTCCAACACCTCCAAGGCATCCCTTCAGGCAGCACTGGGAAGCGCTCCGTTTAGACTTCAGGTGACAACGTCGCATGGCTGCGGGCGGCCGTAGCTTAAACATTCAGAAGCCGGTCTTGATCTTTAGTCGGTCACGCCCCGGCTGCAAGCGATGCTCAAGTGGCCCCCGCTTTCCAGTAACGCTTCCCGGAGCCCACGGAGCCCACGGAGGGGCCCACGGAGGGGCCCGCGCCCCGCCCCGCCGCGCCCCCGCCCCCCGCCGCCCGCCGCCCGCCGCCCGCCGCCCGCACACCTGCTCGTGGTGCGCCAGCAGCCAGGGCGAGGCGCACAGGCGCAGCACCAGCCAGCCGCGCACCAGCTCCCCGCTGCGCCGGCTGCGGTACGCCTCCCGGGGGCTCCCGAAGTCCACGACCGGCAGCGGCGGCCGCGCGGCCTCGGCCGCCCCGCAGCCCGGCGCCGCCCCCCGGCCCGCGGCAGGCTGCTCCCGGGCGGCGGGCGCGGTGGACAGCGGGGCGGCGCGGGCGGGGCCGGAGCGCAGCGCGGACACCAGGCGCCTCGCAGCCATGGCGGGCCGGACGCCGCTCCGCCGCCGCCCAAGTACCCGCCGCGCGCCCCGCCCCGCCCCGCCCCGGGACGCGCCCCCAGGGCTCCCGCCCCCCGACGCCCCGCCCCGCCGCGCCCCTCCTCGGGAGCCCCGCCCCGGGACGCGCCCCCAACGGCTCCCGCCCCCCGAGGCCCCGCCCCGCCCCACCCCGCCCCGCCGCGCCCCGGGACGCGCCCCCAGGGCTCCCGCCCCCCGACGCCCCGCCCCGCCGCGCCCCGCCCCCTCCTCGGGAGCCCCCCCCACCGCCCCAGGGCGCGCGCCCCCAACGGTCCCCTCCCTCCCCGCCAGCGGCTCCCTCCCTTCCCCCGAGGCCCCGCCCCGCCCCTCCCCTCCTCGGGAGCCCCCCCACCGCCCCAGGGCGCGCGCCCCCAACGGTCCCCTCCCTCCCCGCCAGCGGCTCCCTCCCTCCCCCCGAGGCCCCGCCCCGCCCCTCCCCTCCTCGGGAGCCCCCCCCACCGCCCCAGGGCGCGCGCCCCCAGCGGTCCGCTCCCTCCCCGCCAGCGGCTCCCTCCCTTCCCCCGAGGCCCCGCCCCGCCCCTCCCCTCCTCGGGAATCCCCCGCCCCGGGACGCGCGCCCCCAGCGGCCCCCTCCCTCCCCTCCAGCGGCCCCTCCCTCACCCCGAGGCCCCGCCCCGCCCCTCCCCTCCTCGGGAGCCCCCCGCCCCAGGACACGCGCCCCCAGCGGCCCCCTCCCTCCCCTCCAGCAGCCCCTCCCTCACCCCGAGGCCCCGCCCCGCCCCTCCCCTCCTCGGGAGCCCCCCGCTCCAGGACACGCGCCCCCAGCGGCCCCCTCCCTCCCCCAGCGACCTCCTCCCTCCCCCCCGAGGCCCCGCCCCGCCGCGCCCCCCCCCCAGGAGGCCCGACCCCTGCGAGTCCCTGAAGGGGGCGCTTCTGCCGCGAACCCTCGAGCCTGTGCCTGTCCCCGGAGAGACCGTGCGGCCGAGGCTGCCTGGCCCCAGGCCCACCTTCCCTCCCGGGGCCGATCGACAGCCCCCCCACCCGTGCATGCCCCCCCCCGGTCTCCCAGGCCCCAGGCTGGCCCCGTGGGTGCCGCGGTCCCTCCTCGTCCCTAGGCCTACGGCGCGAGCCTGGGAGGGAGACTCCTGAGGGGCTTTTGCCCAATTCTGTTCGGTCTTCCGGGTCCCACCGCCCACCCAGCGGACAGGCACGGACCTCAGGCCCCCAGTGCGCTGCCCTCTGCTTTGCCACCTCCCTCGGGCCTCCCCACCCTCTGCCCCTCTGCCCCTGAGGCTCTTCCTGGCCTGCCGGTAGCCCCAGGTATCCTCCCCTGGGAGGGACCTGCCTTGACTGCCCACCAGGGCACCCTCTTCCCCATCACTCACCCCTCGGCCCCTCCTCCGCCCCGCGGGGACCTTCAGGCCCCCCTGCGGGTGGCAGCCTCCCTCAGCCTCACTCACCTGGCTGGCCTGGCTCACTGATGTGCTTCGGTGTTGGAGCTTCGGAGGCCCTGTTCCAGGCCCGTTGGGCGCTGTTGACAGTAGGGGCTGAGTAAATTCTCTGTCGTGGGGCAGATCTGTGCATTGGAAGATGTTTCCCAGCCTCCTTGACCGCTGCCCACCCCGCGCCTGTAGCATCCTCCCCCCAGACCTTACTCATGTCCCCGGGGGACGCCATCGCCGCTGCCTTGCATCGAGGGAGGCTTCCCGAAGCAGTCACGTATTTCTGTCTGCTTTTGCTCTTGTTGGGGTTGAAGAGAAAAAAGAAACAAGAGACAGGTGAGTCAAGGCCTAGAGCCAGGAACTCAGGGGTCCCTTCAGCGGCCTGAAACTTAGCTCACCAAGGGCAGGTCGGTTCCATGAATGATCTTCCCTCCTCCTGAAAACCCTTCAGGACTCCCTGGTGCCATCATGACAAAGCTGCATGGCTCAGTCTGGCTCATCCACCATCAGCCGCCAGCCCCTGCCCACACCCACCCTACCTCCCTCACCCGTGCGGCTCATTTGCCAGCCCTCGCTCTGCCCTCCGGCCCGCTGCTACCGTCCCTCCAGTACCTGTCCATCCCCCTGCACCCCACACCCCTTCCTTCTACTCCTCAGGGTCAGCTTGGCAGACATGTCCCTGGCTGGGCACCAACTTGGTCACAACTCCTTCTTCCACTTGTTGCTGGCTTTGCTTTGAGCCTCAAAAATAAAGGTTTCAGGGGCACCTGGGTGGTTCGGTGGTTGAGCATCTACCTTTGGCTCAGGTGGTGATCCCGGGGTCCTGGGATCAAGTCCCACATCGAGCTCCCCACAGGGAGCCTGCTTCTCCCTCTGCCTGTGTCTCGGCCTCTCTCTACGTGTCTCTCATGAATAAATAAGATCTTAAAATAAATAAATACCTAAAGCTTTCAGTTATTTCACCAACAAAAATGGGTTTATTCGGAAATAGCAGAGAACTGCAATTCGGGACAGGGGAGATGTAGCAAAACCATAGGGCAAGTCTGGGGAACGAAGGAAACGGAATGCTCCTTTACAGAGGTGAGGGGGGGATTTGGAAGGAATGGTTATAAACGAAAAGGTCCATTGGAGTAAACAGGGAATCCTAAGTAGAGTGGCTTTTCATTGGCTGCGTTGTGACGGTCTCATTAGCTGGGCCCTTGCTGGAGGAGGAGAAAAAAACTTTCTCCTGCCTGGGTAGTAAAGCAGCAGCAGGATGGACTTGCTGCGAGCTGCTCTTCCTGTAGGGCGAGAGCGCTCCCCCTGCCGGCTCCCTGACTCCACGTTAAACCACTTCCCTTTTTATGAATTTTCACTCTGCAGAGTCCCAGCCACCCACCGTGTTCCCCCCCCACTGCCCCCTTACTGTGTCTTTATTAAATGAAGGAGGAAAGGAGCATGTGTGATGTGGGAACTTTGACCCCAGGCTCTAGGCTGCAGGCTGTGGCTTTAAGACTTGCCTTCTGGGCCCTGCCCTGACCCCTGAGTCACCTTGGATCACACCCAGCCCTTGCCTAGCATCCTGGCTCCTGCTTTCTGTGCAGATGCCCCTTTGATGCCACATCCTGTCCTCTGTTGTGCACACCAACTGCCCAGGTTGCAGTGTCCCCCAAGGGCATCTGGGCCAGATACCACGATTGGACCCAGGTTCCCAGCACTCAGCCTCCCCAGGCATTGTGCGTCAGGAGAAACAGTCTCACCTCCTGGGCAGGTGCACCCACCATCAACACCAGCAAACACAGGGCTAGAGACCCTAACCCTAACCCTCCCCACCGGGAGCCCATACTGTGCTCAGCTGGGGGATAATCCTGTTGATTTTATATGCTGCTGCCCGGTGACCTCCCTCTAATACACTCATACGAGAGGCAGGGAGAGGGAAGTCCCTTGGCACCACTGGCTGTGTCACCTGTCACCACTCTGATAATGGAGAAGGTTCTTAGCTATCCATATCACATAGACTTTTGGCAAAATGATGGGGCACATGAAATGCCAGGTCAGCCCACAGTCCAACAATCTCGTGCGCCTCTCCCCCAACATGCCAGGCACCTCCATTCCTGCTCTAACTCGGAAATACCAGAGTGCAGTCTTTTTTTTTTTTTTAAGTTTTTTATTTATTTATGATAGGCACACAGTGAGAGAGAGAGAGAGAGGCAGAGACACAGGCAGAGGGAGAAGCAGGCTCCATGCACCAGGAGCCTGACATGGGATTCGATCCCGGGTCTCCAGGATCACGCCCTGGGCCAAAGGCAGGCGCCAAACCGCTGCGCCACCCAGGGATCCCCCCAGAGTGTAGTCTAAGCCAAAACACAGCTGACAAGGTCAAGGCTAGGTCCAGGTAAAGCTCACGGAGGAGGTGGTCACGCGGTGGTCAGTGACGGGGCCCGTCCTGGCACCAGCACCCAGGCACCCGGGACAGTCCGTGGAGCTACTCAGTCCAGCCTCATGCAGGTGGAAGGTCACTTTGGGTTTACCACTGCACGTCTTACAGCAAAACATTCACTGTAGCCTGTGGCTCAAAGGCAAAGGATTCGAGGATGGTGGCAGTGGACACAGAGGAGTAGGAAGCTGCAGGAAGTCATCTCACCACGGAATGAACAACTGAACTGTGTTAGGCAACTATTCCCGGACTCTGGAGCCTAGTAGACCATGCAGTCTCCAGGGGAAGCTGGATGAAGAAACTCCAGTCCATTTTAGTCCATTTAGCCCCCACCAAATAGTGGGGATGTTTGCTCAACCTTGCAAATTATATTAATAAACCATTCAGTTGTGCCCTCGAAATGGGTGAGTCGTACAGTGTGCGAATTGTATCCCAATAAGCTGTCACGTTATCAAAAGCAAAGGGTTCACAGTCAGGGCATCTGCTTTAGGGCAGCGTATGACCTGGGCGGGGGGGTGGGGGACAGAGAAGCAGGGCCACACAGTGTTCGCTGAGATGGTCCGCTCACCTCCAGACTGAGGCAGCGTCACAGGCCACCAGGTCCCCAGCGACCATGATCTACCTGGGAGTGTCCCCGCAGAGACCAGGCCGGCCTGCAAGAAGTCTGCTGAATAGGAACATAAATAAAACAAGTGACTTTTTCACCGGTGCTGGGTCAATGCTACGAAGCCCGTTCTGCTGGGAATGGCTGCTGGCACATTTTGAAAGAAGGACGGGCCCGGGGCCAGAGATCATGGTAGGAGTTTGTGGAGGGGCGGGGGTCCCCAGGAGGTGAGCGCAGGGGGCAGAGGGCTGGGCCCCTGTCCTCCAGCTCAGAAGGCTGAGGTCGACCCAAGGGGGCCACGCCTCAGTGGGTTCAGTCACGCGGCAGTCACCTGCTGGTCACCCCGGCCCCACAAGGTCGGGCGGGTCAGCAGGGCCAGGCGTTCCCAAGAGAAGCAGCCAGGGGACAGGCCTCAGCAGGCAGCCTGCCCTGCCATCTCAGGGCCCCGAGAGACCCCTCTCGCTGTGGTCACATGCCCCGGCTCTTCCCAGCCGGCCCTCCCTCCGAGTCCCTCCCGTGTCCTGTCTCATCCGGACACTCGGTGAAATATTTGTTTGCACTCCAGCCATGAACTTGACATTGGAACTCGGTCAAAGTTATTATTTTGCTGTGCGTCTCTTAGCCATATTACCCGAAATATCTGTCTACCTGAATCATAGCCGCCACCGCCCCCGCCCCCCACCCCCCACGCGAGGATTCATTCTGATTTATTGCATTTTTGCCACTTGCTCTGTACCCATTTTTACTGATATATTTGTTCTGGCTGCTTGCAGAGGAATCCATTCACATTTGTTTAATTCGAGGCTTGTTTTCCGTTATCGGCCTGCACCAAACACCAGCCAGTATTTGCTCCCCTGTCATGTAAATTCCCGCATGGGCACATCATCCCCTTAGCCACGCCACGCCAGCATTCACAGACTCCGCTCGAGCTCTATTTAGCTAAGGGATGTTATTCATTGTTTTCAGAGCTGGTAAAACATGATTGTGTTTCCTGAAGGTAAGATTGTCCACTAGATCCTTTGTACCATGTTTACGTGGGGACAGTCACACTGTGCCACACCAGCCACTCTGTATGGTCACGTTCCACTCATGTGAGAGAAAAGGCGCTCAGACCCCTCTCCCCACCAGGTTCCTCCTAAAATCAGGGTGCACTCCGTATGCTGAGTGTGGCAATCACCACCTTCCCCTACAGGAGCTACAGTGACTGCCCCGTTTTATGCGGGGCGAACCGAGGAACAGAGCAGGGGCCACATGCCCTAGGGCTCACAGCTGGACTGGAAGCTGCGGTGGCTGTCCCCAGAGCCTTCTTCCACCTTTTCCAGCTGTCAGGTGTGCGCTAGGTCCACAGAGCCCGCCTCCTCCCACCAGATCCCTGGCCGGGGGTGGCTTGGGGAAGCAGAAACGCGGGAGCCCAGCACAGGCACAGGTTGGAGGGACCTTCAGCCCCTGGCAACAGTAAGGAAGGAAAGACAACAGGGTTAAGCTGGCTAAACGTGTGCGTCTTCGTGGTGAGTGAATTGGACTTCCATACGGTGAAGAGGATGGGGCGCTCGGGACTCAAGATGCCTTTTTTTTTTTTAATTTTATTTATTTATGATAGTCATCATAGAGAGAGAGAGAGAGAGGCAGAGACAAAGGCAGAGGGAGAAGCAGGCTCCATGCACCGGGAGCCCGACGTGGGATTCGATCCCGGGTCTCCAGGATCGCGCCCTGGGCCAAAGGCAGGCGCCAAACCGCTGCGCCACCCAGGGATCCCAAGATGCCTTTAACAGGATCGAGAGGGTGGGTGCCAGTGAAGACTGGGATAACACAATTACGCCAGTGGCCACTCTCCTTCCCATCATGTCCTGGGCACGGCCCTGTACCAGGAGCAAGTGGAAGGCAGAGCCAGGCCGCAGACAGCCGTGTAGGACCAGAGAGAGTCTGGGACTTCTATGGAGAAGCGAGAAGGGTAACAATACCCATCCCATGGGGTCATTGCCAAGGTTCAACCGGCCCCAGAGGGGTTTAGTGCAGGCCTGGCACCCACCAAGCACCTGATGAAGCAGAGCTGTGCCTTTGCCACCTGTGTGGGGTGCCCGAGAGGTACAGGGAGGCCTCAAGAGACAGAGTCCCCCAGAAGCTGGGCGGAGCTCAGGAGAAGGCTGGCTGCTGTCTTGGAGAGGTCAAGGCAGGGCTTGAAGATGAGCAGGCCACAGACTGGGGGCCCCCGCATGGAAGGATAGTCCTGAGGGTACAGATGTGGCTGTGCCCCCACAGCTTTTCTGTATGGTGGCTGGTGGACTGAGGGGTGCTGGTAGGTCACCAAGGACATAGACCTTTGCAGGGCTGACAGGTGCTGGGCCAAGTCTTGGAGACAAAGCCATCCCGAGAAGCTTGACTTTGGCCTCCCCACAGCCCTTTCTGAGGGGCCCCACGCAGAGAGAGAGACCTCAGATCTGGGCAGGATGTCACAGACATGCACCTGGGGCCTGCAGGGTTGACCAGGAGCCAGGATGTTTGGTGATGCTGGGCCAGCCACACCCTCTCTGCTCCAGCCTGGTGATGGTGACCCCAGCCTGAGTGGGGACGTCCCCAGAGAGCAGAGTCCAGGGGACTCACCAGGGGATTCAGGCCTCTCCCCAGAGCTATGGGGCAGGACACAGGAAGACGCCTGCGACAAGCTGCTCTGATGGCCTCAGCACATGCCGCAGGCCCTGTAGGGTCTCCTGGGTAGAGTGTGGGAGGGCATTTACAGCCACTTGTGACTTTACACGACTCAGTCTATTTTTTAAAATATTTTTTAGATTTTATTTATTTATTTATTTATTTATTTATTTATTTATTTATTTATTTATTCATGAAAGACACACACAGAGAGAAAGACACAGGCAGAGGGAGAAGCAGTCTCCATGCAGGGAGCCCGACATGGGACTCGATCCTGGGACTCCAGGGTTGCACCCCGGGCTGCAGGCAGCACTAAACCACTGCACCACCAGGGCTGCCCAACTCTGTCTACTTTGAGCTTTTTTATCCCAACAAGCAAATGTGACTTTTGTGATAAAATACATATATTATGGGATCCCTGAGTGGCGCAGCGGTTTAGCGCCTGCCTTTGGCCCAGGGCACGATCCTGGAGACCCGGGATCGAATCCCACGTCAGGCTCCCGGTGCATGGAGCCTGCTTCTCCCTCTGCCTTTGTCTCTGCCTCTCTCTCTCTCTGTGTGACTATCATAAATAAATAAAAATTTAAAAAAAAAATTAAAAAAAAACATATATTATATATATACATTTTAAGTGCTTCAATAACAGCCATAGAAAAGACAAAGCAGTGGCTTCTGGTTCAAGTCCTAGACACTTGTGACCAGCCTTTCATAGCTTTGGACACTAGTGGAAATGGCCCTCGTCTAGCCAGCTGCCTTGCATAAGTTAGACCCTCCTGCCCCCTGTCCTTGGCAGTCTGTACTCCCAAGGCAGGTGGCCCTGGTGTACAGGGGATACGCTTGTCCAGTGTCCCCAGGGCTCAGTCTGGCTGTGTGTGCCAAACTGGCTGGCAGCAAGGGCCTCAGGCCTGGCTGTGTTTCTTGGGTACCCATGCAGGGACTGGAGGGCTTCCCAGAGGAAGTGACAGCTGAATTATGACAAGGAGGACTCAGGCTTGGTGAGGAAGAGCTGGGGCCTCAGGGGGTCACAGTGAAACTCAGAGATGGAGAAGCTGGTGCCCCTCCTCCATCAGCCAAACTCAACTTGAGCTGCCCCTCTAGCCAGCAGAGTGCCCTGGGGGTGGCTCACAGTCTCTGCTTCTGATTTCTGACCCTATGCCGTGGGACCCCATGCCTTCAATTCCCTCCAGCCAGGCAGGGTGAACCCACCCCCAGCAGTCATCGCTGGTCCCGGCTCCCAAACCACAGCCGCTCATGGTGCTTCGGGCATAGGGAGAGGTTGGGGGCTCCCTACTCTGCCTCTCCCCAGTAGACACATCAGAACTTTCACCAAAGTCACTGATGTGGGCCCCCCGGCTAGAGCAGGGATGGAAAGGAGCTGCACCCAGCATGGCTGAGTGCCTCCCAGGGGCCTCATGCCTCCTTGGGCTGCACGGGAGGCATTTCAGCCCAGATCTTCTGGGTCTGAGGGTCACTCAGAGGCAGGGGCAGAGCTGGTCTGGCCCACTGGTTCCAGGGGGCGGTGGGGGTCTTGGACTGTGATCTCTCCCTGTACCCCCTGATAAAGATGGTTCAGGACATCCTTAAATGTCACCACTGGGGCTGACGGGCTGGGAGTACCGTGGGCATCCTCATGATGATAACGTGAGCCTCTGTTTAAGTGTTAGCCACGTGGGTGTGAATCACTGATACACAAGGAAGGGAACCCCCTTGGAGGTGAAGCCGTGTGCCCACAAGGGCAGGGGGAAGGGGGCAAGAACCCACGAACAAAGGCAGGCAAGGCTAGGGATGACCCTGTTTTCTATGATAATGTTTGTATTGATTGCTTTTTTTTTTTTTTAAGATTTTATTTATCCACTCATAGACAGAGAGAGAGGCAGAGACACAGGCAGAGGGAGAAGCAGGCTCCATGCGGGGAGCCTGATGTGGGACTTGATCCCGGGTCTCCAGGATCATGCCCTGGACTGCAGGCGGCGCTAAACCTCTGCGCCACCGGGGCTGCCCTGATTGCTTTTTATTTTTTATTTATTTTTTATTTTTTATTTTTAAAGATTTATTTATTTATTTATTCAGAGAGAGTGAAAGAGAGGCTGAGACACAGGCAGAGGGAGAAGCAGGCTCCATGCAGGAAGCCCGATGTGGGACTCGATCTTGGGTCTCCAGGATCACACTCCGGGCTGCAGGCGGCGCTAAACCGCTGCGCCACTGGGGCTGCCCCCTGATTGCTTTTTAAAAAAGAATAACATGTTTTACAAAAGTAATAACACCATAAAATAACCCTGCGGCTTTGGTTTTTAATGTGTGATCATTTGGACAGGATGGAGACGTGAGGCACCAGGCTGACCCCTAGCCGGTGCCCTTCAACCCAGGCTCTCCGGAACTTACCTAGTGATGGGCTGGCACCGTCCAGGGTGTCCGTGGGCGCTGTTCAGGGCCTCTGGCTCCTGTCTGGGAAACGCCCCAGTGCACGGTCAGCACTTCTGCTCCATGTGGCCCAGGAGCCTGGCCCCCCTCCAGGCTGTTCCCTGGCTGCCCTTCCGCAGGTGCCAGGGTAGGTGGAAAGCTTCTCAGGGCACGTGGAGCCAGCTGGTCTAGAGCCCCCTCCCCCCCCCCGCCCCTCCCCATCCCCCTCCCTCCCGGCTCCGCCCCTGCACCCGGCCTCTGAAGGCTTGGGAGTCTCAGCCCAACATTGATTTTCACTCCGGCCACGCTTTGATGTTGGTACACACTGTGCCTCCAGGTGCGGGGGGATGATGCTGACCTTGGCCTCCTTGGCCTCCTTGGCCTGGGCAGAGCACACGGCTGACGTCCACCTGTGCATCCCGCCACTCTCCTAAAGGGGCTGCAACCAGCACCAAGGCCGTGTTAGACTCTGTTATCACAGAAAGCAGTGCAGGTGGGCCTCCCCCTCCTCTGATTAATGTTTAAACACACATGGGGTGGGGGGAGGCAGCAGGGCCGGGGGTGGCGGGGGTGGGGGGGGTGGGGATTGTGTCCCCTGCCAGCCCAGAGGCTGCCAGCTGGTGAGGCCGAGGGGAAGTAGGAAACCACGGACACGGGGGTCCTGTGTCCTCTTGAGAGGCTGAGACTGGGGGGTGACGGTCCCACCCCAAGGAAGCCCCAGGGCCCGGGGGCGGATGCCTCTGGCAGAGTGGGGCTGTGAGGCACGGTGGGAAGTCCCACCTCGGGGCCATAGGAGGTCAGCCAGGAGCAGCCCTGGCAGGGACTGGCAGCCCAGAGGTGCTGGGGTAGCTGGTAGAGAAATGAAACACACGAACTCGGGGTTGGAAGTCAGAGCCCTGCGGGGTCCCCCCACCCTCTGTGCCACCCCGCTTCTGCCTGAATCTCCATCCCAGTTTCCAGGAACCTGGCTCTGGGTCACCCAGGCCTCACTCTCAGACTCTCAGAGGCCTTGGCTTGCTTTGAACACCGCCTGATGTTTTGGAAAAGCTCATTTCCTTTCTGATTATAGAGCCGGCAGGTAGCTCTTTGTAGACGTCTTGGTAAATACACGGAAAGGCGGTGGACACCACAGCGTCATCTGAGATCCCAGGACCCGGGCTGGGAAGCCAGAGCTGAAATTCAGGTATAGCTCTCGCCAGGCTCTTTTCTTTGCAGGTGTGACACGCATGTGTGCACGCACGGATAGATCCATGCACACCCGCATGTGCCCACTCAGCATGCTCGCCCCATACCATGCATGAGTTCGTGTGTGCACGCACACCTCCTTTTCTGGGACTTCCCGCCCTTCCTGAGTCCCAGCTCCTGTGCTCCTGGAGCTTTCACGGCATCCTTGTCCTCACGGGGGCCTGTCTGCTGTCCAGGACGAGCCATATGGGAGGGCTGCCTCAGGGTGAGTTCTCAAGAGACCAGACGACCCTGTGCCAGCTCATGGTAGCTTGGTGGGTGCAGAGGCCCCAGGAGACCTGAGAGACCCTTTCAGCGGTGCCCTCCTCTGCAGCCTCCTGGAGAAGTGGTCTGCACCCAACAAGGGTGGATGGGGTCGGGAGCAGTGGCAATGGGGGACCTATGGCACACCACCTCTCAAAGCGCAGGGTGATGTCCTAGAAGAGCAGGAGCCTTGGGGGCGCCAAGGGAGGTTGGGGGGGGGGGGGTCCTGAGGCACCAAGAGCTTCTCAACAAATGGGTTCTGAGTCACGGAGCTTTCACCCGGAGCCCATCATGAGCCCAGCACCGTGCTCCCAGCCTCAGCTCAGCCCCTGCCGCCGAGAGCCAGCACGCCCCACAGACACAGGTGGACAACAGTGGCGGCTACCTTGGGACAGCAGCTTCCACTTACTGAGTGTGCACTAGATCTGGGCACGGGCGTCAGCATCGAAGCCACTGCACATCTGGAACAGCCTGCAGGCCTTTTAAAACCATGAGCCAAAAAAAAAAAAAAAAAAAAAAAAACCATGAGCCAGCCACCATTAAGATTGACAGGACTCCTTGTGTCATACGTAGAGCCCCGGGCACGTAGAGGGAGGGCCACCATACAGGTACACTCCCCCCCCCATATCCTGCGCTTCACACAGTGGGTCTGGCTGGTGACCCCTGCGGTAGGAGGGGGCTGGAGGGGCTGGGCCCCAGTCCAGGGTGCAAATTGGGGGCAGAAGGTAGAAGGCCCTGACCTTAGCCTCCCTTAGACCCCCCAGCTCGAGGGCCAAGAATGGGGAGCAGTAGTGCAGGGCACACGAGGTGATGTTTCCTGTCATCGCCCCCACCACCTGGGCTGTGGCCCCAAAGAGGCCCTCCTGCTGCTGCCCCTCTTCGGAGGCCACGTGCCAGGCTGACCCCTGCTGTCCGCCAGAGAGAATCCAGCAGGAGATCTGCGGGGGGGGCTGGGTGCAGAGCTTAGCACGGGCTCCCAGCCCCTCAGACCTCATGGGTGGGACCCTACACCCGCACCCGCACCGCCAGGCCCTGGTCTGGGATCCCAGGATGCGGGCCCACGGCGACAGAGCCGGCCAGCAGAGGGCAGCAGAGGGCTACCGAGCCTCCCTGATGGAGCCCGCCCCTGCCCCCGCCCCTGGGACCTTGTCCCTCCTCCAGGACCCTGAGACCCTGACCCATGGCTGCAGGGGATGTCAAGGCTCACCCTTCCCTCTCCCCGCCCCGAAGAGCTGCTAGCCTGAGGAGTGCCTGCCCTTTAGGCCCTTCTGCGGGCCCCAACACAGGGCCCCTGGCATCCCTCCCCGTCTCACACACACACACACACACACACACACACACACGCACACACACACACGCACACATCACCCTCCTGGACACTGTCCTGGCCAAACCTGGAGCCTCCCTCAGGGTCTCCCTCCTGCACTCCTGAGCCCCCAGAGGCTGGGGTGAGGCTCTAGAGTGTTCCAGGTTTGCTCATGATGAACACACCCCAGGGCCCCTACAGCACACCGATGTCGCCATTGCACCACACCTCCTGGAGAAGGTAACTTCTGGAAGCACAGAGACCTCTGCTTGGCAGGTGGGCCGGGGGCAGGGTCCTGCTCCGCAGGCAGGGGAGCAACTTCACGGAGCAAGACAGCCTCCATGGTCCTATCCCTAGCCTGGCCGCTCGAAGGGCCCAGCCTTGGGCCCAGTCGGCCCCACACCTGACTCTTCTCGCACATGCCCTGGCCCTGTCCTCCCCAGACACTACACAGCACTCCTGGCCCTAGAGATACTGCCCCTATTCTCCTCCAATCTCCCCCTCTCCTACCCCCTCCCCCTCTGTCCTCACCCCACTTGCTTGGCCTCTGTTCTGGACAGAAGCTTCTAACTGCCCTCCTGCCCCACCAATGCCTGAGAAACCATCCAGGGCCACCTCCTGCGCTTAGACTGAACCTCGGCTGCCCCATCCCAGCCACATCAGCACCTCTCCTACCCTGCCTACGGCAGTTGGGACATGACTGGGACTGGACTGACCCTTTCCTGCTGTGAGGACGAGGGCCTGGCTGACTCAGCTCATCAGAACAGGCTTGTCCCTGCCACAGCGGCCGGTCCGAATCAGCCTAGGCTGGTCCCAGGCTAGCCCAGTCACTGTGTCCTGCCCGGGATATGGTGACGGTCCAGGTTGGTGACGGCAGTGGGGCCCAGGTGGCTACTGGATGGCTAGCTGAGACGAACAGACCGTGAGCTACTGAGATGGCAAGTTGGGCCCGCAGAGCCACACTGCTGAGGGAACCCCAAGGAGCAGAGCTGAGCCCTGATCAAGCATCACCTGAAGCCTACCCTGCTGCAAATCCTCCCAGTTACATAAACCCGCAAGTTCCTTTCACCATCCCACTCAGTTTGCAGTGAGTTATCTGTTCCTTGGAGCCAAAGGCTCACTGTGGGTGTATCACCCCCATCCACCTCCACCTCACTTCACCCCCGGCCAAAGCTTCTTCCCTCTGCGGCGTGCCACGTGAGCTCCAACAGCAATATCTTTACCCTTATTGCCTCCATCTGGACTGGGCCCAAAGACCCGACAGGCTCCATGCCCCCTCTCCCCCCTACTCTGACCAGGTCTTTGCTGAGCGCTGGTCACTCATTACTTACCTCTGACACCCGTCTCAAGTCCGAAGTGACTGGATTTGCCCTGGGAGAGCCATGCCCCCTAGGAGGTAGAGCGAAGCGAGGCCCTGCACCCCCAGCCTGAAGCCCCGGGGGTTTGCAGTCAGAGGTAGTTGCCCTACCCATGCTGGGGTTCACCATGCTGGTCTCTCTTCTTGGGGGCAGGGGGGTGTTGTGACAATCCAGGGGAGTCACGTCAGGGGCAGGGGATGAAGGTTCCACCTGTTGTAGTAGGAAACTCGTGTTTTGGTTTTTCCCTTTCTGCTTCCCAGTTAGGAGTGAGGCGGCCTAGGAGGAGAGTGGCTGGTGGCCCCACGGTCTGCGGGATGAAATGCAAATATCCTCTCCACAGATGACAGGCTGTTCTAGGCCACGGTGAGCTCTGGTTCAAGGGCCGCTGTGGTTCTCTGAGAAAGAACAGAGGCTTCTGGGAGGTAGAAAGGGGTGTGGGGGTACCAACTTCAGTTCCAGGGTCCCCAGGCATCTCCTCTGCCACACCTCAGTCACCAGGAAAATGCCACCTCCCTAGGGCCACAGCGGTACCCCAGGGCTCCCAATTAGCCGTGGGCATAGCCAGCCACTGAGTCCCCGAGTCCCGGCTGGGGAGGACTCATCCCTGCGCTCCGTGCTGCGGGCCCGCCTCGTTGAAAGCCTGTCTTCCCAATTATCTGCAGCCGGCTTGCCTCGGGGATAATTGGCTCCCTGCAGCTCTTTGCAAGGTCCTCCGCCTCCAGGGAAAGCAGGCGAGGGGCAGGCGGGTGGTGCCCACCCCAAAAAACAATCCCATTGGCCCACAGCGAGCCCCAGAGGTGCCCCTTGGCCCCCAAGGGCCCAGCGCCAACCAACAGGGATGTCCATCTGGAAGTCATTGCATAGAAGAGGAGAATGCCCTCAACCCAGACTCTGGAGGGACCCCTACCGCCCCCCGATCCTGCTCCATCCCCCAGGGAAGGCTGCCCCTCCATGCCCCCTGGCCCTGCCCACTGCCCCACCTGGGTCCACACCTCGTCCTCAGGGGCCCGCAGCCCCACAGCATGCTTTGTCCACCCTCCTGCACCCACACCAGGCGTCTGCAGCCCCCTATCCCACATGGGGAGCACCAGGAAGACAGGCCAGGCCTGATGTGCCCTGCGTGTGACGCCGGGTCTGTGGCCAGAGCAGTGGCCTTGGCTGGGTCTCTGATGAGCTTGAGAAGCTGGCAAAACCTGTGCGCTCCCTCTAGGAATGGGTATGAACTCCGAAGCCTGCCTCCCCTCCCAGGGTGTGGGGCGGTTACCCACCCAGGGCACCCGCGTGGGGCCCCTCGGCACACGTGTGCAGACAAAGCGGCAGCCCGAATTGGCAAGTGAGCCCTGAGGGGCAGCTCGGGCCCAGCCCAGGCCCCTGATGCTGGTGACGCGGGGCCTTCCGTGAGCCCCGTACAGTGAGGGCTCGGCCCGGCGGCCGCTCAAGCCTTCTCCACGGGGAACGGACCGAACCCGGCTTCCCTGGCTCCTTCCAAAGCGCAGTATTTTCAAGGACAAGGGCATTTTGTAATGAAAGGGTTTGATGAGTAACAGAAACAACTTCCCACTTACAAAAAACTGCGGAGAGCCACTGCTACAGGCTCTGCACGCAAACGGAGGCCTCCTACCCGGCTCTGCTCCCGACAGGGGGAAGGTCACCCTGCTGTCCCCTCTGCCCCTGGTGCCAGCCTTGGGCCTCTTACCCCGTCCCTGGCCCCAGCAGTGGCCCTCACCAGGTCCCTCACTTCGCCCCTGCCGAGGACTCTAGCTGGTGCAGCCTCGTGCCTCCTCCCATCGAGGTGCGGGGCGGTGGCCACAGTCTCCCAGCAGTTGACAGTGTCTCCAGGCAGGTGGCTTCAGGCGGCTGGGGAGAAGGCAGGACCGGCCACCCTGGCGGCCGTGAGCAGCACCCCAGGGAGAGGAGGTCTGTGGGGGCCTGTGGCTGTCCGAGGGAGAGTCCGGCCACACAGAGCCAGCCAGGGTGTGGCAGTGACGCTTCCCACCATACCTGGGGATGGGCAGGGTCCCAGGCACATCGCAGGCTGGGCAAGGGGAGGCCCTCAGTGGGGATCAGAGAAGGGTGGAGGGGAACTGGGGGCAAGCACTTGGTAGCCGCAAGCCTTTCTTTTTTTTTCTGAGCATCCAGCAGAGTCGGGCTCGTCTGGCCTGGAGCCCTGCGGCAGTGGGCTGTGGCTAGAGCTCAGACACGATAGTTGCTGCCAGTGTGGTTTGGGGAACGTCCTCCAGGCTCCCGGGGCGGGAGGGTCCCATCTTTGGAACGGAGGGGCCGGGGGTGCTCTTCCAGACACAGCGCCCGTGGGGAAACGGGCTCTGGGTTGGCTGCCCACTGCACCTTGGCCACCTTCCCCCCACTGTGTGCTCGCCGAGCCCGTGTCCCCTGGCCTGTCTGCTAGCTTGTCCCCTCCCTCCCCATCCTGGCTGGTCCCCTGGAGCTCTCCCTCCCAGCCTCATGGTTCAGATCCCAAAGTCCAGCGCATGAGAGACCAAACCGACCCACAGGAAGGGAGGCACCTCGCTCAGGGCAGAGGTGGGAGTGGGAGCTGCTGTCTGCAGAGGTGACAGGAGGAACCAGCTCCGAGTGCCCCAACCAGCCCTGGGGCCCGCGGGGCCACGCTCTGGGCTCCCCAAAGGCCTTGCAGCTTCCTAAGAGCCCTGAGGCCAGGTCCCAGCTGGAAGGGGCGCAGCCTTTCCTACAAGCCCCTCGTAAGCCGCAGGATTTGGCTTCTCGGGCAACTCTGAAGACCACGAGGGTGGGCGCCCCGCTACCTCCCTCGCTCGGCTCAAACCAGAAAACGTGCGCTGGCTCACTGTACGGTTGGTTCTGAATTCCCAGTGCGGTTCCTCCAGTTTCACAAAATACTGCCCCAGTCTAGACATCGACAAGGAAAGGAGGTGGGGCTGTTGCGGGTGGGTATGGGGGAGCAACCACGGACACTCATCGCTCGCCCTCTCCCTCTCCCTCTTGCTCACTCGCTTTCTCTGTCTGTCTTCAATCTGGCTCCGATATTTTTTTAAGTAAAAATCTCTGCTCCACGGTGGTGGCTCCTGCACTGCGGCCCCGGGGCCTCTGGGGTCAGAATTCCCCCTCGTGGCACCCCATGCGCAGTTTCCTGCACTTGGGGGGCTCAGAAGAACTGTGGAGAAGGTGGGGCTGGGACCTCGACACCGGGAGTGGGTGGCAGGTGCACACGAAGTAGTCAGACCCAAGGCGCCCGGCGCCCAGGGCCTCTACTGCCCGAGGCGTGGAGCCTGCGGCCCGGTGTGGGGGAAGGACGGCTGGGGGGGGGGGGGGTGCGGATCTGCCCTTCTCGCCCCTGGCTTTCCTGCCGGTCCTCATCCCCCCGCAGCTGTCCTGAGGCAGGACCCTTGCACTACTGGTTCTTTTGCTCTTGTCTGGCTCCTTCTGATCTCCTCTTCTGAGACACCCTTCTTCAGGACCTAGTAAGGCAGCCCCTGGCCCCACCCCAAGTTCTGTTTCTGCAGCACCCCATTGTGTTGTACCTCCTCACTGCCTGCACCCGCCCTGGCACGTGTGCCCTAAGGAGACCGGGGTGCAGTGGAGAACGGGGCTGCCATGGCCCCCGGGGGACCCTCTGGGGTCATTTCTCAGGTTGGGCGCACGCTGGCTCTTGCCCCGGCTCTGCCCTCCATCCACCTTCCATCCTCTCCTACCAGGCCGGGCATCTCGGTGCCAGGAGGGCGTCGGGACAGGGGCCTGGCTATGGGGCCGAAAGCACAGCCTCAAGATCTTGGCCTGGCTACGGGTGTGGGCGCAGCCCGGCTCCCCAACGCTCCCTCCCCATAAATAAAAGATTCCCTTCCTCCTCCCGCTTTGCGCAGCCGCTGCCTGCTTGTTGGCCCAGCCCTTTGTGCCCACGCGTTGCCATGGAGACAGCGATTCAAAGGCCTGGCACTTCAAGGCTCCCCTCCTCTGGGGCGGGTGGGTCGGGGGAGCTGGGCTGGTGCACAGGCTGCTGCCCTCTTGCCGCCTAGAGGCGCGGCCCTGACCGTCCAGGCCCCGCCACCTCTCGCTCTAGTGCCGTGGCGACCGTGGTGACCGGCCCCCCCAGAACCGCTGTGCTCTTACAGGCACCTTGTTCAAAGTTGGCCGTAATGGGGCCCCTGAAGCATGCTGAGCCCTGGTGAGACCTTGCTCCCCTCCGTCTCTCTGCGGCTCGGCCTCGTGCTTGGCGCAAGGAGGGGACGGCGGCGTGGGATCTGGATGCACCCCGCCACCCCCACCCCCAGCCCAATTTACCATCTGTCTGCCTGGACTCCTGAAGAGTCCCCAAGGCTGTGGGACACAGGCCTGGGGAAAGGCTGGCCCTCCCTCCCTGCCCCCAGCACAGGCCTGAGGCCAGCAGGGGGGCTAGCCCCATGGGGCCCCTGATCCAGGACCAAGGCCGCCCCTCCGCGCCTCCACGTTCCCTGTGTGAAGCCTGTCTCTGAGTCACCCCATCGAGAGCACAGCAGGGTCTTTGAGGCTCTCTCACTTTCTCCTCGTCCTGTGCATCACTCACACTTTTTATCTCCCCTCAATCCACCTTTAATCATCTCCTCTGACTCCTGCAACTAGAAAAATCTACAGCAGAATTTGCTGGTTGCAGCCACTCCCTCCCACCCACTCTGGTGTGGCAGACAGAGAGGCGGCCATTCGGGATTCAGTGCCACTCGGTGCAGCATTCAGGCACGTCTGGGACCACTTCAAGCCTCAGTTTCCTCTCCTGCAGATGGAAGTGGCCATCTAGCCTTTAACAAATACCCACAGATGTGCGGTGCCAGGAACAGGATGCCCCATTTATTTGGGGAGACTCTGGCCCTTTGCTCCAATCCTGGAACTCTGGCGAGGGTGGCCAGTCACAGACCTTCCCCTTGCCCCCATCCCCAGGCAGACCGGACCAAGCTGGCCCTTCCCTGGGAGTTCACAGATGGAGAGAAGGAAGTCAGAGAAAAGCAGGAGAGCTGGCTGCACCCTGGGCTAGCTCCCCCGGGCTTGGGCTTTGCACCCACCTTCCTTGACAAAGGGTGTGGACACCAACAAACCTGGTTGTGCGGGTTTGTGACAGGAGACAGCAGAAGCCGGGCAGCTTTGCTGGGTGCTGTCCCAGGACAGCAGCCAGGTGACCCTCCATGGTTTACCTTAACCTCCTGGGAGCAAGTTCTCACTTCTGGAAGGAACTGGGGATAGTCAGATGTCCACTGTCAGTACAGAGTTCCCTCATGACCAGTGTCCAAAACGCAAGCTCAAGGTGTCCAATGATACCACTGAGCCCAATCCTAGCAGACAGAAGACCACAGGAGCCTCCAAGCACTGCCTGCTAGTGTCTCGGGTCCAAACATCGGCGTTTGAGTGGACACATGTGCCTCAGGGCAGGCGTGCCCCAGCTGAGGCCTCCAGGCTTCATAAAGAGAAAGAACATGTCAGTGGCCCCACTTCTCGACCTGAGGCTGAGTCAGCTGGGCTGACTGATGCTTGGAGCCCCTGCCCATCAGGCTCTGCTGCAGCCTGGATGTGTACCCTCCAGATTCATATGTTGAGATCTTTTTTAAAAAAGATTTTATTTATTTATTCATGAGAGACACATTGAGAGAGAGAGAGAGAGAGAGAGAGAGGCAGAGGGAGAAGCAGGCTCCATGAAGGGAGCCCAATGTGGGACTCGATCCCGGGACTCCAGGATCACGCCCTGGGTCGAAGGCAGGTGCTAAACTGCTGAGCCACCCAGGCGTCGACATATGTCGAAATCTTAACCCGAAAGACGATGGTACCAGGAGGTGGGGCCCCTGGGGGTGCTTAAGCAGAGGGTGGAGCCCCCATAGTTGGGATTAGTGACCTTATAAAAGAAACTCCAGAGAGGGCTCTTGTGCCTTCTGCCCTCTGAGGACACAAGAAGCCTATGACCCAGAAGAGGGCCCTCACCCGACAGTGCTAGCACCTGACTGGAGACTCCAGCCTCCAGAACTGGGATCAATAACTTTATGCTGTTTATAAACCACCCAGCCGGTGGTATCTTGTTATAGGAGCCCTGACAAACTGAGACACCACATGAGCCTCCGGTGGGCCTGACCTGGGTCCCAGGATGTGCCTGGAAGGGAGGAGGCTCGGCCTGACTCTAGGGGCCTCTCCAGCATGGTCTTTCCTCAGGCCTGGAACAGAGCAGATCACTAAGAGAGCTGGGCCCTTCCCCAGGTCCAGCCCTGATTGCTCAGGCGCCCCCATATATGAGCTCACACATATCACCAGGGCTAATGGGGGCTCCTGGGCCCAATGAGCAGAACCCCTCCTGGCCCCTCCTTGGGTAGGCACAGTTGGCTGGGCACCATGAGCCTCCTCCCCTAATGCTTCAAGAGAGCTAAATGGCGCCTGTTCTGCCAAGGTCACCCAGCCAGGAACGGGTAAGGCTCTAGTGTGGAGTTTTGAAGCCAGCCTGTCTGACCCTCAGGCCTGGGGGTCCCCCTACACATGCTACTTTCCATAGAAGAAATGGAAGGAGGCCGGACAGGCTGTGAGACACCACACAGCCTCGCAGGGAAGAACCCGCTGGGTCTGAGCCCACTGCCCCCACCTCCTGGGAGCTCAGATGGGGCCACCCCCTCCTTCTGCCATCTGCACATGGGGTCACTCACAGAGGAGGGGCTGACCTCAGCCCACCGGAAAAGGGGCCTGGGCAGGGTCCTAGGTACAGAGATACCCTCTGCAGAGTAAGAGCCAGACTAAAATACTAACTCAGAACTCAGCCCCACGTCCAGCAGTGTGCAATGGATGGATGGATGGATGGATGGATGGATTGTACCCAGGGGCCTCCACTGCCAGGAAGAGAAATCCAGAGCATGTTCCGGGCGGGGCAGGTGTCAGTGTGGGGAGCAGAGGAGGGTGCTGTGGGACTAGGCCCCAGAGGGTGAAAACTGGGCACATGCAAACCGCCTGAGCCAGAGTCTGGGTCACCACTGGAGGGAGTGTGATCCCAGTGCTCAATTCTGTATATCCCAGATTTTTGCTAACAGACCTATCTTTTTATTTTTTTTTTATAACTTTTTATTTTAGAACGGCTTTATATTTATAGAAAAATCGAGACGATCGTACGGGAGTTCCCATATATCACACACCCAGTTCACATCTCACGTTAGGATCTGCAGCTGATGGACCCATGTTCATATATGATTATCAGCCAAAGCCCACACTTTATTCCTATTTCCTTAGCTCTTACCTGATGTCCTTTTTCTGCACCAGGATCTGATTTTTAGTCACTGAAACCCCCCAAGCACAAAGGAACATAGAAGAGTGGTTGGCTGGCTGAGCCTCCAGTGGCTACGTCCCCCAGCACCGTGAGGGCCCGGGCTCAGGCATCTCGGGGGCTTCCTCAGGAGGCAGGCCTGGGCAGAGGAGACAAAGGGACCCACCATACATCTGGCTTCTTGCTCTTCCCCACTCCTTGCTCCCAGCGAGACCTTCCTGGGCCTCAGTTTCTTCATCTGTGACATGGGCCCAGGCTGCTGCCTCATCCACACCCCTGCTCAGGCATGCAGCCAAGCCTTCCTCCTGATTTCAGTTGTGGCCAGATGCTTTTGGTGGCCGGACCCCCTGCTCCCAGAAGTCTGGGCCCCCCAGACAGGGTGTCCCTGTCCTGGGGCCTGGGGGGAGGAGGGAGCACACAGCCTGTGGTTTCCTGACCTGGCAAGTGGAGTCACTCATGGACATGCCTCCCCGGTTCTTACTCCCCACAACTGGTGCTGCCATCCTCCCACCTCCAGCTCCGCCTCCACTGAAAAGGTGACCTTTTCCCCAGAAAGCTCTGCCAGGACAAGACAAGCTGGTGAGTTATGGGGCAGGGGAGAACCACATGCTCTGCTTCATTGAGAGCTGCTCTCAAATCAGTCTGGTCCCTGAAGCTCAGCCCGAGGGCTGCCCAGAGCACCAGCTTGTCAGGCATCCCATCCTCGGACATGAGTAGATGAGGGCTGGGCAGGCAGAGGTAGGCAGGTGAGTCCCTGCACAAAGGGCACTCAGCCTTGGCCACCCTGACTCAGCACCTAGGAAGCAGCAATCTGGCTCCTCCAGGCAGCCCTCCTGGATCACTTTTCCCTTCTCCCAACTGACCGGCTCTCTGCACCTCCCAGACCATTGTCCCTAGGTAGGCCCTGAAAACTCAGGGATCCTTGACCTGTCCTGGGATCCCCCTCAGGGGTGCTGTTCCCCCTACATTCCACTCCTCTTGTCCTCCCTGTTCCTGTTAATTCTCCCTCCTGTGCAGTAAATCTCACCCCATTTTGCCATCAGGCAAACTGAGGCTGGGAGTTCCAGCGTGTGGGAAGCCTGGGATTTGCTGGCCACCTGTGACACGTGGGGACGGCTGGGGCTGATAATGTGACATGGGTGAAGCTGACTAGACACAATGAGGAGGGGCACGGAGGGCTGGGAGCCCGCCAGGGCAGTCTCGCTTGCATCTGGCACGGCTCCCCAGATGCAAGAGGAGAGACTAAAGAAAGCAGGCCTCGGCCAGCAGGGTGCCAAATGAAGACAAAGGGGGAGCAGGTGCTTACAGGTGCTCTTCTGCAGCTCCACACAGGTGGGACAGCCCGGCGAGCCCCCACCTGCCGCCTTGTCTGTGGTGGCAGGCTGGATGAGACGGTGTCATTTGCTTTATTTTAAAATAATGCTTTATTTCCTATTTTGGATCTCCCAGCCTGTAATGTGGAATAAAAAGGGGCACGAAGAATCGTCTCCCTCCCTCCCCATCTCCAGCCACTTGACACCCTCAGACTATCTTCAGGTATCCCCTCCCCCCCCAAGCAATACATGTGGGTGTCCCCCTCATCACTCCCCAAGCCCTACCTACAGATGTCCCCTCCCTCACTCCCCACAGCCATACCTGGGGATGTCCCCTGCCCTCACCCCCAGACACACATGCAGTTGTCTCCTCCTTCCCCCAGTAACTGCAGGTGCCCCCTCTCTCACCAGAGCGAGTCCCCTACCTTGATGAGCTCTGCTACCTCATGGGGGTGGGGGGGCTGGGGGAGCTGCATTTCACTGTAATTTAAATGTACATCTTTCTCATTTCAAGCGAAGTTGAACCTGTTTTTATGGGTTCACTTCAGGTCTTGGTCCATTTTTCTCTTGGGTTGTAGGTCTTTTTCTTAGGTCTATTCTTTGTAAGAATTACTTGCGTTATAACAAGCAGCGGCCCTCTGTGAAATGAGTCACCTATATTCCTGGTTTCTTATTTATCTTTTTACTCTGTGCCCCCCACCATGCATCTGCCTTTTATTTTCATGAGAGTGAATATATCCACCCTTTGTTTTATGGCTTCTAGGTTTTGTGTAATTCTTAGAATGATTCAAAATTACAGATTTTTTTTTTATCCTTCCTAGTAGTTTTACAGTTTCGTCTTTCCTTTTTAAAGCTTTGATCCATTTGGAACTTATTTTGGTGTCAAGGAGTGAGGTAGGTATCCAAACGTTTCCTCCAAATGTCTGTTTAGTTGTCCCAAGACTGTATATTTATTCCATATTTTGAATTACTTATTGAAAAATCCATTTATCCCTCCTGGACTTCACCTGCTCGCTTCTCCTACTTGCACTGGAGTCTTTTGCTGGATTTTCCTTCCCGTCATCTGACTGTCCATGGGCTGTGTTAATTATTGTGGTTCTAGAACATATTTTAGGATCCCACATGGCTGGTCTACCTCGGTTAGCTTATTTTTAAAATTTTTTCCTGGGTTTCTTTGCTCACATATTCTTTCATGTGAACTTCAGAATTGCTTTGGCAGGGCCTCTCGATTTATTCAGAGAACAAGCAGTTAGAACTTCAGCAGGGCCAGAGAAGACGCAGCGCCGGGGCGGGGTTGGGTTCTTCTAGTTGCCCTGGGCGCCCCCCACCCCCCACCCCCAAGGAGTGCGCAGGCGCGGTGCTGTCCAGGGTGCTGGGCTGGGGCCTGGCCCCGGCCTTGGAAGGACAGTGTCTCCAGGGACTGGAGGAGGGAGAGGACCTACCATCTGGGTGTCCTCACTTGCCTGCGGAAAGGGAGGCAGCCATGGGGTTCTTTGGGCCCAAATGTGGGTCGTTCTATCACATGCCCCTGAGCAGAGCGAGCCTGGCCCAGTGGCCAGAGCAGCACTGGGCAGGGATGTCAGGCAGAGGATCCAGGCCCTGGGAAGGCGGCTGTGGTCACTGTGCCGGGCGCGCATTCCAGAAACTGCCTACGGGCAGGCGGAAGGCAGCAGCCAGTAGACCTTGTGCGTGCTCAGCCCAGAGCCTGGGGCCTGGGGCCTGGGAGCTGATTGGAACCTTCCAGAAACCTGACCCCCCAGGCTGCCCAAGAGTGGTGGCTGAGAGACTCGCACCCAGGATATGGGCTGCCCATGGTTCTGCGCCCAGGCCTCCCTTGCCCGGTGGCACCCCTGGAGCCCAGGCCCAGCTTCCACGGTGGCTGACCCGAGAGAGCTTTACCTGGAGAAACCAGCCACTTGGGTGGGCTGGTAAGGCAAGGGTACTGAGCAGGGGCCAGGCTGAGGTGGGCAGACCCCAGATGTCCTGATGCAGGCTGGGAGAAGCGCCTCTGTGGCTGGCAACAAACCTCGGCCAGCCTGGACCGTCAGCAGGAATCCTGGCTAAAAATACCCCAGTCTCAGAGGCCCGCCTGCTGCCACTGTCTCAGAGCCCCTCCTCACACCAGGCACCAAAATCGTGCCCTTCAACTCCCGTGCAAGGCACTGGGTGACAGCCCATTGAACAGATGAGAAAACTTGGGTCCTGTGCACAGGGAGTCCCAGCCCGGGGCCCCAGTCTCCAAGACCAGCCAGAGAGAACTCTGTCTCACCTCAAGACCATGTCTTAGCCACCGCCCTTCTCCTTGCCTGTGACCCTGGGCAGAGGTCAGGGAAAAGCTCAGTCCAGAATAGGCCAGGGCATGGGGTGAAAGCTCTGCTATCCTTACCCAGAACAACTCTCTGTCCTGTGGCTCTTGAGGTGCAGAGCCACTTGATGGGGGCCAAAGCCCGGAGAGCTTGAGCTGAGTCACCCAGCAGAATGTGGGGTGCCAGGGACACTCTGTCCCAATTGCCTACTCCATTGGTGCATCAGTCCCTGTGGGCTTCTGGGTGACCAAGCAGCATAGATATACCCTTTATTTTGAGCTTACTAGCTGAGTGATCCAGGACAAAGCTGTGCCCCCTGGGGCTCAGTTTCCCTCACTGGATATGGTGAGATACAGTGGGAGGAATAGGAATCTAGCTGAGCTATGAGGGTATCTGGGATTGGCCTCCCGGCATGTTTGCTCAATGACTAAAATGACTGAGCAAGAGAGCAGATGAAGGCACTGAAGGGAAGAAGGCGAAGGGGTCCTCCACAGTGTCCTTTGGGTGGGAGCTCTGAGCTCCAAGCAGGGTGGGGGGCTGGCCCTTCTCTGCCCTCAACCTCTCCCTCTGGGAAATGGAGCACATTTGCATCCCTGTGGTCATGGCAGCCCAGAGGAGGGGCTCAGGGGCCCAGGGAGCCGTAGGTAGAGCAAGACTGGACACTGAGTCGGAGCCCAGTGGAAGACCCCTCACTGTGGCCCCAGAATGGGCCTGTGATTTCTGCCCTGCCCTCCACTCACGTCCACTCCAGCAGCTGTGGCCATGCCTACTCCTGCCTTCCCTAGCCCATTGGGTGCTCCCAGGTCCCCTCACCAGGTGCCTCCCCGACCCGGTTTTGACTGCCCTCTGGGCTCCTAGTGTGAACAGCGCATCCCAATTTAGCTGTCACTGCTGGGTGGGTGGCTCTAGAAGGATGCACATTCCTTGCAGGGGTGGAGGAGGGGCAAGAATCAAGCGCTGACGCCTTGGGCACAGCCTGGGGACCCCACCTTCCAGAGCTCTACCCCTGTACCAGATTTTTGGCCCTCAGGGACCAGAAGTATCTTACTCATCCCTAGCTGAGAGACCACCAACCTACTGCACCTACTAGAAGACTCTGAGCTCCCCCCTCGGTGACCACCAGGGAGCCCTGGGGTCTCATGCCTCTCTTTGGAAGCCTGGAGAAGGGGCAGATCTAGCCTCGGGGACCAGGTGCCAGCAATGCATGTCCCACTCAGCCTGCGTCTCCTCCCCTCTCCAGGCTCAGGCTGTCATCCTGGGGCCTGTCACAGGGGCTCCAGGTCAGCAGCAAGGGGGCTGGGGAGAAGGGAAAGGCGGTGCGGCGAGAGCCACCGCTGTGCAATGGATATGCTTCATCCACGGTCCTCAGCAGCCTCTTGGAGGTGGAAGGTGCACATGGCCTGAAGGACACATCTAGCATTCCAGGATCCGGGGCTCTGTCCTGTGGGAGGAGGCCCCTGTTCAGTGCAGAGGTCGGAGGCATTTGGAGATGAGCAGACCGGTGGGATTCCTCAGGATGCAGCCAGGGGTCAGCCTTCCCTGTAATGGTTCCAGTTGCTGCTGTGTGTGGCTTTAATAAATAAGAGATGAGGAAGCTGATGAATTATGGCTTAATATGCACCAAAGTTGGGCAGAGGGACTCCTGGGGGGGGGGGGGTGTAAGGCTGATGACACAAGACCAAGACGCCCTCTGAAGCCGTGAGATCGGGGATGATGAGGGGCTTGTAGGGGAAGCAGTGGCTGTGGGCAGAGGTGGCCCTCGGATGGGCTTCTAAGAGGTGGGTGGGTCCACCTCTGTTTTCCCGTCTGTAAAATGGGTAGTGGTGGCGGTGTCTACACCACAGGACAGAATGGAACGATGCACTCAGCACGCCTGGCACAGAGTCGTCGCAGGCCTCGGGCAGGCAGCCACCCTCTGCGGTGTGGGCAGATGGCAGGCCGGCGCCCCCCAGCTCCCTGGCACTAGGACCACATTCCCTGCCACCCACTCAGAGGGCTGGGGAAGGGTCACATTGGAGCAGCGCCTGGGTGGCAGGCGAAGGTTTGCCGCAGGAACTTTGAGCTTCCTTCCAGGTCTCTCCTTGCACTGCCCTGGAGGGGTCCAGAATGTATGCAACAGAGACCATTCTCTTGCTTCCCCACACCTCCCCGGGAAGGCCCTGGGGCTACTGCATGCCTGTGGGTACCCCTCTGGGCTGCCCAAGCAAAGCCACCACAAGCCTGTCTCTCCAGGACAGGAGCCCGCGCAAGCAGCGGCTTTCTAAGGAGGTTGAGCTGTGTCCCTATCAGCCCAGGACCAGCCACAGCAGAAGGGTCCCCTTAGTTAAACGTGGAGGGTTTTTTTTTTAATTAATTAATTAATTTATTCATGATAGACACAGAGAGAGAGAGAGAGGCAGAGACACAGGTGGAGGGAGAAGCAGGCTCCAGGCCAGGACTCGATCCCGGGACTCCAGGATCGCGCCCTGGGCCGAAGGCAGGCGCTAAACCGCTGAGCCACCCAGGGATCCCCTAAACGTGGAGGTTTGAGTGAAAATTCCACCCTGCCCGTGAGGGCCCCGACTGGCCCTCTCAAGGGATAGGAGAGGTGGACAAAGGAGAAACAGTGACCAGCTGACCTAGCCCAGGAATCATCAGCATCTGGCTTGTCTACAGGCTGCACTGAGCCCAGGGAGGCCAAGGGGCTGGGCCAAGGTCACGCAGCTGGGAGAGCCTTCTCATGCCTGACATGCTGACTGTGAGCGCTGGTCCCCAGGGTGGGGGTGGGGGTGGGGGTGGGGGTGAGGCAGCCCCGCAGCGGTGCCATCCCTGGAGGAGCGTGGTGGGCTGCCTGAGCTCGAAGAAGGCCATATCCTATGAGTGGCGTGTCTGAGGAGGGCGATGCAAGCAGAAGCCAGCCCGGGGGTGCGGTGGGGGGGTGACAGATCTGTTTAGCCTCGAGAGCAGACCATGCCTACTCTCCATCTCCAGAAAGCCTGAGGGAGCTCAGATCAGTGGGGCTCAAATGGCCTATCCTGTCTGCACCCCTGCTGGGCCCCCCGGAACTGGCTGGTGGAGAGCATGAGAGGAGGACAGTGTGTGACCAAGCTCTTCCCACATGGTCTCTGGCTTCCCCCCCAGAGGTCGGCCCCCAGGGCTGGCTGCCCTCCCCACTGACCCCTCACCAACTGTCATGAGCCCTCCCTCTCTCACCCTTTGGGCCCTGGGTGGAAATGGCTCATACCTGCCCTCCTGGGAGACGCACTGTCCCGCACACTGTCCCGCACACTGTCCCGCACACTGTCCTGCACCTGCCCACATCCTGATAAATGTGCCTCACCAAACCCCCTGTCTCCAGCCTGAGGAGTGAGCCGCATCCTGCTGGGCGGACCCGCCTGCCGCCTAGCCCCAGTCTCCGCCTGTCCTGAGCCCCCTCAGCCCTGGCCCACCCCGCCCCGCCCCAGCCAACGCCCGGGAGCCGTCCCACAGGCTGGGTGGCCCACGAGGAGGGTGCTGGCCCAGGTACTGACTGGGAGCGCACGTATCCTGCCTGTGGCCCAGAGCGGGGGGGCTCTCAACGCCCAAACCTGTGGGCAGGTGGGAGGCCCAGGTGCCAGCCCAGAGCAGCCAGAAACATCCGAGCTGGCAGCTGGAGAGGATCCTGGCGCCAGAATCCTCCACATGGCAATACCGGCTCCCTGTTCCCTCCTATGTGCATTTGTGCCCCAGAATGACTGTCCCCAACTGCCCTCAGGAGGGGACTTTGATCCTACAGGAAAATGGGGTCACAATCGTCAGCAGGTTGGTCAGCCTGCTGTCCCGGATCATTATAGCCACCCAGGAGCTGAGATCCTAGCTCAGACCTCAGACCAATGGCCAGTGCCACATGACTCGCCGTTTGATGTGAGGTGGCCCTGTGGAGGGAACTCTTCCTGGTCTGGGAGCTGCTGCATGCAAGAACTCTGGAGGAAGGGTGCGAGCATGGTGACGAGCCTCAGCCCCTGCTGGCTCTCAGTCTGGCCTCAGGTTCCCCACTTGTACAATGGAGGACACACCTCCTGTGTCGCTGTGGCAAGGATTCACCGGTGGCACTCAGCAAGCAGCACCCACTGGAGAGGTGCCTGCGGGCATGTGGCTGGGGGCAGGAGCAAGTGCACAGGTACCGGAGTGCTCTGGGCTCCACCTCACCTCTGTGTGTCTGGGAATTAAATGTACTCTGCTGTGACCTGGTAACGCAAGGCTGGGATGAAAGCAACGGGGCCAGAGCGGGCAAAGTTGTGGTCAGGGCCACAGTGCAGCCTGAGGGATCGGGCATTGCAGCCCCTACACCCGGCCGGAGGGCCAGCCCCCCATGGGCGCCACCGTTGGCTTCCACCCCCCGGGGCTGCCTGCAGCCGGGCTCAGAGAGCTCCTTGCTTTCCCTTGGTGAGGCTGGCGGGCCACAAACCCTGTGCTCTGCTGACCTCTCCCAGCGCCCCCTCTGTGGTTGGGAGGTGTGGTCTGGGGGGGGATGCAGAGTGCACCAGGCTTTCTAGTGACCAGGTCCCTCAGATTCGTATCATCAGGTGACACCGGCTAGGGCTCCCAGGGAGACCACTGAGCCCTTGGCCAGAATGACGATGTAGTCACAAGGAAGGGTCCGGAGCCTGCCCTGGGCACAGGGTCCTACAGATTGGAACCAACTTGGCCAGCCAGGCTCTCATCCCTCTGATCCTGTTACCTGCAGGGTGGGCTCAGGAGGCCCAGGCCAGGCTGATCAGCGTCCAGGGCCCCTCTGGGTGTGGGGCAGCGGCAGGGATGCTGGCCTGGCAGCTGGCTGAGGACTCGGATGCCCCCAGGAGCTAATCTGGGGGGCCAGATAGACCCCCCTCCCCCCAGGAGAGGGACAGAGGGCCGTCTGTGCAGGTGTGTGTGGGAAGGGGCAGGGTCAGTGGCTTCTCCCGCCCTTGAGCCTAGGCTGGCTTTGCGGAGGGGGGGGGGCATGGGCAGGGAATCTCCTGGGCCTCCCCGTTCCAAAGGAGGGAACCGGTGGGTGCACCCGTGGGTCGGGGCAGGGCTGGGACCGCGGCCCGTCCCTGCGCTGGTGCGGAGGGGGCCACAAGGACGGTCTGGGGGCGTCAGAAACCTGTCCAGCTTGGAGCCTCGGTTTTCTAACTGGCAGACGGAGCGGTCCTGCCCCAGCGGAGGGCTGCTGCGAGCGGGGGCTCCGGGATCTAGGGGGTCGAGTGGGCCGGGCGGAAGCGCCCCCCCTCGGGGCTCCGCACGAGGTCTCCCGGGCGGCTGGACCCTTGCGGGACCCCCCAAGCCCGGCCCGCCCCGGCCGCCACGCCCTGGGGCCCGCGCCCCCCGCCGCTCCCGTGCGCGCCGCCGTCCCCGCCGCCGCCTGCAGGGGCCGCCGCCGCCCCAGCAACGCGCCGCCTTTGTCCGGGGCCGCGCGGCGCCGCTGCACCCGCCGGGCCGCTCCCTCCTGCCGCCGCCCCGCGCCCCGCGCCCCGCGCCCCCCCGCCCGGCCCGCGCAGGTGAGCGCCCCGCCCGCCGCCAGGCCCCGCCCCGCCCCGCCCCCGCCCCGCCCCGGCCCGGCCGGCGGGGGGACCGGGCGGATTCCTCGCGCGGCGAACCACATGATCCCATAAAACATTCATCGGCTCCGGCCCGCGCCGCCAGCGCCCCGCCGCCCGCCGCCCGCCGCCCGCGCCCCGCGCCCCGCGCCCCGCGCCCGCGCCCCCCCGCCCGGCGCAGCGCCCCGAGCGCGCCCAGCCTCGTCCCGCGGCCGGGCCGGGGCCGGGCCGGAGCGGCGGCGCCTGGATGCGGACCCGGCCGCGGGGACACGGGCGCCGGCCCCCCAGCGACTTTCGGTCCTCGTCGCGCCCCGCCCGACCCCGACGATGAAGAGGGCGTCCGCCGGAGGTGAGTGCGGGCCGGGCCGGCGGGGCGGGGGCGGGCGCGGGGGCGCGGGGGGCGCGGGCGGGGGGCGCCGCAGTGCCGCGCCGGGAGGGGGCCCCGGGCGCCCCGGCCCCGGGAGGGCGGAGCCCGCGGCAGCAGGAAAAGTTGCGGCTTCCCGGGAAAGTTGGCGGCGGCGGCGGGGCCGGGGGCGGCGGGGCCGGGGGCGGCGGGGCCGGGGGCCGGGGTGGGGTCTGCCGGCCGGAAGGGCGCGGCCCGGCCTCGGAGCGCCCCGGCCCCGAAGGGGTTAACGAGCAGGGCTGCAGGAACGCGGGCAGCGAGCAGGCGAGCAGGGGCGAGGGGGCCGGGGCGCCGCCACCCTTGCCCCAGGACTCGGCTCAGGGCGCCCGGCGGCCCGGGGTCAGGCCGCAGCGGGACGAACGGGGGCGTTGGCGGCCGTGGAGGGCGTGGGGGGCGGGGCTGGCCCAGAGCTGCCCCCAGGGGGCTGACGAGGGGAGAAGGCGGGCTCAGACCCCCCACACCCGCAGCCTGAAGGCCCTGGGCGGGGGTGGGGGGCTGGGGGTGCTCAGCTAAGAGGCCCCAGAAGTGGTGGGGCTCACGGCATCCGAGCGGATGCTGGCAGCCCTCATGGGACCCTGGGCTACCCTGGGCGAGGTCCCGAGAGAGGGGTCTGGGGGGGTGACCTCGGGCGAGGCGAGTCGGCACGCCCTGCCTGGAGGGTGCTCCCTTGGCGCCCACCCGGGCTGCCCTGCTGATGTCCGTGGTGCCGCAGGCTGCACACACGTTTCCTTGCACGTGCACGTGTCTACAAGGGCTGCACACTTGTACACCGCGTGTGCCCGTGCATGCCAGGCTGCCCCAGTGTGCACGCACACACACGCCGTGGATGCACATCCATGTCCTCGCCCCCGCCTGCACGCCCACGGCCACACATGCATGCACATAGCATGCCTGCTGTGGTCTCCACGCTTGGCACATGCTGGGGCCCCTTAGTGGGACCTGCTGCCTTGCCTACGTGCACATGTGTTGAGGGGGAGGCTCTGGGCAGCCAGAGCTCACAGATGGAGGGGCGAGAAACGGCTGCAGGACACGGCCCCACCTCTGTCTGCCTACCCCCGGGTCCTGGGAGTCTCCCTTCCACAGCCCGCTGGGTCTTTGTGTGTGTGTGTGTGTGTGTGTGTGTGTGTGACTCAGTATGGTTCTGCACGTGTGTGTCTCCGCACGCGTGACCGTATGCGCCTGTGGCCACATCAGCATGTGTCTCTTTGCCTCCAGTGTGGGTGACCAGGTTTTACCTGTCGTGTGCCCAGACGGGCTGTGACCAGGCTTTACCCAGATCTTCGGCAGAGGCACTGAGGGCGTGTGCCGAGGAGCAAATTCAACACGCCCAGCCTAGGGTGTGAGGCCAAAGCCCCCCCACCCCACCCCTGCCACTATTGCCCCTCCCCCCATGCTGGAGCCACAGTGCCGGGCAGGGAAGGCCCATTTCCAACCTCGAGGTCAACACGGTGACAAACAAACTAGACCCTTCCTCTGTGCTTTCTAGTCGCTGTCCTCGAGCCCAATGGGGTGCAGGTATGTGCCCACACTGAGGCTGACCCGGGGCGACCTCAGGAAGGCCCTGCCCTCGGGCCTGAGTCCCAGCACAGTAGGAGCCTTATTGGTAAGATGTTCTGTGGTGTGTCACCTGCCTCAGGTGGGGGGCGGGGGGCACTGAGGTAGGGGTGCCGGTGTCCCACTCTCGCTGTGGTAAGGAGGACGTCGGGCCGGGGCTTGGAGAGGCGGGGCCGTACTGCCTGGTGCCCATCCCTGTCCTTGTCTGTAGAATGGGGACAAGTGGGTCATCCTTATAGAGCGTGCGGGGGTGAAACAGGGGCGGGCCGGAGGTTGGGGCAGGCGCAAGGGCTGGCCACTTCTCTTCTCTAAGCGGGTCGAGGGAGGGAGAAGCAAGCTCCAGAGGACGAACCGAGCCGGGGGGTGGTCTGCACCCTACCACCGGGCAGAGGGCTGCTCGCAAGCCCTGGTTGCTGGGTGTAGGACGGCAGAACAGCCTGGATCTGGGTCCCCGCGCAGCCAGCCGTCGGTGGAACGACCTTGGGCGTGACAGTCCGCCTCTGTGTGCCTCAGCCTTCTCACCCGTCACTTGGGCCAGCAAGCGGGTCCGCCTTGTGGGTAGTCGGGGGCGCTTCCAGGTCAAGGTCCCCATGGGGTTCTGATGCCGGCGCTTTTGCCTTCAAAATACGCAAAACATCACCCCCCACACACCACCCCAGTCAGTGGTTCCCACAGATGACGTCCTCCCAGCACCCTCGCATTGCTGCTGGACCTCTTTTCTACCTGTTTGCAGATAAGGAAACAAAGGCACACAGAGGTCACAGGGGAGTTGGAAAGGGTGATGGGCAGCTGGGGAGCAGGAGGTGAGAGCCCCGCAGAAGGTGGAGGTGGCCAGCAACCCGCTTCCCCAGCTGCTCTGCCACTCAGCAGCAGGGAGCCTGCCTCAGTTTCTCTATGTGGAGATTCACAGCCAGCTGGGGGTCCTGCAGTTGGGACGGGCCCTCTCCTGCGGTCACGGATGAAAGGTAGGGGAGAGGGCCAGGGCGTCTCAGGAGGCACGAGGGCTTGTGGGGTGCCTGTGGAGGACTCCCCACCGCCCGCGTGCCGGGCTCTGGGAGGTGGAAGGGGAAGTCTTGCTGTCTGGGGAACCCGAGGGCTGGCTGGAGACCTGTCCCGGGGCCAAGGACTCGTGTGCCGTTACTCATCGTCAGTGACAGACCACGCGGGGCTGGCGGTGTGTGGCCCTGGTTCCCCGTGCTTTCGGGGCCACAGCCTCCCCGCCTGCTGCCCCAGACCCGGGGACCTGTGCTCCCCCACGGCCGGTGCTGCCTCTGGGCTGCAGCCCCCCCTTGTTCCCTGCCCCAGGCCTGAATTCACGGATGCCTGTGGCAGCTGGTGCAGCACCTGGAGGGGCCCGGCTGGCGGAGGCAGAAGGAACCCCTCCCCCGGGGCTGCCTTTCCTGCCCCCCCCTGGGCTGGAGGCCAGAGGGACTCCACGGAGCCTCAGTCTGTGTGGCCAGAAGGGGTCAGAACAGGGGCAGCAGGAAGGGGTTCCACGGTGAGCGAGTGAATCGCATCGAATGAGTGAATGGGTATGTGCAAAGGCATGTGTGAGTGTGTCAGGGGAGTGTGTGCGACTGTGACACCCTTGCCCTGGTCCCTGCTGCGGGGCTCCTGAGGGCTCCTGGCTGTGCCCCGCCCTTGGCCTGGTGGGCCCTGACCTCTGACCCCGGGCAGGGTTGCCTGTCCCTTGGTGGCCACCCTGGGCCTGGGCCTCGAGATCCATGGGAGCCAGGCTGGCTGCCCACCCCCACCCCGTCCCTCCAGCGGCGCTGCGGCACTGGCCCCCACGCCCCATTTCCCCTCTCAGGGTAACCCCTCGGCGCCTCTCCGTGTCCCCCACTCTGCGGCCCAGCTGCCCCATCCCAGACTTCGTGTTTGCTCCTGAGACACCCGTTCGTTCGCTCATTCATTTGTCCCTAGCCTGTCAGACCCTATTTGGAGGCGGGCAGATAAAGGGATGTGGTCCTTGCCCTCCCAAGTTTATAGGACTAAATGCTTTAAAGGACAGGTGGTCAAAGAGCCAAAAACAGAAGCCCAGGCAGAGGGTGGGCACGCCGTCCACACCCGCTGCATCTCCCCGAACCGTCACTGGAGCGTGTGGGCCCGGCCGGGTGTTGTGTGCTACCGTTTCTTCTTTTGTCGCTGTATTTTAAACATTTTGCACGTCGGGAACTATTCTTGTGCATCATGGGTTTACTGGTGTGTGTGGAATCCCTTCCTGAGGGTTCGCCATAATTTGTCCGAACTTGCCTCGGTCTCTCACACCAAGCAGGGTCCTGTAGCTGGCCCCCAGGGAGTGTCCCCAGGGCAGGCCCCGCAGGTCCCCAAGGGCGTGGCCACAGGCCCCCCTCCCAGCTCCTCCCAGCGTTTTGTGGGTGGGCTCCCCAGGCCTCTCGCTCCCCTGGGGTCCAGTTTCTCCCTGGTAGTGGTGCAATCTGCTGCTGGGCCTTGGTCAGGACTCTGACCCTGGGGATGGCCCTTATGCAGCTGGGCTTCGGGCTGCCCCCCTCCCGCCGCTGCCCTCACCCTGCAGCGTCCTGACGGCCCTGTCTCCACGTGGGCCCTGCTGAGAGAGGATGAGGTTGGCCCACGGGGCACCATCCTACAGCCTCGACCGCCTGTACCCCCAGGACAGGGTCGCCGGGCCCAGGAGGGACAGCTGAAAGGCAGGGCCACGGGCAGGCCTCCCGGAGGGGCCTGTGTGGGCAGAGGCCGGGGACTTGGGTCGCCTGGGCTGGGCGCGGCAGGCTGTGAGCCCCGTCGGGGCCCTGGTGCGTGGGGCTGGGCCGCCAGTGATGCGGGGAGCCCAGGTGGAGGGCCCCGGGTGTCAGGGGCCGCCGGGCTTGGTAGAGGCAGCCCGCCCAGCAGCGGGGGGCGCTCCTCTGCTCCCCGGTCAGCGCCTCGGCGTCCCTGACTGGCCATCACGGTCACACTCCGCGTCATTGAAGTTCCAGAGAACGTTGGTGGGGACTGAACGAGGATTTCGCGGTCAAGCAAATTTGGGACCGGCTGGGTTAAGCGGCGCTGACGGGTCTCACACACGGCAGGGTGTCCCCGGGCCTTGGGTTTGCAAGCAGGTCGGGCAGGGCCTCCGACGGGCACCCCCGGGCGGCCCACTGCAGGGACTGGTGAGCCCAGAAACGGTTTTGGGCAACTGGCTGAGATGCCTCCGAGAGCCTGAGGGAGACCTTTGGGCCCCAGGAAGGGGGAAGGGCCCCCGGATGGGTGGGCCGTCCTACACCCAAACCGTGCAGCCTCGGCACCTGGTGGGCGGGGGGACCACGCTCCTCCTGGCAGTGTGAGGCAATGTGCAAATTTAACCTTTGGGTTTATGACTCTATTTCTTTGCAGCAAATGTCACGGGAAATGTCAGGCTGAGGCTGAAGCTGGTGAAGGGCCCATCGAGGAAGGGGGTGGAGTGCTGAGGGGCTCAGGCCAAGGCGGGGCTCCGGGCCCCTCACCTCCTCCAGGGAGCCTTCTCGGATTGCCCTTCGCTTGCCTGGGCCCAGCGCCGTGTCCTCCATCTGTCCCAGCTATTGTGACCTTGTTGAGATGTTGCCTTTATTCACCTCCTGCCAGGGCCCAGATGGGGCGGGCTCAGAGACCTGCCAGAAGCCTCCCCATCCCGAAGTCTGGGCAGGCGTTGGATTAGCCTGTGCAGCGCCGGCTCATGTGTGACCTTGGGCAGCACCCGCCCTTTCCTGGTCACCAGAGGCCTCTTCCGTAATCCTGTTGACCAGAGGTGCTGCTTCCGGTTCAGAGCCTTTGTGGGTGGGAAAACGCTCAAGTCTGAGGTGTGTAGGGTGCTGGGCTCTGGGGGAGAGCCATGGGGGCTGGGGGGCTGGACCCAGCATCGTGTGGCAGCTCCAGGCACACAGTAGGCGCTCCATCAGGGGCAAGGGACAGTGAGTACACGTGGAAGGTGGGGAGGCGGGGGCCGCAAGGCCAGCTGGGGACCCAGAGCCCCAGACTCACCTGCCGGCCCACCCACCGCAGCAGGGCCAGCCCTGAGGCCCAGCTTGGCTGTCACCGGGTTCTGCTGTGGCCCTCAGGTCCCGGCCATCACTTAGCAGGCATTTATTACCCCCCTGCTGTACGCCAGGCCTGTGCAGTTGAGCAGGGGTCTCAGGCCCTAGCTGCCCCCACCCAGCAGCTCTGAATCTTTCCCCTGCACGTGCAGCTCTGCTCTCTGGTGTCACAGGTCCCCTGGCTCCAGCCTGTCCGGTGCTGGTTACCCCAGAACCACCTGCCCCTCCGCCCCCAACATCTCCACCCAAGGGCCACAGTCCTGGCTGCCTCCCATCCTCGAAGGCGAGTCCAGTGACAAGTTGGGCTCCGGGGAAGTCTGTCCCCTTTTACCCCTCAGCGAGGGCCGGCCCCCTTCCAAGTCCACGGCCACAGATGCCCTCAGCTGCCTGCCTGCCATCTCGTCCTCCGTTCAGGCTCTGAGATGCTTTCCTAAAACATGTCACCCCAGCCAGGCCCCTCTGCCTAAACTCTCTCAAGTCTACCCCTGGGTGACCCCCATTGTTTTCAGGGCCTGGGCACTTCCTCTTCCACCCTCACTGGAAGGAAGCCTCCAGCTCCCTGGTCTCAGCACCTGACATGCACACCTGTGCCTGTGCCCCCTCTCCATGTCCCCAAGCCTGGCACCGGGGCTCCCTGAACGGTGGGGCGGTCCCCTGCTTAGCTCCCAGGAGACACTGGGGCTGACAGCTTTGGCCCTTGGGGACGGCTGCTGGCTGTCCGGTGCAGGCCAGTTGCCCGAGGTAGCTGCGAGAGGGCAGACCCCTCGGACCCTGAGGAGCAAAGGCACAGGTCTAGAGAGAGCCAGATGCCATCCTATGGTGGATGCCCAAGGCTGGGCAGTTAATGTCTGCATCGGGACCCTCCTGGCTTTAGCCCAGAGCCAGCTGAGCACCTGGGCATGTCACTCACTTTCTGAGTCTTCCTGTCACATGGGACACTCCGAAGGGGAGTCAGTGTTAAATGTCACCCACAGAGCCCAGCCTGTGGGATCCCCTGCCCTAGGCTGGAGCTTCCTGTGGAGATAGAGGCTGGTGATGGGGCTTCCAAGGGCCCTCAGTGGGTCATGGGGCCCCCACCTTCCAGGGACCCATTGGGTTCCTTCACAGCTGCCCTGTCCTGAGGGGTCTTCGGTGCAACCCAAGCAGCAGGGTAGAGAAGGGCGTGTGGGCGCCCGTGCCCCCCGGAGCGGGAGCCTCTGTTGAGCCACGGGAGCACGGAGGAGGAGCCCCTGTGCGCACCTGCCCCTGCCCACGGATCCTCCTGCCATGAGGGTCCTTGCTACCTGCCCCACGGGGAGTCTTGACTTACCAGTTCCTGCCAAGGGGAGCCAAGTGAGGAGTGGGGCTGGGAGGCCAGGGGGACTGGAGGTGGGACGCGCCGAGCGCAGGCAGGGCCAGCAGCAGGGGGGTCTGGAGGGGCCTCTGGGACCCCCATATGGCAAGGAATCCCCGAATCCCAGCAGGAGTCTGGGCCAGGCAGACACTGGGCCTGGTCACCCCCTGCTGCCTCAGAAGGGGAATTCAAGGCCCCCCTGCCTTCACCATGTGGAGACTTCTGCCCCACAATTCACTTTGCAGCAGCTTTGTGGGGCGGTGGAAGGGGTGCCGCGTGGTCTTCGGCAGGGTGCAGGCGTGCATTCGGAGGGTGGGCCGTCTGCCCCCCGCCCCGAGGCTTCCAGCCCAGCACCACCCACCCCCAGAGACGGGGCTGGAAGCGGGATTACAGGGAAGGGCCAGCCACCGCCATAGCAGTGTCGGGAGGGCTGGGGGGCCCAAGGTCCCCCGGGATGCTCGCACCCAGCTCTCCCACCTCCTTCCACAGGCCTGTACCTGCCTCCGCAGCACACCCCAGCCAGGAACTGGGGGTGGGCCCTGGAGCTCTCCCTGCCCGCACCCTTCCCAGAGCCCCACCACCTTCCTCCCACGGCCCTCCACTGTCCACGGCCCTCAGCCACCCTGCCTGAGGCTCCTGCTCTCCCAGGACACATTTGGCCGGATGACGCTGTGTGAGCCAGTGGCCTAGGAGCCTGGTGGGAACTGGGCTCCCAGGTTTTCTTGCGGGCTGAGCCCCAAGACCGCCCCCTGGGGGGGCCATCTGAGGAAGATGCAGGACCGTCACTGTCTCCCTGCAGTGAGCACTCCTCACCCCAGGGCATGGGGGCCCCCATATGACAGGGGCTGATGGGGGAGCTGAGGGGGGCCCTGGGGGGCCCTGGGGTGTGGTTCCAAGTATGGCCTGGCAGGCAGCCCCCCAGCATCCCCTGGGCAGGACCATTAGCCAGGCACCGAGATGCACACTGGGGGTGGGGTCTGGGAGGGGGGCCCGGGCAGGTCCCTGAGGCTCACTTGTGTCTCCCTCCATTCTCTTGGTTAAGTGTTTTCCAGGCTTTAGTGTCAGGCCACCTGTGTTACGCAGCAGGGACCCCTGGGTTCTTTGACACGTGCTGCCCCCAAGGCCCCCCAGGTCCCAGGGACATACCCCAAAGCCCATGAGAGCCCCAGGAGAAAGAAGTGCTAGTAGGGGTGTGGTGAGGCCCCTGAGGCCCGGGCCCCCACCCTGAGGTCACAGTAGCCCCTGGGTCTTAAAGAGGCACTGGAGCTCTTGGCCTGGTGGGGGCTCCCGGGGTGGGGGGGCAGCAGAAGCCAGGAGACGCTGGGGCTGCCGCTGGGGAGGTGGGGGAGATGAGAGTTGGGTGAGGAGCTTGTGAGGGCCAGGAGGGGACCCAGGGGGGCCGGGGGATCTCGGGCAGGGAGGACAGGGTGGAGTGGACGGTGGCATGCCCCACCCCCCCCGGCCAGCCCCAGCGCGAGGCCAGCCCGCTGCCCTGTGTGCTCCCGGCCGTGGGACACGTGGCCCCGCACACCGGCCGTGTCCAAGCTGTCTTTCATCTCCCGGCCTCACAGCCCAATTTATGTCAGGCAGAGGCTGACACAGGGACAGGTGTGACAAGTGTCTGGCTTCCTGTTCGAAAATTGGCAAAAGAAAAACTCTCCCCATAAAGATATTCCATCTACATACCTCCTGGATGTCACGGAGAGGACCCGTCACGGCCGAGACAGATGGTGGCCCTAATGGACTCCATTCTTTACCTGCTGCTGGAGCCACGGCCCAGTCCCCAGGGTGGCCCGAGGCGAGTGGTGGCAGTGTGTGTGTGTGAGTGCGTGCATGTGTCTGTGTGCGTGCATGTGTGGGTGTGTGTGCGTGTGTAGTGTGTGCACGCACGTACGTCAGTGCCCCTACGGAGCCCTCCCAAGGCCACGGCTGGCTGTCTCCCCACTCCCGATCACGGGGAGCCTGACATAGGCATGACCCTCCTCATCAGTGACAAAGGGACCTGGGGGGGGTGCGGTGTGTTCCTAGAATTAGACAGACCCTCACCTGCAGGCCCTGCCAGGTGGCCAGCACCAGCACCGGTAAGTTCCCTAGACCCCCCACCCCGAGGCCCGGGGGGTCAAGACCTGCTTGGCATGTCACTCCCTCCGACTGATGCTTTCTTGCTGCCCAGGGCCCCTGAGAGGGAGTCCCCGGGCTGTGACCCTGGCCAGGCTCCAGGGCTCTGCTTGTTCACCTGCTCCCTTCAGTGGCCCCGTGGGAGTCCGGCGCTGGGGGCAGGAGTGAGGATGGACACCGCAGGCGAGGTGTGGGGTGGGGTGGGGGGGACGGGTCGGGAAGGGCCTGGCCTCCAGAGGCTGGCCCAGTGGGGCTCTGAGGAGAAGAGCCCTTCCAAGGAGATGTGTTGGGAATCAGGTAGGCATTCTGGAAAGGGGAACTGGCCGAGCAAAGGCTCATGGGAGCCAGCCACAGGGTCGGGGGCATGTGCCCGGGCGGAGGTGGAGTGAGGCTGGGTCAGGCACCAGGATGCCCCTTCTATCTGTGACCTGACCTCCCTTCCGTCAGGTGGGGGTGGTGGGTCCCTGCTGGGGTGACGGGAGGTACTCCTGAGACGATCCCACAGGTGAGCCAGGCATGTCCTGTGTGCTCACGGTGGACCTGCCCTGTGCAGGCCGCATGGTCTCTCCCTGCCCTGCGAGGTCGTTGTCATTATCCTCATCCTCCAGGTGATGGAACAGGGCCCACGAGGTTGGGAGGCCTGTGTGAGGCCCCAGAGAGGCAGATGCAGCGCCAAGGCCGGGCCTTCTCCTGCCCTCCTGCAGGCCCGGCTGCGGTGGGCAGGGACCCCACGGCCTGGGGGTCTTGGAGGAGGTCTCCCTGCCAGAGGACTGCCTCACTCAACCCTTCTCGGGGCAGGACCCCCCCTCCCCCATCCAGTGTTGGCACATGAGACCAAACAAACCAAACTGAAAACGTTTCCGATTTACCAGTTCGTACGTGTTGTAAAAAAAAAAATCTGGGCAAATGTATTCGGAGACGTAAGAGAGAAGTTGTATTAGTCAGCTCAGGCTGTCATAACAAATACCACAGACTGAGTGGCTTAAACAACAGAAATTTATTTTTTCACAGTTCTGGAGGCTGGAAGTCTGGGATCAGGGTGCCAGCAGGGTCCGGTTCTGGTGAGAGCTTTCTTCCTGGCTTGCAGATGGCCACCTTCTCGCCGTGTCCCCACGTGGAGACCATGAAAACAAGCCCTCCAGGACCTCTTCCTAGAAGGGCCCTAATTCCGTCATGGGGGCCCCACCCATGTGACCTCCTCTAGGTCCCCATCTCCCAAGGCTCCTCTTCCAAATTCCATCACACTGGGGCTTAGGGCTTCAACATAGGAATCTGGGGGAGACACAGACGTTTCTGTAATGGGAGTGACGTTGCTTTTGGCCTCGGGGTGCTGTTGTCACGCCCTCATGGGGATGTGAGTACCCCGTGGACTCCTGGGCCTGCACGTCCTCAGGGAGCGCAGAGTCTGCAAGCTGCCTGTAGTGGTGGGCGTTTCTCGCATTCGTGCGTGACAGACATTTATGGTGTGTGCTGGTCACCAGTGTCCTGTCCCTGTGGAGCCCACAGCCCAGGGGGCAACCGACAGAAGCAAGTGATGCGGAGACCGGCTAAGTTGACCAGCGAGGTGTGTGGTGACGTGGGCACCCTGGACGGAGGAGGGGGGTGTCAGGGACCCTGGGTCCCCCGAACTGCCCCTGGCCCTAGGATTTGTCAGGTTCTCAGACCCAATCTGTCCCTTCCACAGACGACCAACCCAGACCTGAGCGGTGAAGTCACCAGTGGTGCCTGAGCCGAGCTGGTGCCCCAGCCTCTCAGGCCTATGACAGCCGTGATGGGAGGCAGGGAGGCAGCTGGGGGGCGCGGGCAGGAGTGGGGCGAGGTGGGCACAGCCTGGTTTCCTGCAGCCCGGTCTGAGGGGAGGCTGTGACTACCTGCCCAGGGGATTGCAGGGTTTTAAGTGTCCACTTCCTGCAAGAGGTGCTGCTCGGGTGCACGGGCCAAAGGCACCCCATTCCCTGATCATCTGCTCCTTTCTCTTCACGGGGCTCCCCCGGCCCTGGGGGGCCCCCAAGGCTGCAGGGCCAATGGGAGGGGGGCCTCTGGGAGTGCAGGCTTCCTCACCTTTGCTGAGCAGTTACTGAGTGCCTGCTGTGTGCTGCCCCTCACACGGACCAACGGGGAAGCAGGCTGAGCCCCTGGGAGTTGGGGGCCACCTGGGGGCACCGCGGGGGGGACCAAGTCTGTCTGAGCTGGGCCTGGGCGTATGCTGGGGGAGGAGGGAATGAGGATGGGGGCGGGGTGTGTGTGAAATCACTAGGAAAACGTTTAGGAAAAAGAAAAATGCCTTTCTAGGCTTAATAAAGTTGAGCCATCCTTGGCCTGGGTAGGGAGGTGGGGGGAGTCCAGCCGGGCACCCGGCACGTCCTCTGCGGGGCAACAGGTCAGGCTGCCCCCAGCCTGAGGGTTACGTGGGGTGGGGGAGAAGGGTGGAACGTGGCCTGCAGATGGCCCCCTGACCCTGATGGTCCAGCCACGTGCCTGCGGTGATCCCCAGCAAGGGCTTCGGCTTTCAGGGGCTCCTCCCCGGGCCCCACCCTTCCTTGGCCCAGGGTGCGTGTGGGTCTTGGGTCTAGTGGGGCAGGCTGGGTCTCTTGGGAGCTTCCAGCAGCTGTTGGAGGTGGGGAGAGGCCATGCTGGAGCACCCGCACTGGCCCGTCTGGGGACCCGGGAGCAAGTGCTGAAGAATAAGGCGGCCCTGCCTAGCCCCTGCCCCCAAGGCAGCCAACCCCCTCCCACATGCCAGCTCCTGGCACAGCAGCCTCAGGAAGTAGCCGAAATACACTGACCTGCTTTTCCAAGAGGCAGCGGCGCCTGGTCCTCCCACCCTCACTGGTGAGAAGCCGCCAACAATTTCCATCCCAAATTGATTTCAAATAAGGAAGAGTTATCACACACAATCATATAGGAATAATTTATCACTCGTTAATAAAAGAGCAATTACTTATTCACGTCGCCCCTGCCTGAGTGCCGCAAGTTCAGTGGCAGAAACGCATTTGGGGCTCTCACTGAAGCCAAGCCTGTTTGTGTTCCGCCAAGGTCAAGGCAAACCCTCCCCAGGGGCCACAGACCCCCCCACTCTGGAGGCCTCATGTGCACCCAACCCCCTGCCAGGTTTACCTGCTGGGCCCCCTGCTCTTGGGGATCCTCAGTCTGGCCTGGAATCTCAGGTCTGTGAACTGGGCAGAGGAGGAGGAGCTGGGATGGGACTTTGTCCAGCTGTGGAAGGTCTGAGCACACAGCTGAATTTTCAGGCCAGAAGCTGTCCCGTCAAGGGTCTGAACTGTAGAGGCCTCTGGAGCCAAGAGCCCGGAGTGTCCCTAGAGATGGGGAACAACCTCGGTGACCCTTGGCTGAGCATGATGCCAAAGAGCTTTGTTCAGGGCCATGGAAATGCTGCTCCAGCAATCACAGGCCCACTTTCTCCTCCTGCACCCTGGAGATGCCTGCTTCGAAACCACATTCATCTCCACCTTCTAGCAGATACACTTTATTTTCTTTTTTATTTATCTCTATTTCTATTTCTGAGGTTTCAGTGCCAAATATACAGTCATTTGGAAAGATAAAATAGTCAGCCATATCTTGCTCAAAGTTAAAACCTGCACCCAGTCCTTTAGAGCTAGTCTGGAGAATTGGCTTGCCCTTCCCCAGCCCCCATTCCTCCTTGAAGGCCACCGCTGTTGCCTTGGTCCCTGTTTTTCCAAGTGGTTGCCTTCACATTTCCATGGCTCCTACCCCAGCCCCCTCTTCCCCAGCATTCTTCCCAGTGTGGTTGTCTCACTACCATCCCTTAAATTCATAACCAGTGTTTCCCAACCCGGGTCACATGAATGCCCTCCCCAGGTTGGAAGAATGTGTGTGGAGGGAGGGTACTTTGGTGACCTTTCTGCTCTTGTGTGGCCTCTGGTTTTCCTGGAGTTTACAGTTGATTTTGTCTTTTCTCTTTCGTCCCATCTACTATCTTCCTATGCTTTCTCTTCTCCACCTCAGATGTTCTACTGGGTGTCTCATTTGACCCCAGGGAGGTCTGGCTCAGGTATGCTCTGGCCCCCTCATAACTGCCCAGGACTTCTGTCATCACCCAATATTTCCTGGGCCCCACCTCTTCCTCTTTCTGGGTTTATATCCTAGCTCTAGCTGAAGCACATCCTTAACTAACTCTCTAAAGAATGCACACTAAAGAATCCTTCATATGTTAGCAAACCTATTCAGGCTGGATTGGCCTGATCTGGAATTCCACGTTGAACATAATGTCCCTCAGAGTTTTGAAGCCATTGCGATTTTGTTATCTTCTTGACATCCAGTGTGCTGTAGAGAGGCCTGATGCCACATTCCTTTTCCCTTGGGAGCTTCAGGCCTCTTTTGAGCCCCAGGGGCCTGAAGTCACATCGTGAATATCATCTCTTATGCTAGGCACTTGCCCAGTGGAGGTCTGGGTCTTCAGCTCTGGGAGATTTTCTGGTATTATTTCTTTAATAACTTTTTTCTCCTCTATTTTCTTCATTTGCTCAGATATTTGACCTATATTTGTCTTCTGAATCTCATCAATTTTTTTTCTTTCTTTCTCTTTTTGTTTTTCTCTCTGGAAGACTTCCTTGACCTTGTTTTCCAACACTCCTATCGATTCTTTTTGGTAATTTTAGTAATTCTATTTTTAACTGCCAGGTACTCTTTTTGTTTTCTGATGGCTCCTTGTTCATAGTACCCTGTTCTTGTTTTAAATCTTCTTCTATCCCTGAGAGGACACTGATTAGATTTTTTCCTAATTTTTATTGATTCCCTGCACTGTCTCTGTTTCCTCTAGAGTTGTTCTCCCTCTTGTCTGCATTAGAGTCTTTTCTAGATGCCTAGTTTTCTGGTCACGTGGTCCTAGGGAAGCACTGTTGAGAGTGGGGCTTATCAACTGGCAGGTTTGGGGTGATCAGGAAGGAGCTACCCTGAGCACCCCCAGAAGCCTATGGTGAAGACCCTTTCCCCGGGTGCTTCTCCAGGGGAGCAGGTCCATCTCCCTGGTCCTTGCCTTTCTTAACACATACTCCATCATCATCACGTTGACTCTCAGGGAGGAGGGATGACCACGAGTCTCTAACACAGGGGGGGGTAGGTGGTCAGGGAGGAGAACTACCAAGTGTGCCAGTGTTCTGTGAGAAGCAGCAACAGCTTGAGGCCATGCTGTAGCACAGGCAAGGATCTCTCATGACTCAAGCTGGGCTGCACTGGGCTCCAGGCCTGTCTGTGCACCTCCTCGCTCCACTGAGGCTGAGCCTGACGGCGGGAGTGGGGGAAGTGGCTCTAGGCATGCTTATGGTGCAGCCTGGCTGCTAGGCCCTCCTCCCATACCCTCCTCCTGCCTGAACACAACCTCTCTGGACAAAGCAGGGCCATCAGGCCAGGCAGGAATGGGGCTCATGACTGCTGGAAGCAGAGCAATCGGTATGGCTCCAGGATGCCACCTCTGAGTTGTGGGCCTCACCTCCCTGGGTTCATCAGCTGAGATGGGGCTGACCTAAGGTCTTCTGGGGAGGCAGGACACCAACCCCAGAGCCGGAGGCATCTCAGGGTTCCAGGGAGGCTGGTGCTAGCCTGTGGTCATCCTTACGTCGTGGATGTGGAGACAGACCCAGAGCTGGCCAGCAGCTTCCCCAGCCACTCCACAAAGTGGTATTGGGCCCACATCTGATCCTGGGACTACCAGACCCCAGGGCCTACTAGCCCAGGGAACAATAGGCTTGGACCAAGGATGAGGTGCAGGGGGTTCAGGGAGCCCAGGGCATGGGGGTGTGTGCTCAATAGCTGGCCAGCTGTGGGGAGAACAGCTGCCCCTCAGCTGTATCTGTCTTAGGCTTGGGGCCTGTTCTGGTCACCTGGGGCAGTAGCAGGGGTTCTTAGGCCCTGTCCTCTGGCCTCAGCTGGCGGTCATGCTCACCTCCCCTCACTAGGCCCACCCAATGCCCTTGTCTGAGGAGTGAGGCTGATGGTCATCCCCTTGCTGTGCTATTGGATGTCATGAGATCTCAGGAAGTCTTGTGCCTAGAGAAGTCCCGGGAGGCCAAGGGCCCTATCTCTCCCCTCTCCCTCCCTGTTCCCTGGTACAGGCCCAACATGGACTGACAGGGCCTTGATGGGAGACATGCTTGGCCAAGAAGCCCCGCACAGCCTCAAGACACCAGTGCTGAAATGGGCATCCTTGGGCCACGACCCTGCTCAGGGATGTCTGGTGTCCACCTTGCCCTGGCCCTCTGCTCACCCACTTCTGGGGCACCCCACCTTTGTGTGAGGCTGGCTGCGCTTCAGATTGGCCTTAGGTTAGTCCCAGGCTGGTTCTCAGCTGCCTGTGATCTGAGAGCCTCGCACATGGCCTATGTGATGATGAGGATGATGATGGTGTTGGTGACAACGATCTGGGCTTCCACAACTCACTTTCCATTCAAGATCCTGGCCAGAGGTCCACAGGGTGGTCTGGGGGGCAGCCTACTCAGTGTTTGACCACCGGCTCCCGAACAGCCTCTTTAGCAAAATCATCGTTTTTCTTTTGACCTACGCACCATTTGGGGGTCACCTTCCCTCCAGCCCTCCAAGGGACAGCCACTCTCTGTCCATTCTGGCAGTGTGCTTTCAGCAGGACAGTGGCCTTCTCTGACCCTTGGTTTCCTTTTCGTTAAGTGGGGGTTCAGGTGACCTCTGCAGGGCCACTGTGAGGATGAGGATGGCAATAGTCACACGCAGCAGGTGGCCTGTGTGCTCTGATCACAAGCCGAGCTTGTATTTCTTTAAAGGGCCAGATCCTGAACAGTTTCAGCTCTGTGGGCCACACCGTGTGTGGGAACTCCTCTACTCAGCCATTGTAGTGCTAAGCAGCACCATAGACACCCAGGTGTGGCCATATGCTGATAACCCGTTATTTACAAAGACAGGTGGTGGCTGGTGGGCTGGTTTGTCGGATGCCAATGGAACAGGAGCCGTGAGGACCCATTGGTTCAGACGAGGGTTTCACTCTGGTCACCTGGACATGGTGCCCTGGCCGGTGGTGGCCAAAATGGGAGCATCTCATCACTGCCTCTGGAAACCCTCATCCCCTGGAAAGGGCCAGATCTCGTGGCCCTGCCCACTTGTCTCTGTCCAGGGACACTCACCAGCCCTCACTGGGCTTCTCCATGGTCTGAGCAGGTGCTGCCCCTCCCTCCCCACCCCAGCTGAGTTACAAAGCCCCTGAGCCCCCTTCATTCTTTACACCCTTCCCGAGGCCTGACTGCCCTGGTCAGGAGTGTTCGCGAGAGCTCAGCTGCCCTAGGACAGATGAGGTAGGCTGCAATCCAGCTGCTCCCGCAGGACTAGGGCTGATCTGAGTCAGACCGCCGAGAGGCAGGAAGGACTGGCTGAGCCCAGAGGGCAAGGGGACGGGGGCCTCCCGAGACCTGCACTTGTCTTTTCATAGTAGAATAAATCCTACTCCTACAGAAGCCACCTGCCTGCCTTGTCGGTGATGTTTGACAAGTGCCCAGGTCTCCAGAGCACGTGGGGACACGCCCTCCTGTCTTCTCCCATTGCAGTGCAGCCCTGCTTCCTGGCAAGAGCTCTCCATGTCTGTCCAGCCGCATCACAGCAGCCCTCTGCTGTGTGGCCGGCTCACCCACTGTGCCCTGACCCACCCAGGCTCTGGCAGCCGAAGGCCCAACAGTGTACCCCTAGAGTGCGCACCGTGTGTTCCTGTAACACGCACCTGTGTGCTACTACAGCATGCACCCTGAGTGTGCGTTCCCATAGCATGCACCCCAAGGGGTGCATGTTTCCTACAGTGTGTACCCCAAGTGGGTGTTCCTATAACACGCACCCTCAGCGGGTGTTACTATAGCGTGCACCCCAGGTGTGCGCAGAGGAGTGCACTTCTGCACTGTGTCTGCCCTGTTGGAGGCTGATGCTCTGGCCTCGCAGGGATGGTCAGCTTCTGGCAGGTATCAGGTGTAGGGTCCTGGGAGGAGGTGGGATGTGTTGGGGTGGGCAGGACCCAATACTGTTGGTCCTGCCAGCTAGGCGCCCAGTCCTGGATAGGAGCTGGCAATGGGAAAGGGTCAGGGAGGCCAGATGGGCATGGTGGTGGGTGTGTGGCAGTGCAGGCCCCAGGCCCCAGCGCTGGGAGGGCCCCACTTCTGAGCTGTCCCCTTGGGGCAGGGCAGGCCATTTGGCCACCAGCTGATTCCTCCTTAACATCCTCTGGGGACTTGAGCCCGTGCTGGCCGCCAGATTGAATTAGTTGAGGGACCAACTGATGAGCAGTTGTGGAGACAGATTCTCCAGGTAATTAGGCAGTGGATGTTTGTTAGGGGTCTGGTGGAGGGGGGTGGGGGATGCTAGCTGAATCCCTGGAGTCAGGGGGGTGTCCTGCACCCTGGGCAGGTTTTCAGCCGAACAGAGCTTCCAGATGCTGGCATCATCAGCCCTCCGTGTGGGACTCCTTGGGGCGGGGGGGTGGCAGCAAGGGATATGAGCGTCAGGCAGAAACATGGGCTGGGCAGGGTGAGGTTTCAGAGCCCTGTGGTCCAGCCGCTCAGCCTTGACCAAGGATGGATTCCCAAGGCGTGGTCACAGGGCTGAGGATCCCCCCCATCAGGAGGTCTGCTGGGACACTCACCCTGGCAGTGGGCTCTGGTGCTCCTCCCCTGGCAGCTCCTGATGTCTGGGGCCAGGTGGGGATTCCATGGCCCCCTAAATCTCCCCCCGACATATGGCACATGCCATGCAGCAGGGTGACCACCTAGCCAGCCTGCTCCTTGACCATAAGTGTTAGACGCCGGGGACCGGTCTGCTCACAGTGCTCACAGTGTCCAGCGCTGCCCCTATTGTGGGGTATCCCCTCAGGAGCACACCCTTAGTGTGAGCTGTGCATCCAGGGCCTCTGGCCCTCAGGTGGGCCAGCCCCTCCTCCAGCAGCCTTGGTTTCTTTGATTTGAAAGGGACCCAGCGCCCTCCCAGGTGCTGTGTTAGCTGAGAAATTCAAGGGGGGGACCATAGCTTAGGTTCGGGGGTGGGGGGAATGGTAAAGTGGAGATGGGGGAGCTTTAACTCCACTGCCAAGCAAAGCCTTTTAGCAATTGCTCACCGTGGGGTTTGGAATCCTATGAGTCCCGGGACTGTGAGCAAATGGCCTCCCTCCTAAACATCATTTCCTCCCTGTAAAATAGGAAAATAAAATAGGCCTCTAGCAGGATTCAGCGTCTACTCTTGGCACTGAGTCCGCTGCACACTGAGTGCATTCAGGAGGCTGCTGCTGCTCGCTCCGCCTGCGCTGGGCCTCAGTTTCCCCCGCAGCAGGCAGCTTGGCCTGCTGGAAGTGCTCGGCCCCGGGTCCAGTGCTCTCCCTCCCCGGCAGGTGACCTTGCCTGCTATCGACCTGGCCTGCCCCTGCAGCTGCCGCCCCAGAAGATCAATGAGGAGTGGGGCCTCGAGGGCATGGCTGGCAGCAGGAGGTGCAGGCCGTCTTGGGGTGGGCTGCCCCCCGGAGCTGCTGCCCCCTCCCCCACCGCTGCCCCCACCCCCGGGCGCCAAGGAAGGGGCTGGGAAACTCCAAGGGCGGGCACGCTGCCTCCTGCGCATGCCTGTGGGGTGGAGGACAGACGGAAGGGGGTGTGGGAGGGCGGTGGCAGGTGGAGGGGGCGGGCTGGCAGGGGACAGGAAAGGGTGAGTGCGGCGCTGCCGGGGTGCCTGACCCTGTGCGGTGTGTGGACGCCACCAGCCCCCTACCCCCGCCCAAGGCTATTTCTGGCCTTGGTGTGCTGAGCTGTGGCCTCTTGTTCTGCTGTTTAACTGTGGTCTGTGACGTGACCTTTCTGGGGACGTTCTAGGTGATCGAGAGGGTCCTGAGCTGACCAATGTCCTGGCTGTACTACAGCTGCCCAGCCCCCGCCCCCAGCCTACTCACCCCAGTCTCCTGGGGGCGAGGGGGGCAGACAGCCACTCAGAGCCTCCCTGGAGATGCCCCCCCAACCACAGATGGCACAGGAGGGAGCCAGGTGCCCCTGGTGCCGCCTGCACGCTCGCACCCAGTGGCTGCCCTTCAGGCTTGGGCTTGACATGCCCCCTGGACCATTTCGGATGGGAGCAGGCCAGGGATTAACTGCTCTCTATCTCAGTTTCCTTTTTTTTTTTTTTAAAGATTTTATTTATTTATTCAAGAGAGGAGACACACGGAGAGAGGCAGAGACCCAGGCAGAGGGAGAAGCAGGCTCCACGCAGGGAGCCCGATGCGGGACTCGATCCCAGGACCCCGGGATCACGACCTGAGCCGAAGGCAGATCCTCAACCACTGAGCCACCCAGGCTCCCCTCTACCTCAGTTTCCTAATCTGTAAAATGGGTTTGTGATATTGTAAAGAAAATTGATTCTTAGGCTGCTCCGACTCACGCCTTCTATGCCAACGAGTAGACCCTCGTACCGCCCCATGGCAGCGGGGAGGCCCAAGGGCACTGACCGGGGCTCTGGGCAAGCAAGATGCCAGCCCTGCGCTGTACCTGTGGCCTCACAGCAGTGGGAGAGGGCGGCGGAAGTGCCCCGTAGGACTCGGGGGCTGCACACCTACATCCCTCAGCCCAGGCTAGGGGACCCCGAGAGAAGTAGAGGCCAGGGAGCACAGCAAAGGCCCCCTGGGTGCCTACAGCCTCTGGCAATCCCTGCTCCCGAGCTGCTGACCTCAGCAGCTGCCTGCCCGCCCACTGGCTCCTGCGGCTGCTCGTGAGTCCCCAGAAGCCTCCCACCCTTCTCCTCCCTGTTCCTCCTGCCTCCCCTTCCTCCCCCACACCCTGCAGTGACCATGAAGGAGAACCCGGGCCCTTTGCTGCCCGGAGGGTGGGGCAGGGCAAGCAGTACAGGTGCTGTTTGGGGCCACTCCCAGGCCCATTGGGATTTGGGCTCCAAGGCCTCATCAGCTGTCATTCCTGCCCCATCTGGCTGCCTTAGTGGGAGAGGCCCTGAGCGGAATCCAGTCACTGCTCCCTCCACAGCCTCCCAGGCAGGAGTGGCCTGTCCTCCCCCAACGGTGGCCCTTGGGCCATCTCCACTGCTCCTGAGGCCGACCTGAGCTGAGGAGGGCGCTCCTCCCGTGACCCCATGGACCTCTCCATGGGCGGGGCGCTGGAGAAGACCCCTGCCAGGGCCATTCTGTGCTGAGGCCTAAGGAAAGAAGGGGCAAGAATCTGCCCCAGGGATGGCAGGAGAGGGACTGGTTTGGGTTTGTGGAAGTTCAGGAGGCCAGGCGGCCTGGTGGGGGGGCGTGCCTTGCTGTGTGAGCCAGGGCTGCGGCGGGGCTCGCCGCCTCGCCTCGTGTTTGGAGTGGAGTGCTCGCTGAGAGCAGGAACCACTGAGGCTGGGCACGAGTGGGAGGTGGGGCTGAGGGGAGGGGCTAGGAGGACAGATTGGGGGATGGGCCAGGTGGGGACCAGGTGGGGAAGGGTGCTCTTTAGGGTTCAGAGGGGTCAGATGAGTGACTGGGTCCAGCCCCAGGGTGGGGTCAGGGATGGCCATCCTGCAACCTGGCAGGGCCTCCTGTGTCCCTAGGGCCCCTGCTGTGAATATGAACACAGGCTGCAAAGTTGGGTTTGATTATCTCATAAAAAAGATGCCCCCTCTGCTTGCTCAGCGGAGGGGTTGCCATGGAGACCAGCAGGCAGGCCCCAAGGGGGGCCAGGCTGGAGCCAATTACCGTGGCTGCAGCGAGGAGAGAGCCCACCGCTGGCCGCTGCTCTGGCAGCAGGCCTGTGCAGAGGGACCGACCCTCACAAGTTGGTTTCTGAAAAGCAGCTGGCTCAGCGGGAACGGAGCTATGTCTGTGCCTGACGCCCCATTCCCGGCAGGGCCGAGCCACACGGCTGCTCCGCCACTCAGCCCCCTGGCGTGGCTCAGCCCGAGCCCGGCTTGGGCCATCCTTGCAGTGGGTGTAGCCCCAAGCACGTGGCTTACGGCCTCCTGGGGGCTCCGGCTGGGGAGGGCTGGAGGCCGGAGGAGCCGCTGGTTCTGGTGAAGTCGGCTGAACCTGACACCAGCCCAGCTCACGGACCACGGCGGCAGGCCTGGCCGCCACCGGACCACTTGGCCGGTGACCTGGCAGGCGTGGTCACGGTGGGTGGCTGCTGGTATCGCCTGGCTGGCGGGGTGGCCCGGTTTGATGACTTTGGCACGGTTGTGACGCAGCATGATTGGTGACGTGGCCCATCCGTGGTGGTGAGGTCCAGAGCCCGGCCCGGTGAGTACCTGGGGCCCCCATCCCACCCTGCCCCACGTCTTCCTCTCCCGTGAGTCCTCAGGGACAGGAAGTGCTGTGTTCATAGCATAGTTACATCCCATGACAGGTGAGCGCTGGTGACAGCTGGCATAATCAGGCCCGACTTTCCTAAGAAGCCCCATAAGGAGAGAGCCTGGAGAGGATGTCAGCAGTTTAAATGGAACAGCAGGCTGAGGGGGCCCCCTCACAGCCTCCTGTGCGTGGCCACCGGGGAAGGGCGCCCTGGGCTCCCGGAGTTCTGGGCCAGGCCGGCCTCTCTGGACTCCCATCCATGGCCCAGCCTTGGAGGTTGACAGAACAAAAGGGCCACATGAGCCCCCAGGGTACGGGTGCCCATCCTGGGGACCAGAGTCCAGGAGGGCACACTCCTTACAACCATTGCACATGCTGGCCTCACTAGGACTCTGGACTTGGGGTGTGCATCCGCACTGGTCCAGACAGAGGATCCAGTGGGGCGAGGACCCCAGCGTGAGTCGGGGGCGGTGGGGCGGGGGAGGCCAAGGTCACAGCTCTGGGTAGGGGACGCTGCCCATGGTCCTCTCCTTCCTCCCACCTGGCTCCAGCCCCAGCACTCAGCCGGCCTCATGTCTGCAGAATCCTGCTCTTAGCTAACTGCCAAGAAAGGTGTTAGCTGTCAATGCAGGTGTTAGCTGTCAACGAAGGTGTTAGCTGATAACTCCAGTGTTAGCTGATAAGCCATAACCCTCCCAGGGGGATTCACATTTTAATAGACTCACTCCTGAAGGAGGAAAGAACCTTTGGCATTCAAAGAAGGGGCTCGAATGGTGGGATGATAGGCGGTGAGCTTCATATTGGGGTGTGTGGCTCTGCTGGTGAGACCAGGGTGGGTGCAGCACCCCAGGAGTGTAGGTCTTTGGTGAGGGAGGCCCTGTGCGTGTCTGGCCCGGAGACGGTGGGGGCTGGGGATGGAGTATGAGTATGAGGAATTGCGCAGGCACCGATTGCCTGCAAAGGAGTAAGCTCCTCACCCGGGGAGGAGATCAAGCAGAGAATGAGGCCGAGGGGAGGAGGCTGCAGGAGGAGTTCCATGCCAAGTCAGGATGTGTGGAGGAGGGAGCAGCCTGTCTGGAGGGGGCTCGCAGGGCTCACCTGCCTGCCCTGCTGCCCCTGCCCTCAGGCATCCGGCTCCTGATCCCGTGAGAGCAGAGTTACTCGGGAGCCTGCGGTGCCGGTAGTAGTTGCGTGTGCCCTGTTGGTAGGACGCAGGCCCCCCACTACGGGAGGGCTGCGGGGCTTGTGGCTCTCCACTCTAAGGCCCTGTGGTTTCCCCATTAAAGCACAGCTTTTTGCAGTGGTGAGGCCTCCTCAGACTCTGGGCAGGCCTGGGGCCTCAGGGGCTCTGGGAGCCTGGGCAGGGGGGCCTGTGCAGGGCACGGGGTCTGAGCCATAGTGCCTCCCTTCCCGCAGCCTGGGAGGGCCCTCGGAAGAGCCGCTGCAGAAACTGCTGGAGCCCAGCATCTGTGTGAGCTCAGCCGGCCTCTCTCCCAGCCTGGCCTGTGGGCTGGTGAGGCAGGGGACAGGCCAGGGACAGTGCTGGGACTGACAAGGATGGTGGGCAGGCTTGGGGTGGGGGCGAGGGGCTCGCTAGAGTACTGAGAAGGTATCTGCAGGCATGAGTGTCCATCTCGGGAGGGCTTCAGGTGGGCCTTGGTCGTGACCCAGCTAACCTCGAGCGGCTGGTGTGGGCATGTCAGCTTGGACGTCTGAGCGCTGGGCAGGGTGGCCTGGGCATCTGCAGGGGAGCTTTCTCAGTGTGGAGCACGTAACTCCCCCGGCAGGTTTTACTGCAGTCGTCTCCATGTGGCAGATGCAGCAGGGATCACAGCACCTGAGTTTTCAGGAATGACAACGTGTCCTAGGCCCGGCGCAGGGCCCTCCCGAGGACTAATCGCAGGGGCCAGCCTGGCTCCAGCCCGAGCCGCAGCCTCGCAGGGCCCTCTGCCTGTTAACCACCTTCTCCTCTGCCCACAGGGAGCCAGCTGCTGGCCTGGGTGCTGTGGCTGCAGGCGTGGCGGGTGGCAGCACCATGCCCAGGCGCCTGCGTCTGCTACAATGAGCCCAAGGTGACGACGAGCTGTCCGCAGCAGGGCCTCCAGGCCGTGCCCACTGACATCCCAGCCTCCAGCCAGCGCGTCTTCCTGCACGGCAACCGCATCGTGCACGTGCCGGCCGCCGGCTTCCGGGCCTGCCGCAACCTCACCATCCTGTGGCTGCATTCGAACGCGCTGGCCCGCATCGACGCTGCTGCCTTCACCGGCCTGGCCCTCCTCGAGCAGCTGGACCTCAGCGACAATGCGCAGCTGCGTGCCGTGGACCCCGCCACGTTCCGGGGTCTGAGCCGCCTGCACACGCTGCACCTGGACCGCTGCGGCCTGCGGGAGCTGGGCCCGGGCCTGTTCCGAGGCCTGGCCGCCCTGCAGTACCTCTACCTACAGGACAACGGGCTGCAGGCGCTGCCCGACGATGCCTTCCGCGACCTGGGCAACCTCACGCACCTCTTCCTGCACGGCAACCGCATCCCCAGCGTGCCCGAGCGCGCCTTCCGCGGCCTGCACAGCCTCGACCGCCTCCTTCTGCACCAGAACCGCGTGGCCCGTGTGCACCCGCATGCCTTCCGTGACCTCGGCCGCCTCATGACGCTCTACCTGTTCGCCAACAACCTGTCGGCGCTGCCTGCGGAGGTGCTGGCGCCCCTGCGTGCCCTGCAGTACCTGCGGCTCAACGACAACCCCTGGGTGTGCGACTGCCGGGCTCGGCCGCTCTGGGCCTGGCTGCGGCAGTTCCGCGGCTCCTCCTCCGAGCTGCCCTGCAGCCTGCCCCCGCGCCTGGCCGGCCGCGACCTCAAGCGCCTGGCGGCCACCGACCTGGAGGGCTGCGCCGCGGCCGCCGGGCCCTCGCGTCCCATCCGGACGGGCGGGCCGGCCGACGACGAGAGCCCGGGCCTCCCCAAGTGCTGCCAGCCGGACGCCGCAGACAAGGCCTCGGTGCTGGAGGCCGGGAGGCCGGCCTCGGCCGGAAATGCGCTCAAGGGACGCGCGCCGCCCGGCGACAGCCCCCCGGGCAACGGCTCTGGCCCCCGGCACATCAACGACTCCCCCTTCGGGACCCTGCCGGGCTCGGCGGAGCCCCCGCTGACCGGGCTGCGGCCCGAGGGCTCCGAGCCCCCGGGGCCGCCCCCCACCGGCCCCCGCCGGAAGCCCGGCTGCTCCCGCAAGAACCGCACCCGCAGCCACTGCCGCCTGGGCCAGGCGAGCGGGGCGGGCGGCGGGGCGGGCGACGCCGAGGGCTCGGGCACCCTGCCCCGCCTGGCCCGCGGCCTGGCCCCGCTGGGCCTGGCGCTGCTGCTCTGGACGGTGCTCGGGCCCTGCTGACCCCGCCGCGGCCACGCGTGTACATAGGGGCCCCCCGACGGGCGCTGTCCGCCCGCCCCGTCTCCACCCCGTCATGTTTACAGGGTGCGGCGGCGTTTGTTCCAGAACGCCGCCTCCCACCCGGATCGCGGTATATAGAGATATGCATTTTATTTTACTTGTGTAAAAATATCGGACGACGTGGAATAAAGAGATCTTTTCGTAAGCTGTGGCCTCTCGGGCTGGGTGCTGTGGGCAGCGAGAGGCCCGCGGGCCCCGGGAAGCCCCGCGAGGGGAGGGAGCTGCCTGCCGCTGGGCCCCGTGGCACCCCCGGTGGTTACCGGGGCTGTGTCCTGCCCCTGCCCCCCTCGCCGGCCACGGAGACCCGTGTCATTCGGCAGGGCGCCTTGGCCACCTGTCCTTCCCGCTGGGCTGGTAGCGGCACCTGTCCGGGGAGGGCTGTGTGTCCGGCACAGACACACCGGGCTCACGGGAGCGGGTGGGGGCTGCCTTTGTGGGATGACTGCTCTGCAGTCCCCCGAGCTCCCAGCCTTCCTCTGGAGCCAGCCCACCCCCCAGCTGCTCTCCAGCTCCATGTGGGTTGGGGTGGTCCCAGGAGGACCATGTGTGGGTCGAAGGGTGGCCCTAAAGGAGAGCTGAGTGGGTGAGGCCAGGCTCCTCCCATCCGAGATCTAGAGGGGGTGGTGTGTACCCTCACACTGCGCGAGGTCTCATGCCTGACCTGCAGCCCTGCCTGCGTAGGTGTGCGCCCAGGCATGTGTGTGCTTACACCGTGCCACACCCTGAACACAGGCCACATGGGTCTGTGGACCCCTGCACACACATGTGCACACAGCACGTACACAGGCGGGGCAAGGACCACACGTGTGCACACACATGCATGCACACGTGTGCTTGCCAACACAGCGCACACAGCAGACAAAAATATGCGCGTGCACGTTCTCTCAAGGCCTGCATCCGTGAGGACTCAAGAAACAAAAGGGAAAGAGACCACATGGCCCATGGCTGAACTGAAGCTCCCCATCCCCTGGGGCAGGGGCCTTGGGGAGCAGGGCGAGGGAGGAAGCACAGAGAGTTGGGGGAGGGAGCGGGGTTGGGGGGAGCGATTCTGGTGGAACCAGATGGTGGTGGGGGCGGCCAGGGCTCCAGAAGCCCAAGGGAGGGAGGAGGAGGTGGGACTCGCTCAGCAACCAGGCTCCTGGCTCCCCTACCCAGCTCCTCAGTGCCCACGCTGTGGGCTCAGGCCCCCCCCCACCCTGGGGCTCGGGGCGGAGTCCAGGGCCTCTTCTTGATCCTGGGCCCCCTGGCGCTGCCTGCCCCCCATGTGGGCCCTTGCAGCTTGTCCCTCTGCACAAAGGGTGCACGTCTAAGCTCAAAGACCCGATTGCCTTGCCCCAGGCTCAGAGGGGACAACTCGGGCAGGCCCTACAGGGCCAGGGACGCTACAGGCCCAAAGCTCCTGACCCAGGCCCTCTGGACTCAGGAGACCCTCTGGCTCCCCCTTGAAAGCCCTCACAGAGGCAGCCTGTGGGGTGTGCCTCGGCCCTATGCCTGGGTGCCCGCCATCAGTGCTCCCTGGCCCCTCGTCCCTGGGCCTCGGCGGGCACAGGTGGCATAGGATGAGTTTCTTTATCCGGTTTTCACCTGAGCAGACCCTGCCAGGCCCAAAATGCAGGATCTGGGAAAGAGGCGAGGCTCCGAGCTGAGGCTGAGGGGCTTTGGCACAGTGCGGTGGCCCTTGGGCTCCCACCACCGGCCTGGCAGCCAGGAGATGGCAGATGCCCATTTGCAAAGAGCTCTGCAAAGAGCAGACTGCCCACCTGAGCTCCTCAGCTTGCATGCCTCCAGGGACAAGGCACTCACTACCTATGTTGGGCCTGTTCCTCACTGAAAGACACCTCAAGGTGCCTTTAAGGCTTAACTGTGTCTGTTACCACCTGGTGGCCCTCATGTGGGGGCTGGCACCCACTAGCAGCTCCGGAGACTACAGGGCCCCACGCTGAGATGTGCCTCCTCTGACCCCCCAGACGCCGTCCATGGGCGCTGACTCCACAGCCACATTTTCCTCGTGGCACGGCCAGAGCCTGCAGCCCATCCCTCGGGACTCTGCACCCTCCTTTCCCCCAGGAGGGAGACCTAGGCCTTGGCAAGGAGTGGGGGCAAGGGGCCAAGCAGGTTTCTGAGGGCGAGGCAGGTGGCTGTGTGAGCCCAGGGGGACCTGGAGGGGGAGGGGGCCACATCCCACAGACCTTGGAGGCTTTGTCCCAAGAGGGGCAAAGGCAGGATCTGATTTCCAGAGAAGGTCCCTCCGGCTGCTGCGTGTGCAGTAGAGGCTCGTGCAGTGGGGAGGGGGGCCAGGCCCAAGCAGGGTGGGGTGGGGGGACCGGGTGGGACAAGGCTGCCTTTCGCATTGGATCTGGCAGGAAGGCGGAGATGGTGGGCAGGGCTCCCGGCGTCTGCCCTGAGCAGCCGGCATGGGGCGCCCATCCCCGAGGTGGGGGTGCGGGAGGAGCGGCCACCGTTGTCGAGGCCCAGGAGACATCTGGGCGGGGGTGTCGCGTGGGCTGTGCGGGCTGAGCTCAGGAGAGGGGCCTGGGCTGGAGGACAATTTGGGAGTCGTGAGCGTTTGGGTGATATTTACAGCCCAGGAAGCGATGAGATCACCGGCCGGTGCTGTGAGGGCCGGGAGCGGTGGGTGCGCGGAGCCTGGGGCGGTGGCTGAGCGCCTGCCTGCCCCCACCCGCCCCGGCCCCTCAGCTGCCCCCTGCTGATTCTCCACGGTGGGGTCCCGGGCCCTGGGTGGGCGGGTGGCTGATGTCCAGCCCCAGTCTCTGGAGCCCCGCGATCTGCACAGGAAGCTAATTAAAACCATGAGAAGTGGTGTTGAGTGTCAGCCTCCCCCCAACACCGGCTGCTGCGTTACAGCGGATGCTCCTGGCCTCCACCCAAAGATGCCAGGCCGGCCAGCCACAGGGCGACCTGTGGACAGAGCATCCCTCACAGCTCCCAGGTCAGCACCGCCCACAGCGATCGCTGGAGGGTGACCCTGGGTGCCGGGCCTCGCTGGGGGTCCGTGGGGCAGGTGAGCAGCCGTCTCAGGGTGCTGGGCTCAGGGTTGGGCGGCTCCTGGGTCACTTCTCTGCCAGCCCTGATTCCAGGGCCCTGGGAGGGCGGGGAGGCCCGACTGCAGGCCCTCTGGAGGTCACGGGGTCCCTGGGGTGGCCCTGTGTGGCCACCTGCCCCAGGGGCTGCAGGATTGGCGCAGGTCCTGGGATAGAAGCCCCTGCCCTCGTTTACCTGGCTGCCGGGGTTTTGCACAGTAATCGAAAGAATTATTTTTTTTAATGCTTAAATTAATTCTGAAATAATAGAAGCTGCAGAATGTTTAGCAGTTTATGGTAGACCAACGTGCAGGGAGACGGAGAACATGCCAGGGACGTGTTTACAGAGCAGTGAGTGTTTGTTGGACGAGCTGGGGCCTGGGGCAGCGGGGTGGAGGCCCCCACCCCAGCCAGGGCGCCTGCCCTGCTCATGGCCCTGCCTCAGCTCGCACACACCATCCCATTCGTGCGCTCACAGGGAGAGGCTGCTGGCGCTCGCGGCGTGCCAGTGAGGACACGGAGGCCCACAGGCCTGAAGCCATGTGCCCGGGCAGCGGTGCACCTGCCGGAGGCCAGCACACGTGCCCAGGCGCACCCACTGGCAGTGCAGCTCTGCCCCGGTGCCGGGACAGCACACCTCTGTCTAGGGGTGTCAGCCCGGGGGTGTCCCTCGGCCTGAGGGCACCACTCAGCCCTGTAGACAGATGCACTTGGAGCTGTGGTGGACGTGTGACCCCAGTGCATGACCTGTCCCCCTCCCAACCAGCCTTGTTCTTGGTCCCAGTTTGTCCCGCCTCCCTTGTCTGTCTCCTCCCACCCTGCGCTGTGCTCAGGCTGCCCTGGGGCCCTGGACAACAGGCCTGATCGCTGTGGGCAGCACAGCCTGGGAGGGGGGCGGTGGCAAGGCTCCCCACGTGAAGTACGGGCAGCCCCAGGGGGACAGCGGCATTCTGCATGCGGCCCTCCCCCTGTGCCCAAGCTGGGACCCCGAGGGAATCCGGGGGTCCTGCTCATCTCCCGCCGCTACAGATGCCTCAGGATCCTCTTCCCAGTACCCTCCCCTTAGCTTCAACCCTTAGCTCCGATGCAACCCCCTCCTCCAGGAAGTCCTCCACGATCCCCCCAAGCTGACCCTCACCCAGCCAGGCTGTCACAGAATGGATCCATATCACCCAGGCCTCGCCAGGCCAGGACTCAGGGAGGTCCAGAACCAGGTTCTGGCCCAGAGCACGTCGCCACACCTCACTAGCTCTCAGTTTTCCTGCCTGCCGTAAGGAATGAGAGAACCTTATGGCAGGAGTCCCTGCGGCCCACAAAGCTGCTGTGAGAGAGGCCCAGTTCCGAACCAGCACCAGAGAGCCCCGAAGACTGCCAGGAGGGCCGAGGTCCCATGCAGAGGGGCCGCTTGGGGTGCTCCTGCTACACCATCCCAAGGCTGTCCCTCCCTCCAGCTGACCTGCACACGCAGCAGGCTTGTTTTCTTGTCCCTCAGACTCTGTGCAGAACACACACCTGGACTCCCAGGCCCAGGCAAGCCCAGGGAGTCCCCTGAGGCCATGCAGCCGGTGGTGGGGCCGGGCTGGACCACCTGAGCACAATTCACCCTTTGGGACTCCTGGAGCTGGCCTTAGGGTCCCCTCACCCCGCTGTCAGCTGGTGCCCAGCCGGCCTGCTGTCCTGAGCATCACACACACAGCATTTCCCTCCTTCCTGCAGCCGACTGGCGGGCAGGGAGGCTGGCTGCGGACCTGTAGACCATGGGAGGGGGTGACCTGGCCTCCTTGCTGGGCTGAGCTCAGTGGAGGGAGTCTTTATGCTCTGGCCCAGGCTGGGGGCGGGTGGAGCCCATTCAGCCAGAAACCTGCCAGTTCATCATACATTTATGAGGTACCTACTGTGTGCTGGGTAGAACTAGTGGGACTCCTTCCCGGGGACCAGCAGGGGTAGTGCTGGGGCCTCTGCCATCCACCCCCCGGGCCACCAGGGCACACGGGGCCAGCCTGGGACTGGGTATGGGAAAGCCAGCTACATGGTCTGGCGTGTTGAATCACACAGATGGATGCATGAGGGAGGAGCCTTCTGTTGTCCCTGCACGCGCCCCAGCCTTGGTCCCCCTAGACAAAGCACAGGGACAGGAAAGGCTCCTTCCCTGGCCCCAGCCCAGCCCGCTCCTCTGCGGGGAGGGCTAATTAAACCCGCCGCCGACAAACACTGGGGAACTGGAGGCCTCCGATCTGTCTTCACAAAGGGCTGTGCAGAGATTTATAGGCAATAAAGGAACATCCATCTCGGGGCAGTCAGAGGAGCGGCAGCGGGGCAGGGGTGGGTGTGGGGAGGCGGCCCCCTCCCAAGGAGCAGGCAGACAGCCGCGTTGTGATGCCGGCAAAGGAGAGGTGGGGGCCGAGGCTTCAAGGGACGCTCACCAAGGAGGGAGAAAAAGTAATGGGAACAATTAAGGGATGATGAAGACCTTGCAGAGAAAACACCTTGACACACACCTCGCGGCCGGGGAGGGTCTCGGGGATGCAGAGCCAGCCACAGCGGGGTGGGGGTGGGGGCAGCCCGACAGGGAGCGGCTCAGTGACAGCCTGATGCCACACAATTATTTTTGAAAAATGATGGAACAGAGAGAGCAGAATTGGAGGGGTGGGGGGCTGCAGCAGCCTCCAGGGTTCCAGAGACGTCTGGGAGGCAGTTGCTATGTCGGGCAGACGGGGGAATCTCTCAATCTCAGGACCACCAGGGCCCTTGAGGACGGAGCAGGGTCCCTTGGCCACCAGGAGCAGCCACAGCCACACCTGCCGCCCTCGACACCCACCTGGTAGTGCTCTCTGGCTCTCCGTCCCAGCCCCTCCGTCCCAGGACCCCTGTCCCGGGACAGAGCCAGGATCTGACTCTCCCTGGGTGCCAAATGCCCTGCCCATGCATCCCATCCTCCCGTCTGCCTTGCTGCCCACCACGTGGTCCCTCGATAACGCCTTCCCTGCTCTGCTCCATACGTCCCACTCTGTCCATCAGATCCTGGTTGGGGGACTAGGGTTTTCCTGCCCCCAGGGTCAATACCATCCAGGACACTCTCCCCTACTCCAACCACAGACCCTTCCGGACCTGCAGAGGGACAAACTGGCGACAAGGCCATGTCCCGGGCCAAGCGGACCTGGAGAGACCACCCAAGCCAGGCCAGTGGTGCTATTGCCCCCATTCCTGCCTTGCCCAGGGAAGCCTGTGCCCCCCACACCCCTACTGCGGGGTCTGGTCCGTTCGAGGGCCTAGGCCAGGAGGGTGTGGATGACTTCAGCCCTGACGTGGCCAAGGGGCAAACACCTCCCAAATCTGTAGGTTAACTGGAGCACAAAGACTTGCAGACTTCCCCACCCCATTAGGCTCATTCTGTAAAAACCAACCCCAATTAACACACCAAATAGAAGCACCCGGCACCGCATTCTAGAAATAGGACATGCGCTGGGGTGAGAACGGTGGTGCAGGCGCAGTGAGGGGGCGCCCGGCATCCACCGTCACCACGGTAGCATCTCGGGAGAGCCTCAGTGTCCTCACCAGCTGACGCGGGCATTCTAGACAGTGAGCACAGAGTCTGGCATCCAACATTCTCCACCCAGTGAGTCCTACAGTTGCTCTAAGACCAGGCTCTAAGGCCACCTCCTCCTGGAAGCCAGGCCTGACTTGCACCCACTCAGCCCTGAAGCCTGAACCCTCACCCAGCGCTCCTCGCACTGCTGACAAGGTCCTGAGTGTGTTAGGTATCGACTCAAACCCTCCAAGTGTAACCCGAGGTGCCCCCGTCTCCTATCTGTGACAGGCAAGTGTCAGGCATGTGCTGGATGCTCCTGGAAAGGCTTCCTGGGGCTGGAGAGGGGATGAGAAGGTGCAAATGTGACACTTAGAACAGCATCCACCTTCCTGGGACCACAGGACCAGCCTGAGCCAGAGCCAGGTACTGAGGACACATGGCACCACTAAGGGGGGACCTTGGTGTCCACCAGTCCTGAGTCTGCCCCTCCTCCAGCCGGCTGAGACGTGCCCACCCGCCATGCTACCAGTCACCTGTCTCAGTCAGGGTCTCCCTCCTGTGGCCCTCAGGGGCTGGGGACTCACCGTCCCCAGTAGGAGGAAGGGCCTGGAAAGGACAGAGAAGGAGAAGCTGTAGAGGGCGGTGGGGGCCAGTGCAGCTTGGACAGGAGACAGCTCTCATCCAGGGACCCTGCACCAGCAGCCCCTCACCTCCCACCAAAGAACTGCTGAGAGCCAGCAGGGAGCTAAGAGGCGGCTGACCCTCCAGATGAGGGGGGCGTCTCAGCCCTATGGGAGAAACTGGAAGACCAGGCTCTCAGCCCCATGGAGAGCCAGCCTGTGGTAGCCGGCATCGTCCCCAATGTGTGTCACAGCTGCTCGGTCCCTGACGGCCCCACGGAAGGAGAGACTCACTGCCCCCCCAACCTGGCCAAGGAGGTACCATGAAGACCATGCCATCCCAGCAGAAGGAATAACCCATGTGGAGATCAAGAGGCTGATGGCTCACCCTGAGCTTGGGGAGCCTCAGTGGGGCATGGGACAGGGCAAGGACCTGAGCCAGGTGTGCATGGGCTCACCCATCTCCCTTGTACCAGCAGCCCATGAGGGATGGGAGCAGGGGCTCACCAGGGAACCCTGAACAGGGCCGGGGTGAGGTTGAGAACAGACGGAGGTGACCCTGGAGCCCGGTAGAAGCCATAAGGTTCGTCCCACCTGCCTCTGGGGTCCCCAGGCCCCTCTGATGGGTGACTGCCATGCCTGACACAAAGCCCTCCTTGCCCCCAGCCGGCCTCTGGCTTGGCTGGCTGCATACCAAGCTGGAGGTCCGAGGGGACGCTCAATAACGCAGGATTTGACTTGCAAAATTGGCAAAGCAGTGCTAATAAGAGGACAGGCTCATGTGGGAGTGGGGGTAGGGACCTGAAATCCGGGCCCTGAGGGAACACCCCCAGCGTCAGGGGACCCTGGCCCGTCCCACAGCCTTAAGTAGGCAAAGCCACTGGGTGGTGTGGGGTGGGGGGCTGCAGTCCACAGCGTGTGGCAACGTTTCCTTCCCTTGTGGAGAAGGGCTGGGTGGCCGGGTGAGGGGGAGCGGTGTCCCACCTGACCTCTCCCTCACGTAGTCTCAGATCTGAGGGCCTCACACACCAGTCCTGCTGCAGCTCACCCCCTCCTCCTGGTCCCCCACAGGGACTCAGGGGCTAGCAGGGTGGGCCAGGCAAGGCCACGGAACCGTGTACCCTCTGCAGGGCTGAGCTCAGCACACAGACGGGGTGGCCTGAGGTGGCATGTGGGGAAAGGTGCTGCATCGAGGTGGGCGTCCCCACCGGACACAGGCACATGGCTGGGGTCCTCAACCCCTCCCTGGGCCGTGTGCAGGTCACGACAGGCCTGGTCTGAGTCGGGGGGCCACAGACCATGAGGAGCTCCTCCACGGGCCCTCTAGCACGTGGGGCCTCTGGGAGGGGGTTGGAGGGAGTGGATGAGGGGCCGGCCCGGGGCCCACTGAGCCCAGGGTCCCAGCAATGCGTTCTCCTTCCCCTTCTCCACATGTCCCCATCACAACCCTGGCCACACTGAGTTGCGGGCCAGCCCTCGGTGCTGAGGAGGACACAGCCCGGGCTGCACGCCGCGGCCAGCTGTCCAGTTAGCCACGCAATTCCCCAGTTACAGCTCCCCCGCGGAGGCCGGCTGGAGGGCTGGCCGGTGTGGCCACGGCCCAGGAGCGGGGCCGGAGGCACCCGGCACCTGCACCCGACACAGGTTTGCAGCCTTGTGGCATTTTCCCAGCAACGGCAGAGCTGATGGGAGGGGCCCCGGGCGCCCAGGACCCTGCCAAGGACTCTGTGCCCACCCTCCACCGCCCCCTGCACTGGGCTGGAGCCCGTGTGCCCCGTCCCAGGGGGCTGGCAGGTGGGGCACCAAGCGGACACCTGGGGGGAAGGCTCCCTCTCGGGAGCCCAGCACCTGTACCGTCCACCTGCTGCCGCCGGCGCCCAGAGGCGGTGTATGGGCGCCCCGGGGCACACTGGGCCCGGGCCCCCCCGCACTCAGCCTGGCCTGCTGCACGCCCCCACACTTCCCCTTTTAATTGGGCCTTCTCCCTGACACAGTGCCATGCGGGCCTGTTCTGTCAACGTCGGCACAATCTCTGCTCGCTGAAGCCTGGCGGAGCCAGAGGCCGGTGCAGCAGAAATAGCTCCAGGCCCCTGGGAGCCGCGCAGCAGGAGCGGGGAGGGGCTGGGCCCAGGGTGGGGGCGCAGGCCGGTCCGCGCAGGCCGCCTGGGACTCCCCTCCTCGGGCCGCGGCGTGGTCCGGGGCCCAGGCACCTCGAGGGACCCCAGCAGGTTCTGCACCCAGCTCGGGCCCCGGGGGCTCTGGGCCAAGGCAACGCGCACGGCCAGCGCCGGGTGGGGCACCGGGTCGGGCACCAGCCTGGGCAGCCCGAGGCAAGAAGCCCCAGGATCAACTGCCATCCTGCTCCTCCCCGGGGGGCCGCCGTGGGGCCCACGGCCCTCAGCCTTCTTCCTTCAGCGACCACCTGCCCCCCGCCTGCAGACTCAGAACCCCCTCTGGGCCTTGTTACACGTGCGGGTCGGTCCCCTCACTGGAGGACGGGCCGGCGAGTCGGGGGTCCGGAGCCGTGCAAGTGCCCTGGGCGATTCCCGTGACTGGGCACATTTGGGACCCGGGCCCCCAAATGCTGCCCTCCACATGGAGAGACGAAAGCAGGAAGAGGCAGGAATAAACACTGTGATTTTGTAACCAGGGAAACTACAGATAAAGACGCCAAGAGGAGCAGGGGGGGCCAGGGAGGAGATGGAGGGGCCGTCGGCTGGCCCCTGCTGCCTCCTGGGGCTGGGGGCGGGGGCCGGGGGCGGCCTAGGGGCCACATCTCCTCAGGCCTCAGTTTCCGGGTCTGTGAAATGGTCATGATGAGACTCGCAGCAGTGCCTTCCGAGAATCACCAAAGGCCCTTGCCCAGCCCCGCTCCGCGCTCAGGCTGGGGTCTCGGAGGACTCCTTCTCTCCTGGGGTTCCTGCGTCTGCCGCTCCCGTCCAGCCTGCGTCCCCTTCACCTAAGGCCTCCTGCCACAGCAGCGGCTGGCAGCAGACACTTGGCCAGCCCAGGGGACCTCGCCAGGGTGCCAGGGGTCTCCCCACAGGTCCCCCTGGGGGGCTCCAGCTCCTAGACCTTGAGCTCTGACCCCAGGGAGCCCCTGGGTGGGTGTCTCTTGAGCAGCCAGGCCTGGGCAGCGCCACTCGTGCCCTGTCACCTGCAGGCGCTCACTGGTGCTCAGCGCCGGGACACAGAGGCAGCAGGGGGCCCATCTTTTAGCCCGGTCACCTGTGGGCTGATCCCAAGCAGCAAACTGTGCTCAACCTACAGTATTGACCTCCTGCCCCGGGCATCGCTCACCTTGACTGTGGGGTCCCTGGGCCCGGTTCAGGGAGGGAAGGTGGCCTGGAAGGACCTGTTCCCTGGAAGCTCCAGGAGCCAAGGCCCCTAAAGCCCCAGCCCTGCTCTGTGTGTTCGCACACTCTTCCTTGTTTGCACGGTGTGTTGTTTACAACTCGCTTAACATCAAAACCAGGAACTACTGCTGAAACTCCAGCAAATTCTGGCCCCAAGGGCAGTTGCTTCAATGAGCAGTAGAACAGGGCAGGAGCAGCTGGCTTGACCCGAGCAGGCACCTAGCCATGAGCGTCCACACCAAGGCGAGAGCCAGCCAGGAGCTTCCCGAGAGCTCCAGAACTGGGGGGGGGGGGGGGGGGGCGGGCGGTGGGGGGAAGCTGCAGCGGCCGCTCTGGCCCCTGCAAAGGAGACACTGAAGCGCCTGACCCAGCCTCAGACCCTGTCGGGGGCCGCGGGCCTGTGGCACCCGATGCCGCCGGGCCTGCCTGCGTCCTGGCGGCCGTTCAGGGATGTGGTCACGCAGTCCAAGGCCTAGCTTCAGTCACCAGATATGCTTCCCAGGCACCTGGCAGGGACTTTCACAGAGGACAGTCCTGTGCTGCTTCTGGCCCCTTGGGGGGCAGGTGTGCCCATGTGCCACCACCCAGGGAGGACACAAAGTCAGGCTGAATGGCCGAGAGCTGACCCCAGAGCCGAGGCTGCCGCACCCAGACTGCTTCCACCCCTCCCCACCCTCCCGGGGCTCCCCACCCATACCTCTGGCTTCCCTCTGGCTCAAAGGTGGGCCACAAGGAACCCCCGAGAACCCCAGTCCTCTTGCCCCCGGGTTCACACTCAGCTCCCCCCACCCCAAACCTTTCTTTCCAAGACCCCAGGGTCAGGCCTGGACTTTGAGGGGCCCTAGTGACCTAGAGGAAGCCTCTGGCTTCTCAGCCACCACGGGAGCTGGACCCAGGAGTCCACAGGGCAAGCCTCAGGCCGGAGTCACCACCTTGCCCGGGTCTTCCCGCCGTGCAATGCTGGGGCCCGCTGACAACCCCCTTCCCGCCCAGTGTCCCTCCAGAGACTGTGCAGACGCCCCCGACCCACCAATCACCCTGTGGGTCTCCTGTCTGCTCAGGAGCCCACTCCTCAGCCTCAGTATGTCTGCAGGGTGAGAGGAGGACAGAGGCCTAAGAGGGAAGCGGAGGGGGCAGTAGGCACCCTGCTCCTTGTCCTGGCAGCGTGGCTGAGGCCTCCAGGCCCCTGGGTACTGGGCTCACCCAGAGAGCGGCCCCGGGCTCCAGGCAGGCAGCGGGAGACCCTGAGCAGGCACTGCGCCCCAGAGGCCCCTGATCTGTTTTCAAATTCAGCAAGTATTTGTGAGCACCTGCTGTGCATGCACACAGTTGGAGGCGACTCTCTGTGGCCCTCACGACAAGCACAGGTCTGCAGAGAGGGAGGAGCTTGTGGGTGTCCCAGGAGCCTCCCCTGGGCCTTTGCACTTGCCAGCTCTGCAGCCCCCTCCCTGTCTCTAGGCACACATTTACGCCTGCTCTGGGCCCTTGCTTCTGGCCAACCTTCTCAGCAGGGCATCCTGGACTGCCCAACTCTACCCCATGGCCCCCCGGGGTCCCCCTGGCCCCCTCGAGTTTACCGTGTGCAGCCAGGATCAGCCCCATGGAGTGCTGCTTTGTCTGCACTCCCCCAGGCCAGCGTCCAGAGGCCTAAATGACGGCCTGTGACAGCTGCCAGGGGTCAGAAACATGTCAGGGCCATGGACGTGGCCAGGAAAACGTGGCCAGCCCTCGACGGCATCCCCTGCCATTCTGACCGTAGGTCTGGCATGGCCCGTCCTTGTACAGGAAGCCAACGGGAAGCTGGATCCAACAGAACCACCACCCTGGGGAGTGGCTCAGACACGCTGACTGTAAACAGCTGTTAGTTTCTTGGAGAGCAAAATAAATTGTGTTGATGGCAGAGCAGTTACTCTTCCCCATGCGGCCTGGGGCTGAGGGCCTCGGAAGTTTCGTGTCCTGCTAGTTGGCCCTCACCGTGGACAGCCCAGAGGGCCTTGGGGCAGGGTAAGCCTGTCCAGCAAGTGAGGGATCCTGCCCCGGAGCGGACCCCGAGCTGGGCCTCAGGTCTGACTCCCCATCCTCCACCCAGGACGTGGCTCCTGGCCTACGCTCCTCCCCTCTCACTGCCCCCTCATGCATCTTCACCCCTGTACCCCGAGCACTGCTGTACTGGGGAATCCAGGAACCTGAGGCCCAGCGTCAGGGACCACACGCCACAGCCTCATGTCCCACGGCAGGAGTCCGACAGCTCCTGCACCGTTACAGGGTGAGGGTGGGGGTGTCAGAGCCGCCTCCCGGAGATGGGCTGCAGCCGCCCGTTAGCTCTGGGGAGGGTGAGCCAGGCACGGCTACCCGGGGCCAATTATCACTGCAGCAGCTGGCCCTGCCTGCCCGGGGCCCCTGCCCTCACCACAGGCCGGACAACTCTGAACGTGCGGCGGGGGTGGGAGGGTGGGGGCAGGGGCACGTGTGCCTGTGGATATGTGTGTCTGTGTGTGTGTCCACGTGAGTGGATGTGTGTGTCTGCCTGTGGGGTCACAGCGTCTGTCCTGTGCTCCTACCCCTACCCTTGTCTCTACCTGGCGCCTTCCCTTTCCCCACCCAGAGGTCCCCAGGCCAGCCTTCCTGGCCCCAACACCCCACCTGGCACAGTGCAGGGAGGGGATCAGGACCAGAGTGTGCACTTCTCCAGGAGCCCGGCTGCGTGATGCGACTGACTGATGACCCCTCTCTAGATCCGTTGCCGCCCCACTGTCCCCCACATGAGGTCAAATGTGTGCAGAGCTCTGGAATTTTGTCCCAGTCACTCCAGCTGTAGAAAGGGTTTTGAGGCGGTGCTCTGGGCAATGGGCAGAGGGTTCTGGCTGGGGAGAGGCCCGGGCAGGGGACCAAGTGAGGAACCCCCAAGCCACAGGTAGGAGGAGAAGCCGGAGTTCTGGGCGGCTCAGGGCCACTCGGCCCTCCCCTACACACCAGAGAAACATCCCCAGGCCAGCATCCGCTCAGCAACTGCACCGGCCGCCAGCAGCCTTGGCGAAGACAGGAAATCCATACTGAGCTGAGCAATATTTCCAGCGAGGTCAGACCTGTTGGTGGGGGCGAGGCTGGTAGGGGGACTGAGCCAGACTGCCTACCCTCACCCGCTCGCAGGCCGAAAGCAGGCCAAGGCGACCAGGCCAGCTCCCCACATGCCTCTGTGAGCCCAGCCAGGCCATCCCGGGGCCAGGCCACCTCGGGGCCGTCTTCCCTTGGGAGGCATCTGGCTCATGAACCCTGGGGCCGGGTCCTCTCCTACGGGCAGCAGGGTCACAGGCACCGAGCCCCTGCCTGCCCGGAACAGGGGGACCCCCAGAGCAGGGACAGCCTCGCCGACCAGGACGGAGCCGCGCAGCCCCTCCCGGCAGCCCCCGCCCCCTCCCCAGCTCCGGGGGCTGACAGAGCTTCAGGAGGCCCCTGCTCGGTCCCCCTGCACTGCTGCCTGAGGGCCCGGCTAATTCCACAGGCAGCCCTAGTCCTGGAGACCCCCTGCCCCCCACCCACTCATCGAGGCTCCTCTGGGCCCCCAGGCCCCTTGGCCAAGTGGGGTGACCGATGGGATCCGAGTCCTCTGACCCCCGGAGACCCGCCTGCCCAGCGTGAACCCAAGGTGCCTGCCCCGGATGTGGGGCTGGAGCGGTGCCTCTGAGGTGGTTGTGAATGAGTGAAAAACAGGGTCGAGGCCTCAGGCCTCCCTGGGGTTTGCCCCGGATGATGACAGGAGCCAGAAGCTCCAGGTTCCCGTGGGTAGGGGTTTCCATGTAGGACCCTGGGCCCAGCTTTGTTGGAAGCTCCTGTCTGTGCTCGTTGGCCACCGCAGGACAGCCAGGGCCTCCTGGCACCATCATGGTGGGGGGGGTTCGCTGTGTGGCCCTCGGGGAAGTGGGGGCTGGGAGTGGAAGCTCCTGCCACTGCTCCCCAAGGGTTTCCCAGGGGCGCGTTCCTGCCTCAGGAGCCCAGCGCTTCACGCCTGGTGGCGAGTGGCCGGTCCTGGCCAGTGGACTGTGGGCAGGAGTGGGGGAGGCCCGTCCCGGCTGGTTAAAGGCCGACACATTCTCCCTCTCCCTCTGCCCAGAAGCCCGAAACAACATTCCCGACTGGTAGATGGGTCCCTCTCCAAGTGCTGTGGCATCCAGTGCGAGCAGGAAATCCTCCTCTGTGGCTTTAGGATTTGGGACTGTTTCACCAGCACAACTTGCCCAGCCTGACTAATAAAAGGGACAGCCACTGAGCGGGCTCCCCACTCAATACAGAAAGAGGCGACAAGCAGGGTCTGAGGCTGCCCCAAGGCGCCAGAGGCGGAAACGTCCCTCCTGGACACATGTCCGAGCTGGTGGGCCAGCCGATCTCTGCAGACTTCAGGCCCATGAACGGGAGCCCAGGAGAGAGGACTTGGTATGCAGCCGCTGTCCCCTGGGCCTTGCCAGGATGGGCGGGGAGCACTCTGTAAGAGGGAGGAGCCTTGAGCTGCATCCCCGGTGTGGTCTCTCCCTCAGAAGCTGTCCCCTGGACCGAATCGTCTCATCAGGATGAACCTACCAGCCTTCCTCCCTCTTGCAAGGGTACCCCCTACCTGATCGCAAAAGCCAGGGATGCGTGTGGACTGGCCCCCAGTAGTGACCAGTCCCCACTGTTCGCTCTTCCAGGCCAGTCTGTATCCTTTGTCCCCCGCTGGATCCCAAGTCCTAGTGCAGCCCTTGCCTGACGCACAACTGAACGGCCTCGAGGGGGTACCATGGTCACCCCATTTTACACAAGGGGACACTGAAGCTCAGAGCCACCAGCCCTGGCCCCACGGAGCCTGCCACACAGAGGCCCAACACCTGAGGCTCCCAACCCCCTACCCTTAGGCCAGACTTATCCAGGAGCCCCAAGACCCCCAAGGGGTGGGGGGGTGCTGTGTGCCTGCAAAAGCATGTTTTCATTAGCAAGAGATGAATAATTAATGCCACGGTGCCTTTGAAACTGTTTTGGTTTTATTTTAAACCTTTTTTTCTATGTATAGAAACAGCATTTCCATTAGGCACCAAATTTATTTTTTAATAAACACGGCTTTATTTATTCCATCCCTATTGCTCCCAGGGGCCCAGGGGCGTCAAAGACCTGACGGGCACTGCCATCCGCTCCCACTTTGTACCCGCGCAGCCTCCGAGTGAGGACAGAGGGCAGAGGACAGAGGTCATGGGCAAGGGCACAGATCCTGAATGCCCTTCCTGGTTTTTCACATCTCCTCCATCGCAGGCTTGGGATGAGGTGATGGGTGGGTGGTGGCAGCTCTGAGATGAGGGGGGTGGAGCCTGGGGTAAGATGGGCACCGGGCAGAGTTCCTGGGGGGGCTGGGAGCTCCCCTCGCAGGGATAGCATGTGATGGGGGGGCAGGTCACCTGTCCCGGTAGGTGAGACTGTGAGGCCCAGACCCCAGGAAAGCTTCGCACCATCTATGAGGCCTTCCTTCCTTCCGGATTAGAGCCTGGGACCCAGGCTGGGGCCTGGATGGTTCAACTCGGTGATTCTCTGGGTCAAGGGTCTGTGAAACACTGATCCCCTGGCTCTGCAAGTCCATCCTCAAATGGTGCTTTCTCAGAGAGGAAGTCAGAAATACTTATTTTTGAATTACAAGTCAAGGAGCGTGGGGCAGACAATACGTTAACACTCTCCAGTTGCACCTTCCCGGGCCCAAGCTCTGAGCGTCAGCACCTCCCACCTGTCCACGGCCAGGATCATGGAGTGGCAGCTGGACCCCACACTCTTGTCCTACTGTGCAGCCTCATTTCCTTGCCTAAACCGTGACACTAAACAAAAGAATTAGGATATAGACAATTTTTTCTTGCAAGAAATCATCATTAATTTTTTAATGCGCGCAATATTGTCCTCAATGAAATATGTGAAAAATGAGTTGTCTGTTCCTAATAAATATTTTCTAGATTAAGTATTTGTAATGCTATCAATTATTTATCTCCATATATGGAGAATGCACAATTTGTAATAAAATGCAGAAGGGATTTTAATTTTTCTGCACAATATATGAAATCGAGTTTTTGACTAATACACAAATAAATTGACTCTAATCCCATCCTGTCATGGTTGTACGGTATTGTTTTCGGGATAAATCTCTTATTTTATAGATGTTTTCAAAAAATTAATCTCCAATATTTAAAGATCGGAGTAAATCTCCCTAACGGGGTGTTTCAGTGGGTTCCCATTTATAAGACTTGTCACTTCCACAGGCCTCCTCCACCCCCAAATTGTCAACTGCACATGCCGAAATCTTGCCAGGCCTCCACAAACATTTACGAATGTTCATAATTTACAAAATAGATGCTGCGCCGCCTATAATGAGACTCCGGGCCCATTGACAGCAGCACGCACGGGGCCTGGCCCCGTCCTGCAGTTCAGGGTGCCCGCACATGAGAAGGTCCCAGCTGAAAAATCACGTCTGGGCAACACCCTGCTTGTGTGGCCTGGAGACTGAAAGGGATCAATGTGTCAAGGAATCAGCAGGGACCCAGGAGAACAGGCGTATGACCAGGCGAAAGCCGAGGAGAGGCAGAGGAGAGAGCCCAGCCACAACTGTTAGGCCATAACCGTGAACTCCACAGACACCCCGGACATGTGCAGCAAGCCCTTGTCCTATTCTGGACACCAAGGACAGGTGTGTAGTGTGACATCTCGTGTGACCACCCCAGACCCAGCTAGGCCAAGCCACGAAGGCTTCCTCGAAGAGAGGGCGCAGTACATGAGGGGCACCCAGTCGCACTGGGACGTGGCACAGCTTTCTGTGTGACCCCGATGAGTCTGCGCCTGACCTGGACCTCGGTTTCTCCCCCTGGAATCACAGAGCCCAGGTTCAAGGCCCCACAAGCCTGCAGGTTCAGGTTGTCCACTCTCATCTCGGAGCCCGACCCCAAGGGAGGCTGATGGCTCTGCAGGGTCCGTTACTGTTGGGATGGCTGATACCCCAGGCATCAGGGCGGGCCCAAAGCCCGGGCAGGGACGATCTCAGTGCCTCCTCCTCCCCGCCACATCACAGTGGGTGGAAGGAGAGTTACGTGACTCAAGCCAGGCTGCTCAAGACACCTTCCTGGAACTTTTCAAGTGGAAGCAGGGGTGTCGATCCCCTTTCTCCCTGGGAGGAGAGAGGTGCGAGGCAGGCACTACGAGCACAGGTCCAGCCTGGGGATCGGTCGGTCGGGAAGGCTGACCACGGGGGGAAGTGGCAACAGGGGCTGGGAGGGGCCTCCTAGGCACTCTGCGTCCTGAGTTCCCGTGTCCCGGGACCGGCTCATCGCTGTGTTCCTGAGGCCAACCCAGGAGCCCTGAAGTCTCCGCTCACACTGTCCTGAAACAGCTCCCCGGGTCCTGGAGGGTCCTATCAGGCCTGGGTGCTCAGACACTCACCGAGCCAATGCTCCCGTTCTCATAACTCAGGGGCTGGGCTGGAGGCTCACAGAGCCCAGGGGGGCACGTGCACATTAGGGGGTGACAAGCATTGCTTCAACACAAGCAGTCGATAACTGCAGAGCCAGAGGGTAAAGTGTATTTTTGACAACCGGGACTCAAGCCCTGAGAATCAAGAGCAGGACATCCATCCGCCTTACCACCCGTTGCTGCGGAACACAGAAAGCCAGGATGCCAGGCAGCGAAAGCGTATAAAGCAGAGGGGTGAAATAGGCCAGTCACAAAAGGACAAATACTGTAGGATTCCACTTATGTGAGGCCGTGAAGCCACCAGGTTCAGAGACAGAAAGCTGATGGGGGTTGCAGGAGCTGGGGCGGGGACTGGGGGTTGTGTTTAATGGGGACAGAGCTTCCCTTCGGGAAGATGAAGAGCTCTGGAGGTGGCTGGTGGGCATGGCTGCGCAGCAACGCGAATGTGCTTAATGCCACTGAACTGGACACTAAAAAACGATTAAAACAGTAAATTTTATGCTACATATATTTTATCACATGAAAGAAAAAAAAGAATATTTCCCCTCCCAAACTTCCCCTCCCCCAAATTATAAGTCTATATACCGTTGAATTTTTTTTTAATATATAAAAATAGGTCTCTGGTTCATTCTAGATTTACTATGCAGAGTAAATGTCCTGAATATGCAATCTTTAACTCAATAAATGGATCATTTTAGTTAAAAAAAAAAAAAAGAAGAAGAAGAGGAAGTAAAGAGCATTGAAAACAGGACCATAAACTGGACAACTGAAGCAAGACCCGGCCGCAGCCATGACTGATGTCGGTGTTTTGCATTGTCCTTCTAGAAGGCAGATGCCCTCGGACAGGGAGGAAGCGGCCGAGCCCGTGTGTGCAGCCTCAGCAGAACTGGCAGAGGAGCGCCGTGCGGGGAGCGTGGAGAGGGGCTGGGCTCGAGGTCACTGTGGCTGACGGGGCAGGAGGGACATTCTCGGGGGACACAGACAATGCCCGTGTCTGGGAGGTCCCCTCCAAAAGGGACAGCTCCTCCTTCTCTTACTCTTAAATTTGCCCCAAACAAAAATTGTAATGAAAGGCCACGAGAGCCCTGTGAAGTCGGGCTCCCATAGGGGACCCAGGCCGGGACAGAGGGCCAGTCCTCCTGGGGCTCTCCCCTCCCCCATCCAAGCAGGTGTCCAGACCCCAGGGACTCTGGTGGGTGACAGGCTTGGATGGCCCAGTGGGGCCCTGGGCTCCCCAGCACCTGCCAGGCGCCACCCCCCTTGCCCTGGGCCTTCCCGGCAGCGACAGTGTTAACCATGCCTTTTTTTTCTAGATCGTGGTACTTTGACTTCTGGGGTCCTGGCTGCCCCCCGGGGGGCCCGCCCCTCCAAGGACTAGCCAATCCCTAGGGAGCAAACAACTCACCGTGAGCACACATTTCATAGACAAACCGACCAATCCAGAGTCCCTCCCCACCGCCTCCTGCATGGCTCCCTCACTCTGGGCCACTGCCCCCTATCCCTGATCACCCGGGGCAGACGACCAAGGACACCTCCTGTGCCCCAGAGGGCTGAGAGCCTTCAAACCAGCCATCCTAAGGCTGCTTCCCCTGCAGGCTCCCCTTGGAAACTACAATAAAGGCTCCGCCCGCGGCTTCCCTCTCCCTCCACCTGCTGACCCACCTTCCCCAGCGGCCCTTGGAGCGGGGCCTACCCCCCCTTAGGATCTGTGGGTAACCACCATCTTCTCAAGGACGATGGTCTCCTCGTCTGCTGGCTTTGCCAGAGCTGAATAATAATAAAACCTGGCTTTAAAAACAGGCAGTTCAGGAGCACAGGGACAGTGGAGGGGTGTGTCACAAGCTGCGGGCAGCCAGCTGGAGGGGAGGGGTACGCAGGGGTGCGGCGGGTCCATCCCCCGGGCCAGCTGCTGCCTCACCTGGGGGTGGGGGTGCTGCTGGGGCCTTTCAGGGACCACCAGCTCGGACCACAGCAATGGGCATGCAGGGGTGCTGGGGGTGCTGGGAGGGTGCTGAGAGCTCTGCCCAGGCAGAGGCGTCTACACCAGGGGTGGGAGGCTGCGGTGGGACCCAGAGCCCCGGGTCACTGTGACTGTGGCCTCACCCTGAGCCGGACTGCCCACCACCCTGGGGGCACCCAGCAGCCCTGCTGGGTTCGGTCCTTCCACCCTGAGCCCTGGCACATCTGTCTCTGAGGGCGTCTCTGAGGCCAAGGACGTGGGAGGCTGAGTAGAGTGGTTACCAGGGAAGCTACACAGCCTCAATTTCCCTGGGGGTCTCCCCATCCTGGGCTTGACAGGCGGGCGACTCCGTCTCCATGACGGTGACAGGCAGGATAGCACAGGAGCGGCTGCTGCGGAGCTCGCAGGTATCAAACAGAAGTCACGTCACCAGGGGAGCAGTGGGCCAACTGCGGGTTTGGGAAGCACAGCTCCGGGGCACCCAGGGCGCCGGGGCCGGGGCGCTGAGGGCTGGAGTTCGGGGTGGCAGCTGAGCGCTGCAGGGCAGGAGTCACACACCGTCACGCAGAGAGGGCAGGAGTAGATGTGGGGGTGTGTCCCCGCTGCCCTCACCCCAGGCTGTTGGGTGGGAGCTTGAGTTTGCCAGCAAAGGATTCCACACTGCGCCGGGGGGCTCGAAGCCCCAGGGGGCTGACACTGAGGATGTGTGGGACTCCCAGGAGCCAGGCCCAGGGACAGGGTGGCCTGTGGACCAGAGCTGGGTGTGAGCCATAGGTTTGAGGTGTGAGTGAGCAGCACAGGCCAGGGAATAGTGAGAGTCAAGCTGCTATTCCCTGCACGTGGCACTGCACCTGCGCCCCGCCCCCGAACCTCTCAGAGCTGTCCCCCCAGTGGTCAGTCCCTGGAGGGGACAGCGACAGCCAGCACAGTGCAGGAAGGCCAGCTGGGAGAGTGGGGCCCAGGTGCCTCTGGCTGCCCGATGGCCCTCAGGGCATGTCTGGGGGCCTGGTGGGCACAGCTGAGGCCCCATTGACTGGCCTCATTACCCACAGGCTGGCTCCTGGGCGAGCAGAGGAGCCTGGAATTACAGTGCAGCTTCCGAAGGGCTTTGGGGATTGACGGGGACCAGGCCTGAGCCTGCCGCCCAGGGCTCGCTGCGGCCAGCAGCACTCAGGCCTCAGACTCTCGGCGTTGCTAGGCATGGGTGCACTCTCACGCACAGGCAAGGCTCACTCACGGACACTGCCGCTCCTGGGCTCCTGGGCCCACGACCGCGGTGCAAGGGAGCAGCCATGGCACTAGCCACAGCATCGCACTGGCCCCACGCACCTCCTCCGTGTCTCCTGCACCCGGGTAGTGGGATCCCGTGTGCCAGGTGAAAGGACTCATTATGTAACGCGCCTGGCCCTGCGCTGGGACTCGAATCCCTGACTCAGACCCAAAAGCTGGCCCTGCCTCCAAAGAGAGCCCCCCTCAGGTACCGGGAGCGTCCAAGGCCCAGCCCAACCTGCCAACAAGCCTGACTTCCCCAGACCCCAGCTGGCCGTTTCTCATCTGGCATCTCCGCCATGAACCCCACCCCTGGGTGTGTGCACAGGCACACGTGTGCATTAGTGTGTAGACACATATACAGACATGTGCATGCACGTGAGCATGTGTGCCCGGGTAGGCAGACACCCGAAGGGTGGCGGCTGCCCCAAGGCCAGTCTCTGGAGGAGCTCTGCCCTCATGTCCTCGTGTCATTACATGTTTGGAACGTGATTGGAACAGATTCCTAGATGGGCTGAAGCCAGCAGAGCCCCCACACCGGCAAGGTACCCATGCCCAGTGCCAGGCTGCAGGGAGATGAAGGCCGGGCAGGGTTCAAGCCCAAGGTGTCAGGGTCAGACGGAGGTAGGCAGGCCCCAGGAAGCATCCAAGGTATGGGCTCTATTACTTAGAAACGGACAGGTACTTCCTGTGTCTGAAGAGAGCACTCCCAAGACGGGCCCCCACCTCGGAGGAAGCAGCCCAGCCCACCAGTGAAGCAGGTCCCAGGTCCCCAGATGAGCCACTTGCCTGCTGGGGACGGAGACACAGACGGGCAGGACCTAGAAGCCTGGAGAGAGTGGAGGAGCACAGTCTCCTCCCCATGTGGAGATTAGATGCTGTTTTATTGGTGGAAACTGAGCCCTGGGGGTTGCAGGCCTTAACCGAGGAGCCAGAAGTTTCTAGGGGGAGCCTCAGAGGGACGCCCAATTCTCAGAACCTCCAACCAAGGCCAGAACCCATGGTGAGGCTCATGATTCAAGACAGAGTCCCTTCCCCGTGAAGACAAGGGTGGCTGGAGGTGGATTTAAGGACAGGAAATCCAGACATTGCAAACACATGACCCCCATGAGATACCCGAGCTGGACCCCAAAGAGCAGGTGCCAGGAGGAAACCAAGACTGGGAGGGCAGCGTGGCCCCCGAGAGCAGGGCTGCTCTCATGGGGGAGGCGGGATTGGTTCCCAGCTGCCCCTGGGCTCGGTTCCCCAGCCACTGTGGACTGCCGGGGAACCCGGGCCGACACTACCCCTTGGGCCCAGCCCCACGTGTGCGGGCCCTCTGCACCCACCTCACTGTGCCTAAGGACGCACAGGTGCTGCTGTGAGCACCGAGACATGCCTCTTGCCTTACAAATCGATGGCACAGGTCAGGCCCTGTCAGGCCCCCCGGCCAGGCACCACCTGGGATCTGGGCCCCTGGAAGCAACCAAAGCAGGGCCGTCCTGGTCTCCATCGTGCCCTGCAGACAGACAGAAGGTGCAGGGCCCAGTGGGCGACTCCTCATCAGCCAACCCACAGTCTGTGCACAGCCGGGGCCCTCTGTGCCTCAGTTTACCCTCTCCTCGCCTGCAGCCTGTGGAGGCATCCCAGCGATCCGGCAATCCGCCCTGCCTCCCCGTGGGCCAGGCCCCCAGCAGGCCTGCTGATGCCCTCGGGGCTCCGGGGTCAGCAGTGCTCCTTCAGGCCTGCGGTGCTCCCCTGCCCCTGCCACCAGCGTGATGGGCCACACAGGACCCTCTTCTTTGAAGGGGCACAGACAGCTTTGATGACGCAAAGCCAGCTCCTCCCCCTGTTTCCTAAGAAAGCTCATCATCTTGTTTGTACATCACAGAGTGTGCAGTTCGCCCCTTTCTGTCCTTTCCCTTCTAGGCCGCGGGCCACAGCGGAGTTGCGCTCTGGCTCCTGACACCTTTGGACTCGGAGCGCACAGACCTGCTCTGCCCCAGGCCACAAACACTTTTTTCTGAGAAAACCTCCCTAAGGGTCCTGGTCGTGCTCCAATGGTTCCTTGGGAGATGGGCCCGAGCAAGGATGGGAAGTGACGGGGGGCGGGGGGGGGGGACGGTGTGTCCCTCCCACCCCTGGGGACACTGCCAGAGTGTGCAGGTGACATTCAGCAACAGAACAGAGTCAAGGATCAGCAGTGACAGCAGAGCCACCTGCAGCCGCCTGGGTCACTCATCACCCGGGACAGGCTGCCGGGGCCGGGAGTGAGGTGGGCGAGAGCGACACCGGGTTCCACCCCCCTGAGCCGACGCGCTGCCCCCGGGGCTGTCGCACACCCCGGACGACGTGTGTCCAGCAGCAAAGCTCCTGCCCCAGAACCACCTGGATCCTCTAGCGCGGCGCTGTCGGCCCGCGGGGACGCAGGGCTGGGTCCCCAGCAGTGGCACCTACCCCGGAGACCGTCCGGGCCCCCCCAGCCTGTGGCGAGAGCCGGCTCCCTGAGTGACAGCAATTAGGGCCGCGGCTGGCGGGGTGGCCAGCTCCCCCCGAAGCACCTGCCGCGGCAGCAGCTCCCCGGGGGCCGCCGCGCTCCGGCTGCGGCTGCGGCACTTGGACTCGCTGCTTTCTGCTGTAAAAATGGAAACATCCCCTACGTGAGACGCAAGCTGGCAAGGAGGACGCCGCTGTGAAATCTCGCACCCCGAGGCGGCGGCGGCCGGGCCCGCCAGGCAGGAGAGGCGGCACGGGGGGGGGGGGGGTGCGCCAAGGAGGGGGCGCAGGGCGGGGCGCGGACCCCCCAGCCAGACACCCCTGCTGGGAACATGGGCCAGGCCCTGTGCCTGCAGCCACCGTCTTCCAGAAACGCCAACAGAACCAACCAGCCACGCCCGGCGCCCAGCAGCCCCCCTCCCCGGAGCTGCAGGAGCTGGGGGGAGGTGGGGGGCGGGCACGGTGGGGGGGACATCCGCCCTGAAGACGCAGGGGTTCCCTGGGGCCCGGGGGCAGCGCTGGTCCAGAGTCTAGGGCTCTGCCGCCAGGAGGGGGACGGGCCCTGATGAGGCGTGTCTGTGCCGCGAGGAGGGTCCCTGAGCTAGGACAGCAGGCCTGGGAATTAAACACGCCAGCCGGGCACACACAGGACCTCGGCCGCGTCCCCCAGACACACTCAGGCTGGCATGGGGACCCCAATGATCCCACCTGGCAGCACTTTCCTGGCCAGGACCCTTCTTCCCAGCACCTCTGGGCACTGCTCAGCCGCAGGCTTGGCAGCTCAGGTCTGAAATGTTCTTCGTGCGAACTAAACTAGTGCCTGCAAACACCCACTGGTGCCAAGAGCCTGTGCTGTGCCTGCAAACCCCCCACCTGGCAGGGCTGCTCTCCCCCCACGTTCACAGACAACACTACATGGTGCCCGTTTGTTCCACTGACAGTGGCCATGGGCCAGTGCAAGCCCCGGGCTGTGAACCCACGTGGCCTGGTGTGGAGTGCAGCCTCCGTTTGCCTCCTGGGGACAAGGGACTCGAGCGGCCACCTCTGCAGGGTGTGGTCAGGGTGCCCCATGGCAGGCCCACCCCGTGCGCACTTGCCCTGTGAGCTGCCCGGTATCCTGAAGAAAAGAGGAGGCCCAGGGCCGGGGCCGGACCTCTGGCCTGGGCTCAGCCCAGCCCCAGGCTGCTCATGACCTCCCCGTTAGCACCTCGTGATGCGATGTGAGGGCAGCGGCCACTGTCTGCAGGGCCCTCTGTGCCTCTGGGCACCGGCCCGATGTGACTTTGAAGGTGACAGCAGCTGTCCTAGAGGCCAAGGCCCGATGTGACTTTGAAGGTGACCGCGTGCCGTCCTAGAGGCCAAGGCCCAGCCAGGAGGGTCTCCTCCTCAGCCAGGGGTGGCCCTGCCCGTCCAGGCACCAGGCAGGAGCCGCGTGGTAGCTGTGCCAGCAGGGCTGGTAAGGCGAGGCAGGACACCATGGGAAGGGAGGCTGGGGGGACTTGCCTGTGGCTGCCTGTCTTGGTGCGGCCATGCATCGGGGTTTCGTGGGGGGAGCGAGGGGAGCTGCACAGGGGAGGGGAGCCGAGTGGAGATGAGCACTCAGTGAGCACTGAGCATGAGCAGCATCCAGCTTGTCTAGCCCCGGGGCAGAGGTCAGCTCTGGTACCCCCAGGGGTTGGACGCTGACTGCGAGCTGCCCTGAAGGTACCCCATGCCCAGGCCTGAGCCCCCTAACCCCTTCCGGCATGCCCAGTTCCTGTCCATACCTAAGCAGCCTCTGAGCGTTTGGTGCGGAGCAAACAGGCTTGTTGACCAAGTTTGCACTAGGTTTGCTCTGTGTTCCGGGCTTCCCACCAAAGACAATCTACGCCCTTGAGCCCTTCCCAGTGCCCGGGCCCCACCCGGCATGGCTGTGCGGCCCGGTCCAAAGTGGCTCTCCGGGGGGCTGCCCCCACCCCCAGACAGAAGGCCGGGTTCCTTCACCCAGTGGGCTCCAGGCAGGACCATCCACCACCAGGAAGTTCCAGCTTTCCAGAAGGAGGATTTGGGGTTCTAGGATAGCACCACGCCTATACTCATGGAGCGGCAAGTGAGGAGAAGCCCACCCAGTTCTGGGGCAGGTGGAGCTTCTGGCTGGCATGACAAGCTGCCCTCATCACCTGGGGGAGCCCGGACCCCCAAGAGTAGACGGAGTGAGCAAGTAGGAGGCCACTGTGTGCCTCCTCCACAGCGGACAGAGCCGTGCGGTGCTTCGGAACAGAAGGAAGCAAAGCTGGCCGGTGTGACTCAGCCAGCCGTCGCCCTGCAGTGGTGGGAACAGCCAGCGGGTCTCCACTTGCTCTCACTTTCTGACTGTTGCATGACTCCCCGGCCTATCTGCCTGCGAGGAGGGGTGGGCCTGGGCAGAGGGCCCGGGCAGGGGCCATCACAGCTGTGGGTGCTGAGGTCAGGGCCGGGGCGAGGTCTACCCCCCTTCCCGTTGCCTGCAGCTGCTCAGACATCAGAGCTCAGAGGCCAGAACCTCCAGGGATGGGAGTCTTGGGTATAAAGATGTGACCGGCATGACGGGACCTGGTTAGCATCGTGGGCGCTCAGTCTCCCACCTGCCCTGGATACTGGCCCCAGTGTGCAGTGGGCTGCTTTGCCCTGGTTCCCCATCCCTTGCAGATCCTAAGGGCGCCCAGGGAGGCCAGGAGCATGCCCTTTGGTCTCCCAGCTCGGTGTTTCTCCCGTGGTCCGTGGGGCCCCTAGGAAAGGGCAGGGGTCACATTCAGATTGGGACAGCCTGTTAGAGACCACTAGACAGGCAGTGCACAGGGCCCTGCCTCACCGTGGGCCGGGTCTGCAGCCTGGGTGTTTGATCAGGGGTCGGGGGGTGCAGCTTTGCTGCTGTATCACACCCATACACCAACCCCTCTGGGCTGAGTTGCCAAATGAGAGGGGAAATTGAGGCTCAGACCCACACTGAATAAGCATCGGGGTCCCCAGTGAGATCCTCAGAGAAGGGACAGCACAGAAGTTCCTGGGGGGACCAGTCTGGGCCTGGAAATGCCAGCCATTACCCAGACTGGCTCAGTCACCACCACCAGGGTTTATTTGTGCCCTTTTATAGGGAAGGACAGTGTGTACTGGGAGATGTCCAGTGATGGATTTAACGAGGTGACCATGCTGACACTACCCTGCAGCCCCCAAATCACAGGCCCTGGAGAGCCCCTCTCCCAGACCCAGAGAGAGGCAGCCCCTTCTAGGCCCCCTGGAGAAGGCCGACCCACTGCCTTTGGCTTCCTGGGTGCCTCACAGTCTCCCAGGATCAGTCTGGGCTGGGCCCGCACCACCGGCCACGGCTGCCAGGCCCCAGCTAGGGCACAGTGGAGACCACAGGCCAGCTGCTCAGGAGCCTGTCCACAGCCTAGGGCCACCCGAGGTGCTCACAGCTCCCCAGACATATTCCAGACTCCAGCAGCTGGAACAAAGAGGTTCCCAACCTACCGATCCTGACTCTGCAGCAGAAGGTGGTGGGAAGGCCGTGGTGGGGACCACAGAGCAGAGGCCACAGGTGACCTCCGCAGGTGGACATGAGTGCGTGTTGGGGAGGCTCCGTACACGGGTCTGGCCTGTCTCCACTGTCACCGTGTGTCCTGTGGAGGCTCATCGCTCTCCCTCAGCACAGGGCTTGTCAAATACATGAATGATTGAGTGAGAGAGGAGTCACTGGCTCCCCCAGGCTCACACTAAGGCCACAGGACGCAGAGGGACAGGGCCAGTCCGTCCACACAGCTGGTGGGGGGAGGGGGTCAACCTCCGGTCCCTGCCCTGCCAGAGAAGGGACTTCACACAGGGCTCCTCCCAGACACTGGGCTGGAGCCTGACCCCACCTCTGTCCCTGGGCTGCCCTGTCACGCCCACCTCTGTCCCAGGGCCACCTCTGCCCGGGAGTTGATCATCTGATTGAGAGCAGCATTTAAGTGCCCAGGGAGAAAAATCAATTCTCCTGGTTCTACTTTAATCCATCAGTTCCATTTCTGATAAATCTCCTGGTGCCCAGGGTCAGCTTAGAGCTTAGTGCCCAGCAGAGATCAGCTGCCAGGTCAGAACTGCGGGGTGGCAGGGGCTGTCCCGGGGCCTCCGCTCCATCCCACACACGCAGTCTTGGCTCGCTGCGAGATCCCCCCAACCCAAAGCCCAGGCCCTGCCAGACAGGGGCCACTTGAACACCTCACCCTCTCTAAGGCCTGGGTGATGGCATCAGCCTCAGCTGAGAAGGCAGGAGGCAGCGCATAGGTGGGCCTGGAGAATGAGAGCCTGGGAAACAAGTGGATGGGGTTTCCTCTACTTGGGGTAGCCAGGGAGGCCTGCAGAGCAGAGCCAGGGGGCTGTTGAGACAGGAGGTGGCTGTGCCTCCTGAGTCTAGCTGACCAGGAACCGACTCCGGGGCCTCTGCAGACCCAGCTCTCCACCGTGCAGTGGCCACAAGCACAAGGCCCGACAGAGGCACGGTGCCCCTGAACCCTCCACTTCTCGGCCCCTCCATGACCCCCAGGCCTCCCCAGGCCTCAACACCACGCTGGTAGAGCAGGGTCTCAGCAAAGTGCATGAGGGGGCTGAGTGAAGTTACTGGATAAAGTCAGGGGAAGCCCCAGAGCAGACAGGAGCTGGCCCAAGGCGGGGCAGGAAGAGGTTGGAGTGCACACTGTGCGCCCCGGGCAGCCGAGCCTGTGCAGCTGCTGGGGAATGGCTTTGTCCCCCGCCATCCGGCCACCAGGCCCCGCTAACATGCCCCACTCAAGCACAGACTCAGGGCAGGGGGCCAGGGGAGTCTCCACCCCCTCCCCAGCATGGCCCCAGGCCCACCAGGCACCGTAGAGCCTCAGCACCCTCTTCACCCTCAGGCACAGTCCGTGGCTGTCAGTGGCCTTCCTGGGCGCAGAGCTCAGACGCCAGCCCTGGCCACCCATCTGCGGGGGCCCTGGGCAGAGCTGCGGCTCCCTCGCTGTGACCCGGTGACATTGTGGGGGCCCACATTAAATGAGCTGATGCGGTTGCCACGCTGGGAATCTCAGAGGAACGAGCCGGTGCTGGAGGACGAGTGGATTAGACGGTGGTCAATATTTGTGGAATTGAATTGAATCCGTCATCTGGGAGCTGTGCGTGTTCTGGTTAGTTTTGTGGTTTCTGCCCCGAGCAAGCAAAACCCTGTGCGAGGCGCCCTCAAAAGCCCCAGTCAGAGCCCAGTCCTGGGCAAGAGGCCCACGGGAGCCCGTGTCCTCCGGGTGCAGCAGGCTGGGCTGGGTGGGCAGGGGGCTGAGGCCAGAGGGGGCAGCTGGGGACAGGAAGCTCCTGGGAGTGCTGGCACAGGGTGGGGCAGGGGGCCAGCTGGGGCCAGCAGCCCAGGTCCCACCCCACTGCGGGCTCTCACTGGTCCTTGAGGAAATGGGGTGCATTGGGTCTGGTGTCCCGGTGGCCAGACTGCAGGGCTGCACCGTGTACCGCGCTGGTGGTCAGCCAGGGTGGACAGATGGAGGGATAGCGGGGCGAGGTGGGGCAGCGGCACGCAGCGCCCTCCTCCGAGGCCAGGCCAGGCACGCGGAGCCATGGGGAGGGGACCCGTGACCCTCACAGCCCTAGCGCCCAGCCTCAGCTCCAGCCACGGATCCTCCGAGGATCGTCCACTGGCTGGTGCTACCCCCCTCTAACCCCCAAAACCCAAATTGGATTAGTTGTGTTTAGAAAGCAGCAAAGCTGTTTATATTTGAGCAAGGGCTCAGCAGATTACGCCGGGCCGAGAGGATGCCTGGCTGCATGAAGGGGGTTTGACAGACGAGGAAGTGCACCAAGCCGCTGCTCACTGAAAACAAACTCCAGGGGATGATCCGCCTCGGCGCGGCTTCCGCCCACCCGGTAAACACCTTCTCGACCCTGTGCTCCAGACCGGCCAGGGCTCAGCCACTAGGCCCCAAGGAGAAGGGTGCGGAGGCTGACACAGCAGCCGCCACTTCGCGTGCCTGTGACTCGGTTGCCCGCCTGTCACCCTGCCACGTGGGAAGCATGATATGGGAGTGTTTTCTTACCACACCCATTCCAGCACCCGGGAAAGACTCAGGGGGCAGAGGGCCCAGAGGCCAGGCCTGAGCCTGCAGGGGACACTGAGGCAGGGCCTGTCGGGTGGGCTGTGAAGCCACATGGCTATTTCTGGCAATAGTTTGAGGCCTCCCCCCCCCACCCCCATACCTCACCCTCCCCAGGCCCCTGTCGCTGGTGCCACAGGAAGTAACCGACTTGTGACCCTCCAAGGGAGGATAGCAAACAATTATTTAATAAAAATGCAAATAAAATCCTTCTATCATATAGATCCTGGATGGTTTGGGCAGAGTAAAGTGAGCAGGAGATGGAACGGGGGCGTGAGCACCTCCCTTCCTGGAGGAATGCCACTTTGGGGCCAAATGTGTGGTCACTGACACCCCTATTACCAATAAGGAGACACTCAGGGTGGTCTGGGCTCCTGCCATTTGGCCTGGCAGGTGTCTCTCCTGCCTCCAGATCCAAGCAGGTTGTCCCATTCACACCCGGAGGGCTCTCGGGGCACCGCAGCCTGGCCCTGGCCCACCCATGTCCTTGGCAGGGGAGTGGTCCCCTCTGCTGGCGATGTGATAGGGGCAGGAAGAGACAGAGAAGAGCGAGCATATAGGGGACAAAGACAGAAGTACCTGGCAGCTGGAGGGGGTGCCCCTCAGAGGGGAGCTGAGGCCGCGGCCCGCCCCCAGATACCCTAGCTGCACTCATCTCCCGTGGCTCAGCGGCTGCGAACAGAGCACAGAGGCCCAACGGGACCACATTCAGCCCAAAGGGGCCGGAGGAGGTGCAGAGCACGGGGCAGCCAGGTCGCTCGCACGAGTGGGAGAGCTAGGGGGGAGCTGGCCCCGGGACCTCTGAGCTCCGCGCCTGGGGATACTTGCCCCAAGGGTCTGTGATCACTGGAGCACCAAGTCGGGGTCCCCCAGGCCTCGGGCTGGTTTCCCAGCTGTCTGCAGCCGGCAGCCGGCCATCCCCTCCCCTCACACCCCAGCTCCTCGGCTGATCCCCGAGTGAGCAGGGCCATCAATTATTTAGTCGCTGCCTCTCAGCCTTCTCTCTGTTAGTACCTCGTAAAGTCGGGGAAGATAAATCTCTCGGCTTGCTTCCGCCGGCTGACAGGGAGCTGGCGGGCGCCCGGGCGATGAGGCCCGGCCCCGGCCCCCCGGCCCCCCGGCCCCCGGCCCCCGAGCCAGCGAGGAGCATCCCCGGCGGCCTGCTCGGCTCCTCTGCTATTAAACCCATAACTCAGCGGAAGCGGAGGAGGCGCCTGGCTCGTTCCCGTGAGGAGGCAGTCGGCCCTCCAGTCCTATCCCGCCAGGGGGGCAGGGGGACGCCCCAGCAGGGAACGGGGCCGCCACCGAGGGGCTGCGTTCCCTGAACCCTCCGGTGGAAGGTCTCCGGGCACTGCCCCTGCGGAGGCACGGAGCTGCTCCCAGCGGAGGCCAGGCCGCCCAGGAGCCCAGGCACAGGACCTGCAGGGCCAGTGAGGGCTGAGGATGACTGGGGCACAGGGCAGGCCCTGTCTGCACGCCCCTCACCATGGAAGTGACCCTGGTCACCCCCGCAGGAAGAGGCAGTTCCAGACACATCTTTCAAGAGCAAAGCTGTCCGTCACCATGGTGAGCTCCGGAGCTTGGGCCTGCCCAGAGAGGATCAGCGCCTGCCCGGGCCACCCCGAAGGAGGCTAGCCCTGCACCTGCAGCAGGGCACCTGTCCCAACGAGGACAGATGGACGGTGACGTCCCAGAAGATCCAGCTCAGGCCTCTGCCCCTCTGCATAGCTAGGAGGGAGTCTGTTGACTGAGTCCATACTGAGTCCATGACCCCCCATCCCCGCAGGACTCAGGGGAACTGGAGTGTGGGCAAGGGGGGCAGACACAAGGAGGCAAGACAGGGTGGGCCAGGGAGGCATGGACTGGGGGTGAGGGCAGGGCTTTGGGAGTGGGTCCCACCCTTGACAGAGTCGTGCCCACTGTGGACCCTAAGAGTCTTAGACCCATTGGGCGCATGGTGGGACGGAGCTCAAAGAATCCTGGCGACTCCAGGCCAGTGGACCAAGCTGCATGCAGAGCAGAGGGGCCTGGCCCAGCTGCGGGCGCTCTGGCGGCCGGAGGCCCCACCAGGAGGCACTGCCCGACTGGAGCCTCAGCTCCTGGTACGCACTGCGCTCCCCACTCCCCGCCCGCCCTGGCCTCCGCGGGGCAGGGGCTGAGACCCAGGTAATGAGGCTGGAGGTGCCACCCGTCCCGACAATTAGCAGTAACGAGTTGACAGGCGCCCGGTGCAGGCCACAGGTCAAGTGCTAATCGAGACTGATAATTACCTCAACAAGGCTGGGAAGTGGCGCAGTCCCTCCCCTCTGACCATTAATCCTCTGGATGTGGCTCCTGCCCCGCCCCGGAGCTAATGGGGTTGCCTTTCAGCTGTGACCACGAGGCTGCTGCACAGAGAGAGGCTGGGGCCTCAGGGCCCCCCCATCGGCCCCCCGCCCAGGGGCCATGCTGGCCTGCCCACTGGGTCCCGCTCGAGGCACTGGTTCTGACTCTCTGCCTCATACCCCTGCAGGCCGGGTACACCAGCAGCTGTCCCAGGCCTGTGTCACAGTCCATCCATACCTCGAGCTCCCGACACTGCCTGCCGGACACCAGCCACCCGAGAAACACGCCTTCCTCATGCATCGGCCTGCATGCCAAGCAGCCCGCCAGGCCCCACGTCTAGTTTTGGGTACCGACCACCTGGTACCTGCTGCTGCCACAGCTTCAGGGCCCCTGCCACCCTACAGACCTATCCCCTCCCTCCCTCCAGGCCCCACCCTGTGGGGTGCTGATATCTGAGCAGGGTCCAGCCACATCGAGGAACTCGTGGGGCTTTGGAGCCTGATTCCAAGTGTCTTTCTTGTCTGTGACCAGCCACACCAACCCTCCACCTGCCCCTGAATTGCCAGGTTCTGTGGCCATGGACGGGGCCCAGACGTCTGGCTCAGGGCCCATCCTGCCCGTCCGTGTGCAGACCCATGCCCTTTGTGCCGTGCCTGGCTCCGTGAGGCCCCCATAGCAGCCTCAGAGAGACTACCTGGCGGGATGCGGGGCCGGGCTCACTCCCGGAGCCCGTCCCACATGCCCTAGCTCACTCTTGGGGAACCGTCGGTGGGAGGGCAGGCACCTTGCCCGTCCCTCTCACCGTGGGCTGGGGCCCCGTGTGCCCGCCCCAGGCTTCCCCTCACAGCCCTCAATGCCAAGGGGGCGGGAAGGGGGCCTGCCCCACCGCAGCCCCTCCAGCCGGGTGCCTAATGCCACCCCGGGGGCCCTGAGCAGCCGCAGAGATGGACTAGGTGGAGGAGGACGCGGCGTGTCCGGCGCTGCGGCCCCTGGTGCCTCTGCCCGGAGGGATCGGCCGTGGGGACGAGCTCGTTTCGAGAGAGCCTCCTCTGTCCGGAGGAGAGGGCGACCGACCGCGGCCCAGGGCACACGTGTGCCTCCGTCAGCCTCGCTGCATCAGCTTCCGTTGCCCCCACTGCCCTTCAGGGTGAGGGGACCAAACGTCAGAGAGGACAGGGGCCTAAAGCACAACATGCACACGGACCCGAGCGCCCCACGCGGGGCCGGACCTCCCCACCCCGGGCACCCCGGCCTGCCCTGCACAGGCCGCTTTACAAACCAAACACAGCCGGGGGGCCTCGAACCTCGCACCTCGTGTTCCCCAGCTGGCCAGCAAGCAGGGCCGGTGACCGCTCTGGGCGCAGGACACGGATCTGCCTCAGTGGCTCCTTGTCCTGCCCCACGCTGCCACCTCCCTGCTTCCCTCTCTCACCCCACCCACGGCCCAGGGTGTTCCGAACGCCGGACACACAGACAAGACGGGTCTCCTCAGAGTACTGTCCACTCTCCACTCCCTGGACCACCGCCACTGCCCCCATTAGTCATCACTCCAACGAGAGTTTTCTGGTGTCCCCACTCAGTCTACCACTCCCTCCTCCAGCCCCCGGCTCAGACCTCCACGTCCTCAGCCTTGACTCCACACCTGCTTTCTTTGCTTTGCACGTCTGCGCTGGGGCACCTGCCCTTCTGGAGGCCAGGGTCAGGTCTGTCCCCTCCGCAGCTGCACCGCCAAGGAACCATCCAGCAGGAAGGCGGGGAGAGGGGGGAGGAGGAGGGGAGGGAGTGCGGCCCGTAGGTGCACTGGTGGGCAAGGTGCTGCAAACAGAGCTGAAACCGTTGAAAGGAACCGGAAATAAGCAGGCAAATATTGACCAAATCCCCCGTGGGAAAGAACTTTCTAAGAACAAAGGCAAAGATAAGTACACTTTGTGTGAAACTAAATTCTCGGGTGGCTCAGAAGAAACCGTACGGTTCAAAGGCAAGCAATGAATCAGGCAAATTTTTGACACTAACGTGACAAAAAATTAATGTCATTAACATAACATGAGCCTATCCCCAGCCAAAACACCAAGGACTTGAGCAAACTGCAGATGAGGCAACGCACTGAAAACCAGCCCCATCAAACGCCCTAGCCTCTCTGGCCAGGTACCACGGAAGCCCCTCGCTCCCCAAAGGCAGCTTCAGGGGGCCAGGTCACAGGGGTCCTGGGTCACGAGGACTTCCAGCCTCTGATGGAGTCTGACTCAGAGGTACAGATCCGTCTGTGTAGACTCGGTGTGGCCATGGCATTTACTTGTCACCGCAGAAAAGGTGGAAACAGCTGGACTACCCAACAATGCAAAGTGAAGATGAAGAGCAGACAAGCACAGAGTCACATATGAACTTAGGATGAAGAGTGTGTGCACACAGCAAAATCAGGAGGAAATAAATAAACCACCATTACCCATGGGGGTCTCTATTTTTTTGGGGGGAGGTCTCTATTATTTGGACTAAATACATAGAGCATACAGACGTGAGGAGGAGGTTCCCAGGGGGTGAAGCGAGGCAAGAGGGTGTGGGTGCTCTGACCAAGGCCAAAGCAACAATGGCAGCATTTCTGCAAGGTGATATAGGTCCCCATGGCTTGGGTCATCTCTCGGGGGACAGCCCGATCCCTGGATGAGGGGCAGCTGTGTGAGGGAAGGAATGGACAGGTGGCCAAGTGGATGCAGGATGAATGAATGAATGAACAGACAGACAAGTAGATGAGCATATAGGTGGGTGGGTGCCGGTGAGTGGACAGACGGATGGAAGGATGGACAGAGCAATGGATCCATTGGATAGACAGGTAGATGAATGGAACGATAGAGGAAGGGATGAACTGATGAATTGATGGATGAACAGATGGGTGTGCAGAGGGATGGCTGGGTGGATGAACATGGATGAATAGAAGGATGGATGGAGGGATAGAGGAAGGGATGGGTGGATAGATACATGGATGAACAGATGGATGGATGGAGGGATGGTGGATGGATGGGCAGGTGATGATTAGGTAGTAGATGGATAAACAGATGTGTGGAGGCATGGTTGGGTGGATGATTGGGTGGGTGGACAGGGAGATAACGAAGGGATGGGTTGGGGGACCTCTGGTCTGCGAGGCATAGCCAATGGCCCCTCCCCAGACTATTCCTTTGCCCCTCCCTGCAAGGGGGTCTGCTGGGATCACCATTTTTCAGGGAGTGTTGTGGCCTCTGCCTCCGCATCCCCTTGCTTGGGGCCTATGGCCCAACCTCTACCGCGAGCCTCAGCTTCCTGGTGGCTAACCCTCCCCTCTGCCTGCCCTCTGGGCTGTTCAGTATGCAGAAGGACAGGCCCTGGTATGGCCACCATAAATCTTGCCCCCATCCTGCAGCCAATCAATCACCAATTGGCTCCAAAGCCCCTGGATGTCTCAGAGGCTCAGCCTGCCCAGCCGGCTGGCCCATCCACGGGAGCCACAGCCACAGCCGGCCCTGGGTGCCGTTGGCTACATATATTGAACTTGAAGCATCGGATTACATGTTTGTTCAATAGCAATAAACTCCTAAAGTTTTATGGGGTCATAAAACCTCTGCCTCGGCTCCCACTTAGGCAGTGTGTAATGTACACAGGCCGGTTTCCCTGCTAATGGGGCGGCACGAGTGATTTGGGGCTATTAGCTGGAAACATCACATCTGCATTTCCCAAAATCTCATAAATAAAGCCGCCTGCTGGAGCGCATCAGACCCAGCCTTGAAGTTCGAAGGAGAAGGGAGAGAGACAGAGTGGGCTGAAGACAAGAGACATGCTGGGGGAACGGGGCCCCGGGTGAGGGGGAGCAGGGCCTCAGTGAGGGGGAGCGGGGCCCTAGATGAGAGGGAGCGGGGCCCCAGTGAGGGGGAGCAGGGCCCTATTGAGGGGCAGCGGGGAGGAAGGGAGAAGAAACACCCATGAAACAGAGGGGGATGGTCAGGCCCACCCACCCAAACACCGTCCCTGGAGGGACTCAGAGGGGGTCCTCTGAGGCTCCTGGGGCCCAGCCTCACCCTCCGGGGAAGACAGTTCCAGGCAGATGGGAGCTCAGAGGAAGGATGGAGCGGGGGCTGACGGTCCCTCAGAGAAGGGCTCCAGGCAGAGGGAGCAACGTGTGCAAAAGGGGGGACAGGATCCAGACTGATGGAGAGCAGAAGTGACCCGGGGCTAGAAGGGCCCGATGAGGTGGTGGCAGCAGAGCTGGGAAAACGGCCAGAGTGACCTCGAGTGGGCAGGGGCGCGGGGGGAGGGGCGCCGCCCCTGTGGACGGGGCCAGGGCGAGGTGCTGCTGAGGGTAGAGGTGAAGCAGCAGCCTAGGAGGTGGTGAGCTCCCCGTCTCGGGGGCATGCCAGCAGGGGAGGGAGAGCGCGGGCTGCGGACAGGCCTGAGGAAGGGCCTCTGCTCTGGCCTAGACTCTGGCCGCCAGGCACACAAGGACCCCTGGGAAAGGCCCAGATGGGTTGGCAGGAGGACCCCCTCTCAGCCTCTCGGCCGTGGTGTCCGTGTCCGCGGTGTCGGGGGAGGTGGTGCCGGTCAAGCCCCTCCCCTCCTGCCCTCCAGGTGGCCCAGCCACTGGCACTGGCCCCTGGAAATGCGCCCCACCAGGCTCTTAGCGATGCTGGAGTTGGGTGCGTGGATGACTTTGCCCTGATCCTTGTAACTTTGCAATCGAGCGAGGTCCTCAGAAATTCATCGATTTGCCAGAATCAATATTTATTGCAGCTTCAAAGTCTGGAGAGCGGGGAGCTTCGCGCTGATGAATGGAGGCCAAGCAGCTGGGAAGTAGCCGCCCTGCCCCCGCCCAACGGCCTGGCCCGGGCAGGAGCACGGGACCAGGTGATGCACCCCGTGTCACAGACATCCTAGTGTCCTATTAGGTTTGAGCTTCCAAAGAACCAGGGCAATCCAGGGCTAATTTTCCCCGGAGGAAACTTGCTGCAAAAGCCCCAGGAAGCTGGGAGGTGGAAGGGGTGGGCAGCACAGGGGCACCGTCCACCCACCCAGAGCACCTGTCTTGGCTCTGGGCCTGGGCCAGCAGCAGTTCCGCTCGCTGGGCAAGGAAGTGGGGCATCCATCTCCGCGGGCCCCCTTGCCCTGGTAGAGGGCTGCACCTGACCCTGAGGCCTCTTTGGGGACCACCGTGGTACGTGGAGAGCCCCAAGCCTGGCCAGCGTGAGGATCCGCTCAATGCTTCACAATCCTCAGGAGACGGGCTCAGATTTGGAGCATCCGCACGGTTCTGGGGTGTAAGCGCCACCACCATGGCAGATTCTAGATCTACCCACGGCTGTCACGGTGGTCAGGGCTGGGGAGAGCCGGCTCTAGGACACCACCGCCTCGAGGGGATCAGCTCCAGAGCTGCTGCTCCCCCCACCCTGGGATGCCACAGCCCCGGAGGTTAGGGAAAGGACAAGAGGAGCCCCCCCCCCCCCAGTGGGCTGGGCCAGTGGGACAGGAGGGTGGGAGGCTCTGGGTCCTCAGGCAGCCCCTGGCCCACTTGGCATCAAGAAACTCGTTCCAGATGGGTTTCCATATTTGAAAAACACCGGAAATGGCGACTATTGGGTAAATATAAGAATTCTTATTTTAAAATAAAGAAACTCATTTCAGAGACATGCAGGCCCCCGCCCCACAGACAGCGTGGACTCAAACAATAAGATCTGCCCACCAAGAAGCGCAGGCGCAGAAGAGAGGAAACCAGGACACAGAGGGGAACTCAGAGGCCCAGGACCCATGCCGGAGCTCAGCTAGCTCCCGGAGAGAGAGACCCCTCTGGGGGAGCCCCTGCGGGAAGGAGGGAGTGAACAACAGAGAACCTGGGGTGGGTGCTCCCAGCCCACACAGTGCGGGCAGGAAAGGACTCCCACCAAGCCCAGGCAAGGTGCCGCTGGGCTCCGCGGCCAGGGAGGAGGACGATGGGATCCGTTCCCTCTGAAGGCGACACTGGCCTATAACCTGACCTCTCAGCAGCGCACCGGCCACAGGCCACCCTGAACCAGTCCACCCCTGGGGAGGCCCCGCATTCACGACCATCCCTGTCCCGTGGCTTCTCTGCTCTCCTTCCCAGGGCGGGGAAGGGCCTGGAGCTCCACCACCTAGAGGTACCATCCCTGGAAAAGCCAGTGTGAACTGGCAGGTGGCCCAGGGTGGCTGTGTGGCCTGTCAGGTGCCATTGCCCCTCATGGCCTCAGTCTCCTCCTCTGCAGGATGCCTAGAGATGCTGGAGGAGGTGGCGTGCAGGAAGCAAAACTGGTACCTTCCCCCCCCCTCGCAAAGGTGGTGGTCGTGCCAGGCTGGCCCACAGCTGCTGGGCAAGGAAGCAGAGGAGCCAGGCAGGGCGGGTGGGTGGGTGGGCCGAGGCCTCGAAGGGAACCCCCAAGGAGCAGGGGCAGGAAGGGGCGCCTGGTACAAACACAAACCCATCCAAGGCCTGACGGGGGCTCAGAGGGGTTCTTCGCCAACCCAGGGTCCCTGGCAAGTAGGGGCAGACCAGCATGGAAGCCCAGGTCCGGAGATGTCTCTAGAAGGCTTCTGGGGGGAGGAGGCCCTGTCCCTGGCGCCTCTGAGAAGCACTAATGCTTTGTGGTGGGCACGGCCCGTGCTTGCACTTCCCTGATCCCCAGGGACACAGGATGGCAGTTGGAAGGAGGCCAGAGCCCGGCAGAGAGCTGGGTTCAGTCTCAACCAAGGCCTGAGGCCTTCCCCTCCCTCCTCCCTCCGGGTCTGAGCCAAATCCCTCCTCCTGTGCTGTCCTTGGAGGCCCATCGCCGTCCCCGCTGACGGCTGGCCCACCGTTACTAACACCCTGTTGCTTGTGCCCCGAGCATCTCAGCCTCCCAGATTAAATATAACTGCCTGGGAAATCCTGCAAAAAAAGCTGTGAATTCTGATACCTCATTGGCAGGGGTTGAGAGCACGGCCAGGATGGCCCAAAAGGGGGGACCCCCCTCCTTCCAGGGCATGCTGGGAGGCCCTGGGACGCCAGGCGCCACGGTGGGCAGAGAACAGAAGAGGGGCCCATGTGGACAGAAGAGCATCAGCCTCTAGGGCTCCAGGAGGCAGCCCCACGACGATGCCGGCAACGCCGAGAGGGTAGGTGCCCCAGGGGTCCCAGGCCGGGCTGGGGAGGATGGCAGCTTTCGAAGCCACTGGGAGCTGACTGGTGAGCACAGGGTGGGCCGGCAGCCCCTGCCACGATCCGCCGTTGCTGTGTGTCTGCAAAGAGACACCCCCACCCTGCTTCACAGACAGGGAAACTGAGGTTGGCGGGTTGGAGACGTGAAAACCCCTGCCCAGTGTCTCGGCCTATCCAGGCTGCTGCAACCCAATACCAGACCAGGTGGCTGAGAAGTAACCAGGAGGTATTTCCCACGGCCTGGAAGCTCGGAAGTCTGAGGCCAAGGCTCAGTCTACCTGAGTGTCGGGTGAGCTCACGATGGCCATCTCCTCGCTGCGTCCACCTGTGGCCAAAGGCGGGAGGCAACTCTCTGAGCTCTTTTTTTTTTTTTAAGATTTTTAAATTTATTTTTTTCATGAGAGACACAGAGAGACACAGAGAGAGAGGCAGAGACACAGGCAGAGGGAGAAGCAGGCTCCATGCGGGAGCCCGGTACAGGACTCGAGCCCGGGACCCCAGGATCACGCCCTGGGCCGAAGGCAGGTGCTAAACCACTGAGCCACCCAGGCGCCCCTCTCTGGGGTGTCTTTTATACGGGCTCTCACCCCCTTTGTAAGGGCTCTGCCTTTATGACCTAATCACTTCCCAAAAGCCCCGCTTCCAAGTACCATCACCTGGGGGTTAGAGTTGCAACATCTGAGCCTAGGGAGGGACTCAAGCCCTCAGCCTCTAGCACCCAGCTGGTAGCCAGCTCACCGACTCCCGTGCTAGGGGACCCTGGCCGGGCCGCAGCCTCTCAGAAACCAGCCCCCCACCCCAAGACACTCACTCATCCGGAGGCCTCGACCCCGGACAGGAGAGGCTGCCCCTGTGTCCACCTTCCCCAGGAAGCTGACCGCCCTAGGACAGACTAGCCGCTTAGAATCTGCCCCGCGTCTGCCACCCATTCTGACTCAGGCTCCAGCATCCTGAGCAGAGGTTAGGATTTGGGGGGTGCAGAGGTGGGGCCCCAGATGGAGAGCACAGACTGCAGAGGCCCAGGCAGGCCAAGGACCTTGCCCGGAAACTGCAAGCAGGACAAAGGCCCAGGACACCAGCAGAAGGCCCCCAGCAGCTGCCCCAGCAAGCGTTAGGCACTCCTCATGTGCAGTTCCCAGCAGGTGGGGTGGCTCCGCCTTCAGAGCCTGGAGGGTGGGTGCTGGCACCATGTATGCCCCGAGCTGGGGTGTCAGAAGGTGCTGGGGTCAGGGGACGCATTGCTGCCCCTGGAAGGAGCAGAGCCCGTAGTCACTGCGTACCGGTGGGAGCCGAGGCCGCAGCCCAACCAGCAGCCCCTCCTCCTAACCCGGGAGCCTGCACCTCTGCGGGGAGGGCCACCCCAAGACACATCCACCTGCCAACGCCTCCTGCCAGTGATCACCTCCTGCGGAGAGGCCACCACGCTAGGCCTACCTCAGGTCTGTCCTCCCTGTTCTGTGGGCATCGATTTCTGTGTTTCCAACAGAGCCTGGAATTAATATCTGGCATTTGGTTGTTTGGGTGGAAACAGCATCAATATTGTCTGCGGGGTGTCCCGGGCCCCTCGGAGAGGCCTGTTCCCGCCCGCGAGCCTGGACAACAGTCCCTGTGCATGACCATGATGCTGCCGAGCGTGAAGACACGGGGAGGCTGCATCACTTGCCTGGGCCGCCCCAAAAAGCCAGTCACATGAGGGTCCTGCCCTGCTGGAGGCTGCGCCCCAACGCCTCCACTGGCACTGCATTCTTCTGGCCTCGTAGCAGCATCCTGCCACCCCCAGAAAGGACCCCTTTCTCCGTGCCTGGAGCAGCAGCCGCCCTGTGCCCCGAGCGGGGATCACCAAGTGCATGGGTTCAAATCCATCCATAGGGTCCATCAGAGCTGTGGGGTGGGTATGTGGCCGGGCCAGTTGGGAGCGGGGAGGACTCTGGGAGGCAGCTGCTGCCGATGGCGCGTGCTAATATGCGGGGGCCAAGTTGGACGCGTCCCACAGCTCCTGCCCCAGGGGCATCACAGGGTGTCTGACACAGTCCTCACTACCCCAATTACAGGGAGATGGGCCGCCTGGCCCAAGGCCACCAGCCACACGCAGTGGCCGGGACCCGTCTTCTGAGCCCTTATCTGCACAGAGATGTCTTTTTGGTTTTCCTCTTTCCTAGTTCGGATCCTCACATGATCATCCTGGAGGCCAGGGTGGAGGAGGTGACGATGATCCAGGAGAGGCTCGTGGGGTGCAGTCAGGGCCTGTGGAGGAGGGCAGACCTAGCCGCTCTCAGGAGGCCGAGGGGGGTGGACAGAGGCCCTTGGGTGGCAGGGCTTCTGTTTGTTGGGATGTGACTCTCCAGCAGGGCTTCTGGATGGCCCACAGACTCCACTGCCCTCTGCCCCGGGCTGGTGCACGGCCCGTGCAGCAACCGTGTGCAGGAGGCGGATAAGCAGCGGGGCCGGAGCTCCCCTCACTGAGGCCCCGCTCGGGCCAGGCCTCGCCGCACCGGCCCAGACATCGGGCAGTGACAACAGGTGCAGCTGTGCAGCCCCCGGGCACAGGACGGGGATCCTGGGGTGCAGACCCTAAGTGGCAGCCGGAGATAGGGCCCGAAGGTCAGGCTGAGGAGGGGAGACACGCGGAGGTGCGGGTCACCTGGGGCGTGGCCAGGGCTGACAGGGCTCCGTCCCTCCCCCTGCTCCACCCTCAGGCCCTCCTGGGGTTTAAGTGGAAGCTGGCCACGCAGGAGGCGCCTGCAGGCCCGGGAAGAGGACGCTGCTCTGGGGACAGGCTGGGGTGGCCCGCCATCCGCAGCGCTGAACGTCAGGCCCATCCAGGTCTGTCACCTTTGAGATCCCCGGAGGCATGAAAAGGGGCCGGGACCTGTTTCCCTGAGGTCCAGTTAGAGCAGTACGGGGCCCCGTCCTCCCAAGGACCACCCATGTGCCAGGACCCACAGCCAGGCCCAGGAGCACCCCCACCCCCACGGGCCACCAGGGGACCCCTGCCCACAATGACCTAACCTGCTTCACGGGGAGGCGATGTGCTTGCACACAGTGGGTGCTCGTGCATTGCCTGACCTCCTACACCCGAGACTCCCTTCCGGGCCCCAAGACAGGAGGGGTTGTCCTGGGATACAGGCTGGATCTTCAGGAGCTCGGGGCAGTGAGCCCCCCGAGCCCAGCACGGCCTGGGCGGAGCCCGGGTGGGGGCGTCCTGTGATGTACCTGCGGTCCCAGAGGCCGTGTGCAGGCCTGACCTGGGGGGAGGAATCGGACCAGCCCCGGCGGCCTCCAGGCTGACCACGTGAGGATTAGAGCCAGGGACGCAAGCGGCTTCCGGCCCTTTATTACAACCCCCCCCCCCCCCGTAATCCTCAGGGCAGCTCATTTCCCAGGCTGGCTGTTAGAGAGCCTCTGGGTGCCCCCAGTGGTGGCCGCCCTCGTCCCCTGACCCCATCCCCACCAGCCCCTGCCCACGGCGTCTCCGAGGCCTCCCGAGCAGGTGCAGCATTACAGCTTCTTGTCAAGCAGCCTCCCTGCCCCGGGGAGGGAGTCTGCGCCTTCCGGAAAGGTCCCTGGCTGCAGGGGCTCGCGAGGCAGATGGAGGTCCAAGGGCTGTGCCCTCACACGTCTGCCGCCAGGGATTGACCTAAATCAGTCAGGAACATATGCTCAGGCTCCGTGTTTAAGGACCTGCCCCGGAGTCATTTCTACCATGAAATCCCAGAAACGAGCTGCACTCCCAGCGCCCGACGTGCAGGACGGGGCTGCCTCAGACGTGGAGGAGGTGGCCGGGGGATGTCTGAGCGTGGGGGCCCCGCGGCTCAGTGACCCCAGAGGCCACGGGCTCGGGGCTCCCGGCCTACTTCCTCCAAGCGTTATTTGGCCTCTCCCAGGCCTTGCCCGCCGCCCTGCACCAGACACACGGCGGAGGGGACAGCTGGGCACCCTGAGGCAGGAGCCCATCCTCACTGCGGGGCAGCCACCTCGGGACTCGAAGTGACCCCGCAGACTCTGGCGCCCGGGGTCCTCGGCTGCCCCCACGCAGGATCTATGCCCCCTTCCCGCCCGCCGTGGGGGGGGTCCAGCCCCCCGGGAGTGTCCGCGCTGCGCCCTGCCCGTGCGGGTTCATGATCTAGATGACGTGACTGCTGGCCGCAGGCAGAGTCTGTGCCGCGGCCCCAGCCTTTCCCGCCTCACCCCCCGCTCCCCAGGTGCCCCCCGCTCTACTCTGTGAGCCAGGGAGGGTGCTGGACAGCAGGTTCTAACACCCAGGCCCAGACAACGGGCCATGAGCACGCCGGCCCCCTGGACCCCCACACACCTGCTCCGCTCACGGCCATGCCAGCCCTGCTGGGAGGGCAGAGACGTCGGGGCCTGTCCCCCCTGCCGCGCAACCCCGGGCAGGGGGCCACACCCTGGCCTCAGTTCACCCTCTGGGTCGAGAGGGTGCCGGGGAGGCAGCCCAACACAGCTGGCCTCTGCCATTGCCCAGGTGGGCCCGAGGACAGGAGACCCCCGGCTGAGGAGGGCTCAGGGCGCAGCTCCCTGCCGACTCGGGGCATCCCAGGCTCCCCCCAACACTCCATTCCTGCCACCCTTCCAAGCTAAACATGCTGACAGGTTAATGAGCGAATGACAGGCAGCTGGACACAGGTTCAAGGGCACCAGCGGGCACGAGATGAGGCCGGGGCGGGGGGAGCCTGGGGCCTAGGGATAGACACGCGTGGCTACAGCCACCCCGGCCCCCAGGCGGCCTCATCACAGACAGCCCCACGGGGGTCCAGCGGGGCCAAGCAGCAGCAAGGAGGCCCCAGCCGGCCCTCTCCCTGCCCCAGCCCCTGCTGCTCGTCCCCAGCCCACGCGCCTACCCAGCTGGGCCCGCACTCCACTCAGTCCTATGCCCGTCCGCCCACCTGCTTCACTATTGTTTACTGGAGGGTTTTCTTCAAAAGGGTTTTTTTATTTATTTTTTTTTTTACTTAAGTGATTATATTTTGAAAGGAAATCTTACAGCACTACTGGAAATGGAAAACAAGCATTGCAGGCGGCAAAAAGAAGGTGTCCGTACAAACAGAATGGCAACAAAACACGCTAAGGAATCCTGCGAGGCCTGGGACCTGCCGAACGCTGGACCCTCGCAGAGCTGGAGGGACGCTGGTCCCGGTCGCTCCCTGGTGGCGTCCCCGTCGTGGGCTCTTCCACTCCCAAGGAGAGCACACCCACACCCGAGCCAGAAAGCTCTTCCTTTATTCGGTGCATCAGTTAGGTAGCACCTGTGGGGGCTATCCTGTTGGACCGTGAAATAGCTGAACCTCAGCCCCAGTTCAGGACAGGGACTCCCACTCCCTACTGTTTGCCTTGGGCCTTGGGGTCCCAGGCAGCCCCAGGCTCACCTCCAAGCTCTTGCACAAGGCTCTGGGCTGAGCGAGAAGATAGCAGCCCCAACGCGAAGGAGCGTATTACCTGCCCATCACTTGAGCTGTTCAAGGCACTGAGAAGTCCTGCAGGAACCCCCTTGACCTTGTTTAATCCAGGGATTCGTGGGGGACCTTTCTCCCCCAGCCCTGCCCTGCATCTAGAGGGTCTCCTGGGAGGATAGACAGTGGGCATCCCTCCAGGACAGACCACGTCCATTCTCATTGATAAGAACACTTAAGACTCCAGCTCCGCTCCAGCAGCGAAATGATTTCCACCCAGATGGCATGCAGCCATTCTTTCTGTCAGGTCCAGCAAAGCCATAGCATGCATAGGGCTGCCCCAGTGATCCAGGCCAGGAGCTTCAGCCTCTCAGTCCACTTGCCACCAGCCTGAGTGGGACAGTGGCCCCCTCCCCAGGCTCGGCCCTTGGCTGTGTGCTCTCTGTAGGCTTTATCAGCACCTTGGCTGACATCCCTTTATTGGGACGTCTTGTACTGAGGTATAAAAGGACAGTGAAGACACGGTGGGTGTTCAGAGAAGCCTTCCTAGACAGAACATATACTCTTGTCTACTCTTTGCCGGGCCCCAAATCTGTTGGGCCTGACAGGTGGGAGCAGAGGGAGGGGAACCTCCCACAGGAAGCTACGGGGTGTTCTGAGCCAGGGAGGAGGGGTGGGTCAGGTGTATTGAAGGATCTCTAAGAAGCCGTGGCCTCCCCGTTCTGGGGCTGGACCTGCCCCGGAGGATCCGGGGACCGTGGGCAGCTTTGGGGATCAAGCTGCCTGCCCAGGGAGGCCAGTGTGTGTCCCGGACACAGCAGAGCGCACAGCCAGGTGCCTTCTGGCGGGGGCAGCATTTGTAATGGGGCCTCAGGATGGGGGACTGTGGCCTGCAGAGGTTCAGGGAAGAAGGAAGGCCAGGTGGAGGGAAGGGGGGGAGCAGACATGATCCCTGGAAGGGCAGGAGGTGCTGGGAAGCCACGCTGCCCGCAGGCCAGAGGGTGGCCTGAGGGTGCCAGGAGGTGAGGTGGGCTGGGAGCACAGAAGGGGCCACCCTGAGACTCACCAAGCGTGGGAGACCGGAGTCAGTGTCACCAAGGGTCAGGTAGCGGTGGCCACTAACCAGCACGGCATGGCCAGTACATCTCTGTCCCCATGCCCCGGTCCTTCAAGGCAGCATCCTACCCTGTGTGACAGAGAGCAAGTCAGGCCAGAGGGGGCGGCTTCGGGGGTCCACCCCTGGTCAGAGGAGGCTGGGTGGGAGGCTGATCCGCTGCAAGGAGCCACTTCCTGGGTGGCAGGCTCCATCCCTGGGAAGCTGCGGTCTAAACCGACGGCCAGGAACATGGTGGGTAGAATGACATCGGGGCCAAGCCTCCCCACCCCAGGCCTGGGCCCATGGGAGCCCCGCGGCCTGAGCCCCGGCCACCGCGTGCTGCCTCAAACACCAACATGACCACATGGTTGGTAAACTGTCACTGTTGTCTGTGGTTTCTGAGGGGTCCCCAGGACTGGGTGATGTTAGCAGTTGGGCTCAGAGTGCAACGGACCTGCCAGGCTGGGCCTCCAGGGCGTCCCTAAGCCCCCCAGGGGGACTCCCCCCCCGGGGTCTAGCCCCAGGCCACCCTTCACTGAGGGTGAAGCCTGTTAGGCCCCTGGGACTCCCCCAGCCTGGCCTCGGGGTGCCAGGGGGCATGAAATCAGAGAGGCAGTGAGTCCCAAGGGCCGCTCCAGTGAACCACGGGCAGCCCCACAGCTGAGCAAGGATGCCAGGCTCACCACCAACACGTCCTCCCCAAGGCCTCACCCACCACAAAGGCTCTCTGTTGCCACAGCGTCGGCTCCATCCCATAATGCACTGGATGGCGGCCAGCCTCCGTGTCGGGGTGGGTATGGTGGCCATGGGGGCCCATGGGGTTGTGGGGGCCGGCGAGGGGGACCGTCACAGGGAGAAGGACAAGATTTATTTAGACCAATAGAGTTGAGTCACCAGCTGGGAGCTTCACAGTTGGAATCTCCCCCGACAGCCCCTGGGGTGGCGAGCGGCCAGGACTGGGACACGCACGTTCCAGCAGGCCGCTTACTCACCCTTCAAAGACAAGGGCCTGTGGACAGTCTGGCTGGTGCCAGGACAAGAGGGCCAAACGCAGCCTCTTCAGCCCTAAATTGTCCTCCTCTTGCCCACCCCAGACGCTGAGGGGATGGCCTGGCCAGGCATGGAGTGGCAGAGGGCTCCTTCCTCACCACCCTAGAAGACCCCAAGGGGCCCCACATGTGCCAGGGACCGCAGACCCCTTTTACCCAGCCATACTCACAGCCTAGGCCCTGGGGTAGGCTCAGGCCCTCGCTCAGGGGACGCTCACAGGCCCCGGCTAGCGTGGCACTAGCAGCCCCCTGACGAAGCTGGGAAGCCCAGCAACTGGCAGAGCCAGGATTTGAGACTCAGGCCCTCACAGGAGGGCATCTGCCACAGGGCATTCGCTTGGGCATCCTTCTGTGCCACCCAATGAGGCTGCAGGACGGGTCCCACAGGAGACACTGCAGTAAGTGTCCCAAAGGCTCAGGCCGGGCTGGGGCACTGGGCGCCAGGCCTGTGGTGGGCCGAGGTGTCGGCAGATGGCCCACAAGGCAGTGAAGTCCCATTTCCCAGTCGCAGTGTTGGAAGACTGAGAGGACAGCCAGGTCCACTGTGGCCCGTGAGCCACTGTCGGGAATTGACCCTAAGGAAAAAACAGAGATGCACGTGCGTTCAGGGACTTTTGTCTGAGCCTCGTTCATAACGCAGAGAAGTCATAACAGCCCACATGCCCAACCGGAGGAAGACAGCTCCGTGAATGATGGACCTGCACGCTGGCGGCCAGCGTACCTGTGTTTCTGGAGAATCTCTAAATGCAGGGAGTGTGAGGTTGTGTTAATGGAAAGGCAAGGCCCAGGCACCGGGACCGGGCCAACCGAGATGCACAGGAAATCCACCCCAAGAGGGGCAGGCCCGTGGGACACGTCATCTAGCTGGTGTTCAACATTTTCAGATTTATTATGTCCTAATTTCCACAGAAATGTGCTTCCATTCATCATGACAAGAAAACAAACAAACAAAAAAACACATGGAAAGTTAAGGCTGGACAGGACAGTAGTCACTCGCACTCCTGGGACCCAACCCCACCGTGTATCTCGAGCCCCGAGTGTGGGCTCCAAATAGTCCCTGGTGCCCTGGCCACCACCAGACCTGGCCCTTCTGTGTTTGTCGGAAGATTTGCTCCATGCCAGCTTGGGGCAGCTGGCCCCACAGGGTGGGGGCACGTGTCCTGCCAAGAGCCATCTGTTCCCACTGTGCGTCAGGCGCCCCAGGCAGGCTCCCCCGCCAGGGACTTCAAAACGGCCACCTGTCTCCGCCTTACCAACCCCGAGCCCTCTTAGGGCAGGGGGCTCCCGGAGGCACCTCACTGAGCCGTCAGGCCCCCGCTGACCACGCTCAGCTCAGCTCGGAGCCGGTCACTGCCCTAAGGAACCCTCAAGTCTGGCTTTGGGCAGAGGGTGGACCAGCTTAGGATGTGGACGAGGTGGGTGGATGTCGCCTGAAACTCTGTGCACGCTGCGTGTCTTCAGGGCGCGTAAGAACAGCATAGGGAGGCACCTGCCAGGGGGTGTGGGTGCCCTCTCTGCAGACAGGCTTGCTGGGGACACGTGCCCGGGGCTGATGGGACAGACATGGGCATCACTGAGCACATCTTGGAGCGGTCAGATCCGAGGGAGTGGAGGACACACCTCTGTGGGACCCCAGCGGGCCGACTGCCACACACAAGGCAGGTGCCCTCGGTCCGTGAGGAACAGACAGGGCCAGGGAGCACAGGATGCACACTGAGCCGGGACTGGGCCCAGATAGGCATGACTGTGGTGTCCCTGACCCCAGGCGGCCTGAGGGCTGGAAGAGGCAGCTCCAGCTCCAAGGTGGAGACGCGCGCCCAGGGAAGTAGGGGTGTTGTCACCTGGGCTGGTAGCGCCACGATGAGAAATGGTGAAAGAGCAGAGACGGCGAGGATGAGATGGAGAGGAAGCCAGTGGGAGAAGTGTGGGAGCCAGTGAAGCCAGAGAAGATCAGGTACTTGGGGGGGGCCTGGTCACAGGCTGGGAGCGCGACAAACAGGAAGTTCCACTGACCGCGTGATGATGCCACTTGTCGTTCGTTAACTTGTCATGCCCCAGAGTGAATCCTATTTCAGAGCCACCGGCCAGGGCAAGGCCTCCCCGCAGTTAAGGCCAGAGCCTGGGATGGGCAGCTCAGCAGCCCTCCCCGATGTCGGGCACCAGGGGAGTCGCCTGCCGGGAGGACCTCGGGCGAGGGTGGCCAGGATACAGGAGGGCAGTAGCCACAGACGAGGCCGTGGGGGTCCGAGGCAGGCGGGGGAGCAGGACGGGACTGCCAGGCTGGGCTGTGAAGGACAAAGAGGGTGGACCAAGCCCCAAGCTGGAGGCCTCTCCAAGTGCCCCAGCCCGTGTCCCTTCCTGGCCCACCTGGCTCCCCACCCCCACCCACCCCCATCTCTCAGTGGTCCTGTCACTGTCACCAGGCACCCTCACCCTGGGAGTCTGTCTTCCTTCCCTCTGGGGCCCTCCCTTCAGCCCCCTGGCCCCTGTCCCACCCCCGGCCCCTCGGTGCCCACGACCCCCTCATCACAGAGTCCCTCCATCAGCCCGCCAGGCCTCCCTGCCGCCCTTCCAGCCGGCCACAGCTAGATCGTGGGGAGCGTGGTGGCCACTGCCAGCAAGGGGCCCCCGGGGAAATCAGCCAATGCCAATAAACCTGCTTCAGACACCCCACAGTCCCAAGTGCACCATCGCTCTTCCGCATCGACCAGCCCACCAGGGCTGCGAAGCCAGGCAGGACAGGCCCTTGTCCGTCAGCCTCCCCTGCCCTGCCCGGCGCAGCCCCGGAGCCCCCAGCGAGCCCTCCCACGCTCGGCAGTGGGGCCGCAGCCCAAGGTCCAGCATCATCTGGCAGGAGTAGGAGGTGGAGGGTGGGGGCAGTGCCCGCCGCCCCACCAGCCTGACATTTCCAGACAGGCTGGCAGCGCTTCCTCAGCAAGCAGAACAAGCGCTGTCAGCGGCTCCCCAGGCTCCAAATGCCAGCGTGGCCGCCCAGGCATGGCAGGGAGAGGCCCGGCAGCCCCACGGGGGGCAGGCAACCCAGCAAGGCCATGGCAGCGGGGGGTGCTGTGGGGACCCTAGAACTGGGCTTCTTGACACCACCCTGGGGACGGAGGGCAAGCTCCAGTCTCTGCCAAGTGCAAGGGTGAGGTTTTCCTTCTGGCCAAGAGCTTCCCCCCACCCCCACCCCCGGCAAGCATCTGGGTGCAGCTGGGAACAGGGGCGGGGGCCGTGTGGCCAGGCCTCGCTCTGCTCCTCCCCACCCCTGTGCATGGAGCCCGGACCGGCTCCTCCAGGGAGCCACGTGGTCTGAGAATCAAAGGTACTTCCACCCCAAGAGGCTCCAGCAGCTGGTTTGGGAGCAGTTTTCCCAGTAGGACAGAAGAGGACATGGGCCTGGGGCACCCGGGGAGACCTCCAGCCTGGGACTTGGTCCACGCTCCTTGTCCAGGGACAGGCGGCCAAGGGTCTCTCTATACCAGGGTCTCAAAACCTTAACAGTCCAAGAGCCGGGGGACGGCACTCGGTCCCTGTGGGAGGCACAGGCCTGGCAGGCGCCAGCGGGGAGGCCAGGATAAAGGGTGCCAGGGAAGCCAGCCAGGTACCTCAGCCCCCACCTACCAAGGGCAGGAAGCTGCACGCTGACCGCACAGCGTGGGGGAACGGGAGTGAGAGCTTGGAGGAGCCAAGTTTGGGCCTACAGGGTGGGCACCAGCCAGGGCTGCCTCCAGCCTTTCCCCTGCCAGATGGAAGATGCAGGGGATGGGGCAGGAAGAGAGCGTCAGAAGGCAGAGGAGCCGGGTGGGCGGAGGGTGCGCAGGGAGGACGTGAGCACCCGCAGGCTGCAGGTGTGAGTGGGGGAGATCCCGGCCCACACGGGGCCAGCAGCGCTGGGTGAATCACGAGGGCCCCTCACATGCTCCACATGCTCCCGGAGACCCCAGCCTGATCCTCAGCAAGGGAGCCTCCCCAACTGGCTGAGGTTCCGGGGACCTGCTGTGCGGAGGGGCCGTGTCATCAACGGAAGGAGGTGGAGCCCGGCGGGCTCAGGACCAAGAGGAGCCGACTTTCTGAGGGCTCAGCACCCCCTGCCGCTCTCCCCCAACCCCTGCAAGACAGGTGGGACCATGAAGCCCTGCCTCCCTCCCCCCAGACGGACTCCAAACCACACTAAGATGAGGCTGGGTCAGGGTCTACTCCACCATTCGGGTTCCCAGGGGCTGGCCATGCCCTCTGGGACTGTCCCCCGGATCCTGCCTATCATCCTCAACCCTACCCCCTCCACCTCCCCTCCACCTCCCCTTACCTCCCCATCACATATCTCCCTACACCTCCCAGGACACTACCCATCTCACCTCCCCAAGGAAAGCCCTCCAAGACTTGGCCTGGGGCATGTGCACGGCCTACCCCCACAGGAGCACCGCGGTCCTCCCTCTCAGTACTCCAGAGTCAGTGCTCACAGGTCACCAGAGGGAAACCCAGGCCCAGAATCTCTGCCCTAGGCCACTGCTGGTCGTAGATGAGCTCAAGGCACGTGCCTGTTTGTAGGTCTGGGCTGGCTGGCCCCTATATTGGAGCCCTGGGCATTCCCACGGAGGGCCGAGCCTCCCTCTTTGCAGCATGGGACAAAGCCACCCCTCGTCCTGGGGGTGGGATACCTGAGTCAGGGGACCGTGACCGGGGTTGGCCATGCCCTGCAGCACACAGGACGTGCAGCAGCTCAGAGCACGGGGCCCCTCGGCCCACCTGGGTCCCACCCTCCCAGGGCACAGCAGACACGTGGGAGGACCCCAAGCACAGGCGCTGGGCTCCTCCCTTCCAGGGGCTGCTTTCCCAAAAAGCTGAGCCCTGACACAGGACAGGGCCAAATGGGGTGGGACTCCTGCCCTGCCTGCCCTGGCCCTGGAGGGAAGCCCTGCCCCACAAGGGGTCCCGCTGAGGCCGTGGCCACACGCACCCATTAACAGAGCTGCCAGCCCCGAGCATGAGCCAGTTGGTCCCTGATTGATGGGTAATTGTTTTACCTCTGAACAGCCCGAGCCCCATAATTTGGAGGCATAAATCCCAGCCTGTCGGGCTTGGCTGACATGGAATGACACCCAGAATTAAATGGAAGCATAACAATTAACAGCCCATAAAAATGTTCTGAGCAGAGCCCCGCCAACTGGGGAAGTGCATCTCCATATTCTCCGGGTGGGATCCCGTGGGCCCCCCTGGGCCGGCAGGAGGTGGTGGGGGGTGTGTGTGCAGCACGATCCCAAGTCCCTGAGCTCCAGGGGCCTGGCTCACCTCCTGGAAGGCCTAGAACTCTTCTCCACTCCTGCAGGTGCCCCCATACAGGTCTGAGGGTCTGCCCGCCTCCCCTCTGGTCCTGGGGGTGCTGCGGCCCTACCCTGCAGCCCTCAGAAAGGTGTGTGACCTACAGGGCTCCCGGCGGCACCCCAGTGGGCCCAGCCCCAGCAGCCCACCTCCTGGTGCACCCAAGTGGCCTCCTCCACTCCCGGCCCCTACCTCTCTGCCCCTGGCTTCCCCTCCCAGACAAGCCCCCACTCCCAGCCGGGGGAGGCGGGTGGGGGCAAGCAGGGTCCATGCTAATATGGTGGTTAGTGTCCCCTCCCCGTGTCTGAGGCTCGCTCATCCGGGTGTCACCCCGTGCTCACCCTTCCCCTGGGTCTCCCACGGGCCCACGCCTCACAGGCAGAGTACCGTCCCCGTGTGCCCTCAGCCTGAGGAGTCCAAGGCTCCCGAGGAGGGGGCCCGGCCTCCCCCGGCCTCCCCCAGCCTCCGCTCCCTCCACTGGGGCTGCAGGGCACCTCCAGCAGTCAAGGCGCTTGGGCCCTGGAGGGCAAAGCCTGCACCACGGCTCCCCCAGCCCGTCCGGTGCAAGGGCTCAGCTGGAGAGCCAGGTCCCTGAGGCTGGGGAGGCCCAACAGCTGGGCTGGTCCTCGGCCTCAGCCGTCCCCCAGGCCCTCGTGCACGGGATGGGGGCTGCGGGCTCTGTGGGAGGCCCCCCTGCAGCACACCACGGGGGAGAGCAGGCGCTGAGGCGCCAGACAGAGCTGGAGGCTCCGTTGGGAGCCAGGCCGAGACTCCGCCCTGCCTGGCGCGGAGATGAGGCCGAGCAGTCAGAGACCCGGCCGGGCCAGCTGCGACGGCGCGACGGCCGCCCAGGGGAGCCCGGGGGAGCTGCGCTGCTGTCGGGGCCACAGGGCCCGGGCCCCGCAGGGGGCTGCGTGGGGACCCCAAGGCCTGGCCAGAGGTTCAACACCAAAAACTCTTACTGACTTGATGCAGAGCCCACTTTAAAAATCAACTTAATAAAAAGCCACTTGCCTCGCATTGGGAACAGTCAAATGGCTGCTGTAACTTAATTGTCTCTGAGCTCTCTGTTTTGTAACTCGATAATTGTGATTCTGTTTTCTTATTAATGTCATTGTTTTAAACCTCCTCTACCACTTTCTCTGCTGGGCCCCGGGGTGCAGAGCAGAGGCGGGGCTCCCAGAGGTTTCCTCCAAAGAGGCGGGTATTCCAAAGAGACTGCTGTGCCACAAGTGCCCACCCCGCCAGGCTGTCGCTGCGGGGGAGCGAGGGAGCGGGACCTCGGGTACAAGGGGAGGCCCAGCAGGTGGATGAGGGCCCACGGCATCCGGGCGGGGGAAGAGCCTAGGCCAAGGCAGGGAGGCCTAAGGGGCTGCTGAGGCAGGTTTGGTGAAGGTTGGGCGCTGGGGAGACCAGCGGGGAGGCAGAGGCAGGGGAGAAGCATGAACTTGACCTTGGATGTGTCACCGAGTTGAGGGGAGTCCAGCGGTCCTGGCTGGAGTCCTGCAACCAGAGGGTGCCAAGAGGGGACCTCCGGAGCAGAAGTGCTGCGGCGTGGCTGGGGCCCATGCCCCCCGAGCCTGCGGGAACAGAGGCTGCAGAGCTGCCCTTGAGGTCAGGCGCCGGGGGAGGCCACGCGCAGCCCCAGGCTCTGGGCCCTGCAGACACCCCAGCCTCTCCCCAGGCGCTCGGGCGGGAGCCGCACCCGCATTGGGAATTCCGGGCAGGTCCAGCCTGCATGCTGTGTCGGAGAAATGCAACACAATTAATTAGCCCCTAAAAAAAGCGTTTGAAGTGTTTATTGCAGGACGGCGCTCCTGGTTTTATAAGCAGATGGGGAAATAAAGTGGTGGGGATGACAAGCCGGGAACAGCTGCACGGGGACCCGGAACCTAATTCATAATTCAGCAGACTAATCAGAGAACATCTTCTGCAGGCGCCGTAATGAAGGGACGTGAGGCCGCAACTGATGAGCCGCTCCCCGCTGCGCCCCGCTGCGCCCCGCTCCCCGGCCCCGGCGGCCGCCCCCCTGCGTGGCCAGACCCCGAGCCGCCCCGCCGCCCGCCCCGGGCCTGGAGCACCGGGCCTGAGGACCAGGCTCTTGACATGGATTTTCTCAGCAGCGGCCTTAGCCAGAAGCCCGTATTCCAGGGGAGGAAGCCGCGGCACAGGGAAGCTGAGGGCCGGTGCGGGGTCCTGGCAGGCACACGGATGCCCCCCCACCCCGGGCACCCCAGGACTCTAGGCCCCCCGGGCCAGGCGGTAGGAGCACGGGGCCCTCCAGCCTCGTGGGCTGTCCTGCTCGAGAAGGCTTCACCCACGCAGCGAGCCTCTGGCAAGGCCTCTGGTAGACTGAGGGGTGCTCACCACCCTGGCAGGTGGGGGAGCGGCCTCCGAGGCGGGGGCACGGCCAGAGCCGCTGTGTCCCCAGGACGAAGCGGAAGCCGCTGAAGCCGGTGGCTGTGTGGACAGGGGAGGCGGGGGGGAGGCCCGGGAAGCTGGGCTGGGCTGGGGCCCCGCAGGGGCAGGAGGGGGGTCGGGGGACCTGAGATGACGGAACATCAAACTTCACATGCATTTTACGAGTCCTGGTCCAACAGGAGTCCTGCTTTCGCAGCAGCCGTGGGCGGCGAGGTGTCCTGGATGACCTGTCTGCGACAGCCGTGGAGCCCTGGTTCTCTCCTGGGCTGCTGGGGAAGTGCCCGAGGCGGGGGGCGAGCCCCCTGGAGCCCCCTTGGCCCCCGCTGGGCCGTTCCCCACGGGCTCTGCCATCTCATCTGCGTGCCCCAAGTGTCTGGTAAGACACGAAGCCCCAGAGAAGAGCCCAAGCCACCCTGCCCTGAGCCGCTCAGGGCCTCCCTGGGCAGAGGCCGTCAACTAAACCTGGCCCAGGCCTTTTCTAAAACACGCATAACACCACAAATAACATCAAGTGGTTGGTGGTGTAACAGAGGAAGGCACGGGTGCCACGATGCCCCACTGGGGGAACGCAGGGGCCTCGCAGAGCCGGGCTTTGAGGCATAGGTAGGAGCTCACCAATGTGAGAACGGCCGTCACCGTCCTCTGTGCCGCCAGCACTAGATGGGCTCCGGACTCAGGTTAGAAAGGGACCCTGAGTCAGACTGTGACCCCAACCCCACTGGACGCCCCCTTCCTGGACTGGCCTGGCCAAGGTCCTTTCCAGGGCTCCAGCCCGTGGACCAGAGTTACCCCCCTCTCGATCTGCAAGGGGAGGGTGGGGTGACGAGGAAGCGAGTCCCCACTTACCTGCCACAGGTGACACACTGGCCCAATCACTTCAGTGTGCAGTCTGTGGGTCGGAATCTGGGAAGAGTCACGGGGATGAGGTTCTGCTCTGGGTGGTGCCCAGCCACAGGGTCCCTGGGCGGGACGGAGGACGTGCCTGACCTTGGCTGGCCAGGTACAAGGCCAGGCTCAGCGGGTTGCCCTCCACATGGCCTCTCCAGGGCTCAGACGACTTTGGTGGCATCAGAGCCCAGAGCAGGAGGGGGACCCTCCAGGTTCTCAGGGCTCAGGTGTGGCACAGCGTCAAGTCCATCTGATATCAATGGTCAAAGCCGTCCCGGGTTGCCTCCGAGCAGGTTCTGCCCAGGAGAGAATGCTGGGGGAAGCGAAGGAGCAGAAGCAAAGTGAGGCCCCAGCCAGGAGCCCACAGGCACCAACACGACCCCAGCTGAGGCACCTGGAGCTCCAGGCAGATCCCCTCATGGGTATTATTTCCAGAAATAAACGAACAGGGAGTGACCCCATGATTTTACTTGGACCCGGTTGAGGGGAGCTAGAACACGCCCCAGGGTGGCCTCCATCCTGAGTAGATAAGGCGTGTGCGGAACCCAGGACGGGCCCTCACAGGCTAAGGGACCCTCATCAAGGCAGGGTCTCGGAGCTGAAGGGGGTCTGGGTTCCGCAGGCCGGCTGGCTGCCTTCGAGGCCCTCCGAGGGTCCCATCACCAGAATGACTCCCCCGACCGGCTCCCTGGCTGCTGTTTGCCAAGGACACTCTGGGTCAGCCCAGGCATAGCCAGCACGTTGTTCATCTCCCCACAGGGCGACAGATTCCCCTCATCTCCAGCCCACCTGCTTGAAACGAGAGACCCACCTGCCCAGTGTCACCCAGCTGACAAATGGTAGCACAAGGACACGAACCCTGGTGTCCTTGGCTCCCGGGCCATGTTGCGGCCACGGCCCCCAGCCCAGCCCCCAGCCCGGCCCCCAGCGTCCACATCGGCCGTCCACTCCCGCCACCTCTCACTCTCTCAGCATGCCCCCTCCCCAGGCGACCACTGCCCCTCCTGACCTAGGGCACAGGGTGGGCCCCTGCATGGGCGCTCAGAGCCCCAGAAGGTTAGCCAAAGGGCAGGGCGGCCCCTGAGTAGGATGGGGCCACTGTGCAGGGGTCCAGCACCCCACTGCGGGTGGCCGCCTCATGATGGTGCCGTCCAGCCCTAGGGACTGGCTGCAGCAATGCCACCTCCAGAGTGGCCACAGCGGATGCGCCATGCTCGGTGTGCGCACACGTCCCCCCCACTGCGCCGAGCCTGTCCCGTGGGGTGTCTCTGGCAGAGGCAATCTCACTGAACAAACACGCCCTGGATTCGGATTCGCTCTGTGCAAACAGCAAGAACTGCTGCACCACAAACAAGGGGCTCAGAGAACAACTGAATGACAATGGGCCGAGGAGGGCTGTGTCCTTTGAGGCTGGAATAGGGGAGGTGACCGCTTGATTCCTGCAGTACAGGGCATTCCCCCGGGGAGGCAGGGGACCCCCGGCCATCTCCTAAGACATTCGTTTGCCCAGCGACACAGGAGCACTGAGCTGGTCATTGGGGGGGCCCTGGGGGGCAGGGGGACACAGTCTCAGCTTCAAGTGGGGACTGAGCAGCGTACATACAGGCTGTAGAGGAAGTGCTGGGCCAGGTGGCACCTGCAACCAGAAACCTGCCCTGGATCTCACCCCTGTGCCCACCACCAGCATGGCCAGCCCCTCCCTGACCCCCGCCCTGGGGCCTGCGGGGTAGTCAGCACCCCTGGGGTGGCCTCCACGGGGCTCCCCAGATGCTGAAGTGACAGGCCAGCCAGGCTTGACCCCCTGCCTCAGGGCTGCCCGGGACAGTGGGGCCATGTGGGTAAGAGCCCCCCGCCACCCCCGGCTGGGTCCCAGCCCCGCTGCACCCCCCTCCCACTGTGCCCCAGGGGTCCTCCTGGAACAGCTAGATCCCGGGGCAGCGATCCTCACCGCAGGTCTCTGACGCCCCTCCGAGCCCAAGGCAGGCCCCCAGGAGGACAATGCAGGACAAGAGACACCCATTTCCGGAGCAGGATGGGGCGGTGAGGGGGGGTCCTCACCTTCCTTTCTCTGATGTTTCTGCATTTTCCAATCTTGACACAGGCACACCTTTCTCAGGTAGTCGCCGCAGAGCGTGCACAGGGAGGACCCGGGAAGAGCCCCCTCCAGGGTGCAGGTGGGGGACCGCCCCCGCGTGGCTGGGTGTCCTCCAGGGGGCGTGAGGGCAGCTCGGCGCCCCTCCCCGGGGACGTGCCACCCTCATCGCATGGCCACTGCGATAGTGACATTAACTTGTGTGTAATGGCATGCTCGGCCGTTGGACGTGGAGCGATTCCAGTTTAATTAGGCCTCGGGAAGCTGGGCATTAATTAAAGTAACAAAAGCCTCAGCACAAAGCGGGCCGGGCCTTTTGGGAAAGGCTGCAGTGGGATCCGCGGGACAGGCCCTCACCCGTCCCAAGGGCTGCCCGCCCCGCTGGCCCGGCTGCGAATCTTCCTTTTTTTTTTTTTTAAGATTTTATTTATTTATTCATGAGAGAGAGAGAGAGAGAGGCAGAGACACAGGCAGAGGGAGAAGCAGGCTCCATGCAGGGAGCCCGACGTGGGACTCGATCCCGGGTCTCCAGGATCATGCCCTGGGCTGAAGGCGGCGCTAAACCGCTGAGCCACTGGGGCTGCCCCGAATCTTCTATCACCACCCACCCCTCAGGCCCAAGCACCGAAGGCTGCACGGGGCCTCGCACCCTGACCTCCCAGGCCAAGTGCCGCCTGGGCCTGGGCCTCTCTGGGCTTCACGTGCCACCCACCCCGGAAGAGAGGAGTTCGGTAGAGCCCCCCACCCCCACCCCGACGCTCTCTGGCCCAAGCCCCCTCCCCGCAGCCCCACGGCCCCACCCAGGGGAAGCCCGACCTCCCCGTGCACGGCCCACCCTCGTCACCCCCTCCTCCCGACTGATCGATCAGGACAGGCAAACGGGCTCGGGCCCTGGGGCAGCAGGGACGGTGGCCCAGAGCGGAGGACACGGGACCGAGCCCCAGCGCCGCAGCCAGCACCGGGGAACTGCAACGACCTCCCGCCCCTTCCCCGGCTCTTAGGCCTGCTGGGCCCGGCGCCCCCACAGCCGTGATCGGGAACCACATGGAATTTGCCACATTTATGGGACGTGCTTGAGGCAACTTTTTCTTTTAAGGGCAGGGGAGTTGAGGGTTTTATGTTTCTTCTTCCCAGATGTTCTACCTCTGTTGATGGGTCCTGCTCTCCATCCTCACTCTCCTGTGGCAGCTGAACTGAGAGGTCTAAGTGGTCCAGGTGTCTGATGCTGCTCACCGACACCTGCTGCCTGATGGGCCCCTGGGCTGAGTCCAGGCCTTGAAAGTTAGAGGGATTTATGTCAAGGCCACAGGGCCCTTCCCCCCTGCACTGGGTCTTCAGGTGGCTGACTGGGCTGACTGTCCCACCTCCCACTTCTGAGCTGTGGACCTCAGCAGGACTCAGCCAGGGGTCCCCACTGCAACAGCGAGAGGACGAGAGGACACCAGCCACACAGTGCTAGCGAGCCACCTCCAGGGAGCGCTCCCTTCAGCCACCCCGAGACAGCCTGCTAGCAACCGCGTTTCTGGGAGTAACTGGAGCTCAGCCAGGAGGCGACAATCGGGGGACACCTGGCCAGGAGGGGGCCGAGCCAGCCCTCCCAGAGGGCCTGCACGGAGGTCCGGAGCCTGGCCTTCTCGCCACGGCAGGGTCCGGCCTGCTCTACGCCGAGACAAATGCTCCCCGCTCTAATATCGACATTTCCCATAATGATGATCATATTTTCCCCATCGGTCGAGACCTGAATCAATGGCATTTGAGTAATTGGAGATTGATTTTAATTAAGTCTTAGAAGTTTTGTGACCGTGCCTTAGAGGACTCCTTCCTGGCGGCTGCGGAGGGAGCCGTGGGAACGGGACCCTGGTCTGTCTGACCCTAAGGGGGTGGGGTGCAGGGCTGCCTCCTGGGGTGTCCTTGGGCCCTGGCCTGAGACTCCCCCACTGGCCCCCCAACATCAACCCTGTCTCTCGCTCCAGCCCGTCTGAGTCTCACCCCAAGGGCCAGGGCTGGCTGGGGTGACTTCTGGGGAAAGGGCCTGGAAGGTGGGGCCGGCCCCGCTCCCACAGCTGAATCTTGGACAGTGCCTCGTGCCAGTGCTGGGTCCCTCTCCTCCCTGACCTCAGTTTCCTCAAATGTAAAGTGAAGTCATCATGCCCTCACCCCCCAGGCCAGTGACCCAGTCCCCACCCCCCAAGGAGCATCACCACCTGGTTTCTCTTAGGTCCCCTGATGAAATTGTCCAAACAGAACATGCCCAAGCCTCCTTCTCCCCACACCTCAGCTTCTAACATCTCCACCATCCCCAGGTTCCTGCCCCCAGGCGGGAGCCACCCTAGCATCACACACACTGACCACAGGACACGGAGGGTTCCTCGCCTGGCACCCCCACCCCCACCAGCTGTCTTCTGGGCCAGGCCACTGCCCTTGCTGACCCTCCAGAGCTTCTCATGACAGTGCCAGGGCCAGGGGACCCTGCCCATGGCCCCCCACCCGGCCTGCTCACTCCTGGGGAGCCCGTGCCTCCCCGGCTGCCCCGGCAACCTCCCACCACCCACCACAGGTCTCATGCCACAGAGGAGAGAAGGTCATTAGCAGGAATGTATTATTAATGAGGAGGCCTAATTAAGCAGACCACTAAATCACTCGGCCTCACCCTGAATCCCTGAGGACTAATGGGGAGTAGTCAAGTCCTCGGGAGCAGCTGCCAACTGCTGGTGGGTGGGCCCTGGGTGCTGAAGACACCAGGGGGGCCCAGGCCCTAGGCAGGAGCTCAAGGATGATCAAGGCCACGGCCCTGGGGATGCTCAGCTCCAACTCCTGCCACTGGCCGAGCCCAAGTGCCCCCAGAGAGCCCGGTCACCCCACCTGCTGCGCGGCTGCCACTGGTTCAGGGGACGGTCGTGGGCAGCACCTCCCTGGGCCTGATCCCACGGTGGGAGCTGAGTCAGAGTCGGTGGGACAGTCGTCGCCCAGGCCAAGGGTGTCTGAGTAAGACCCTCAGGGCTCTGCCCTGTGTCCCTCTGTCCCACCCCCCACTTCTGAGAAGGGAGAGCCCCCAGGAATAAAGCTGGCTTAGCAACCATGGGCCCCATGGGCCCCACGCTGGGGCTCCAGAAGATGTGCCCACCCAGCAGCCCCACTCCAGGACCACATGGAGCCTGCCACAGGACCGGCCTCATCTGTCACCCAAACCCACTTTACAGATGAGAAATTGAGGCCCATGTACAGAGCAGAGACTGGGCCAGGCCCCTCCAGGGACCCAGAAAGCCTGTTTCCATGCACCTCCAGGCTCCTGTGGTTACGGTGCGTCCTGGAGCCAATCCCCCAAGACCATCAGCCCTCCCAGGCCCACGGAAGGATGGGGAGCAGTGGGCAGAGCGGCTCAGCCTGCCGCATCGCCCGTGGGGTCAGGGCCATGGCCCCTGGGTCTTCGCAGGGGTGGGAAGCCAATCCCTGAGCTGGAAAGGACGTGTGCCGGGCACAGGAGAAGAGCAGTGGGCCCGGGGAGGAGGCCTAATGAGCAATCAGGCTCAGCGGAGCTGCATCCACTAATGGTCTCAGAGCCTCTGGCCTCGGAACAGAAAAGTGTGACGGGCTAATGAGGGAGCGCGGGCCGGCCGGAGGTTGAAGGGGCTGGACCTGAGGGCCTGGCTTGGGGGAGCAGGGGCCAAGCTTCTGCTTTCAGGACCTGGGGCCTCAGTTTACCCATCCAGGTGTGTCCTTGGAACAGGGGTGATGAGCGAGGTGGCACCTTCCTGCTTTCTAAAGTGGGGTGTGGGGAAACCGAGGCCAGGACTGCACCTGCCTGGCCCCTTAACCGTGACGGCCATCTGTGCCAAGCCACAGGAGGTCCCCCACGCAAGCCCTCCCCCGAGGGACTGCCATCGTCACCCTTTTGTTTCTCCAGCTGCTGCCTGTCACCCCTTTGTTTCTCCTGCTGCTCTGAAAAACTGTAAACTACCCAAAAACGCTGCAAGAAGAGTTTAAGTGGCCACCTGCCAGCCCCTGGCCCACCATCAGGCACCGGATGCCACTCTGTCCCGTCACCTTGTAGCAGGCTATGCAGGGGCCAGGACTCTGGCCGGGTGGGCCCGGAACCAGAACAGACAAAATGACTGGTGGAAGGGGAAGCGGGTCTTCGGGTCCTGCCCCTACCAGGGCTCCTGGTATCCTCCAAGCTGCTGTCCAGGGATGACAGGGTCCATAGTCTCATGGCACCCAGGGCCAGGCCTCCTTTGCCTGGAATTGCCCTTCTCCTCTTCCTGCAGTTGAAGGCTTCCCATTGCTAAATTAATGAAACTATAGACCTAGAGAATTAGGGCGGCACCAAGCAGCCTCTCACACTTTAGTGAGAATTGATGGAGCAGCCCTGGACCAGACTCCAGGAGCATGACAGGCTAAGTCTGATGGTGGAGGTGTATTCCCAGGGCCTAAAGGGGCTGCGGGCAATGGGAGGATCAATGGGACTAACCCAGCAGGGAAGAGGATGTCCCCGCCTACAAGCCCTGAGACCCAGAATAGCTGCAGGTATGGGGTGGTGAATTCTGGGCCCAGGGAGGCAATCCTGTGGTCACTCCAGGGAAAGAGACGGGCTCCACCCACCTGGCCCAGTGATTGGGCAACACCCTGCCTCTGCAAGTGGGTATGGGAGTCCCTACCTTCCCTGTAGGGATAATCCCCAGCCCTGGTATGTAGACCCCAGGTGGGGACCCAGGACTCCAGCAGAGCCACATCCTGGCCCACGCAACTTGGCCACGCCCAGCCCCAAGGTGTCTGAACTGTTCAGGACATCAGCAATTTAACTTTATCACAATTACTTTGAAAACTATTAAGTGTAGTTATTAATCATTAAGTAATTATATCTGCTCTTGTATTAATTATCTGGCCATTGGGAATGTCATCAAGATTTAAGATTTTTAATTGTTAATAACATTTCCCAAACACAAGGGAGCTTTAATACACCTTCGTATATTGTCCCTCTGCCTGCGGTGAGGCAGGGAGGGTCCCCTTGGGCCTCAGAAGGCGCTCTCCCTGGTGCAGGGAGATGCCCAGTCCTCACCAGCACCGCCAGGCAGGCTGCTCTCCTAGGAGTGCACCCCAGCCCTGGGTATGACCCAACCTTCTCTCTAGAGATCTACGGGGTCCCCAAACACCAGTCGAGGAGCATGGCCCACTCTCCCGCATCCACACCCAGCCGCACAACCTTCAGCCTCCATGAGGCCCACAAGTTGGGATGTGCCCTGGCACCCAGACCTACTAGGGAGATTGCATCGGGGATACTGCAAGGTGCCCCCCGCACGGGAGATGCCCACCAATGCCCACCAATGACGTCCCGAGGTCAGCCCACAACGCCCCACTCCAGACCCGTGTGCCCCCACAGGCTTCACTGACCACCCAGCCCCACTACAGTCTGCGGTATCCCCAGGAGCTCTGGCTTTGGCCCCATGGCCAGCAGATGCTGGAGGAGCTACCAGGAGCCCCCCTGGTGGTGGTGGTGGTGGTGAAGGTAGATGCAGTGACGGTGGTGATGGTGGCAGTGAAGGTAGAGATGGGGTGGTGGTGGCAAAGGTGGTGGTGGTGGTGGTGCTGGTGGTGCTGGTGCAGGTGCAGGTGATGGTGTCGAAGAAGGTAAGGAACGTGACCGTGCTCCTGGTGACAGCGCTCATTGATGAAAACCGATTCTCCACGGTCCCCAGCTTTTCCAACAAGCCGTGTCTCGCCCTCACCCCCTTCCCGGCCACCGGCCCCTTTTCTGCCTGGTGGGCTACCCCCCGGGGAGGCAGGAAGAGAGAGTGCTTTGACCAGGCCTGACAGGACAGCGGTGTATCTTGAGCTCACAGAGAACATTTAATCTGAGTTAAAAATAAATAAGTTCAATTATTGGAAAAGGAAAAAATAGCCTAGTATTTACTGCAAGTGAATCAAAGGTAATTACTCTGGGAAAAGTCCCCTTTACGGATTCTGGGCACCATCCCCCTCCCGTCGGGGTCACAAGTGTCAGGTGGGGTGGGTTCGTGAGCTCGATGGGAAGGAGCAGGGCAGGATCGCCCCACCTCTCCGCAGGGGTGCATCCCTGCCCTCGGTCCCTCGGTCCCTCGGGGGACATCCCCAGGCCTTTGACTCACCCACTCATCGCTCACCTGCTGTGCAGCCGCAGGCAGCCGTGCACCTCTCTGAGCCCGCGTCCTCCCTTGGAAGATGGGTGATGAGGCCGCTTCCCCCGTCGGGGGCCGGTCCTTGTGGCAGGACGCGGGAGCCTCTGGTCTGTGGCAATGACCTGTCTGCTGTGTAGACAGTGGAGCCTTGCTTTCCCTTCCCCAAGCCCAACCCCGCCCAAGAGGTTCGGCTGAGCCCTCCCCTCAGGTGACCCCAGAGCCCCGAGCCCTGGAGCCCCCCCAAGCAGGATAGTAGCTCCCCACCTGCCTGTGCCCTGGGCAGCCTGGAGCCGGGGACAAAAGGGTTTTCAGGGGTGATCTGGTTTTCAGAACCAACGGCTCCGGGACAGGCCAGCCCCCGCCCCAAGTCTGCTTGCGGGGGGCCCTGCAGGTGCTCCCCCCACCCCCCAGTGTGACCCGGCCAGGCCTCCTCGCTCTCCCGAGATGCTGCTTCCTCCGGCTCCGCGGCCCCTGACTGCACGAGGTCGCCACCTCGGAACCAAGTCCAGGGGCTTCTGAGAGGAGGGGGCCTGGCGGTGACCCCAGGCCCAGGGGCCAGCCCCACGACGCCCCGGCACGCGGCCCCGAGCTGCACGGAGCTGCCGGGCGATTAGCGCGCAGGGCGCCGCCTTTGCCGGGGAGGAAAATCCCATCCCAGAAATGCACATCCGATGCCAGTTCAATGTCACCCGCGGGGTCATAAACCCCCTTCCAATCACCTGGTGCCGTCGGTTGCCAGCCCCGTTAATCCCAGAAATGTCATTTAGAGCCAAGACATCACTCGGGGAACAATCAGGTCCGAGCCCTGCACAGAGCCCCACTCTGCCCCCCGCAGAGGCCTTGGGAGATGAACGACACCCGGGGGGCCGCTGGGCAGGGAACCGGTGTCCCCGGGAGCCACAGGATCACCTCGTCTCCCTCGGATGGGAGTCCGGATGGGCCCACCTCGGGGGGAGGGCGGAGACGGAGGCCGGGAGGCCGGGCCGCTCAGCCCCCGCAGCCTGCCCCCACCTGACCCTGCCCTTCTCCTGGTCCCCAAACCACCGCTGGCCCCGATCCTCCTCCAGAGATTCATCCCGCAACCCTTTCCTTTAAAATCTTTTCCTTGATTACCGAGGGTAACAATGAAAACACGTAATTGAATCTCCAAGAAATTACCATTTTTATAACTTGCTCCCAGTTCCTGAGATAAATTAAACGTCTCCCTTGTACGGCGAGCCCGCTCGCGGCCCATCATCGAGGGGTGATACTGCCCTTTATCATCGATGTGGGGCCTTATTAAGAAGAAGGCCTCACGCCGCCTCCCGGGAGAAGCCAGGGCTCCACCGCACAGCCCCCCGCGGGCAGCTGGCCCCGTTGCCGGAGAGCCGGCTCCGTGGTGTGGGTGGTCGGCGGGGGGCTGGCGTGGTCTCAGCCCAGGCTCCCCGGAAAGCCAGGCCCGAGGCCGGAGGCAGAGAGGAGGGGAGGGAGGGGCCGCAGCAGGCAAGGCTGCCCCCTCCTGTTGCTGACCCCAGGGAGCCACCACCCACGGGGCTGCGCCGGGCACCCAGGGCTCCCATGGCGCCTCAAGGTCAGGCACCGGAGAGGCATGGACAGGGGGTGCAGGTGCAGTGGCAACAGGGAGGACCAGTTGGCTGAATGGTCAGTAGGCTCCTAAGCTAGTTCTTTGCTGCGTCTGGTGGTCCCAGTTAGCCAGCGGGTGGGCTAAGCTCTTGCCGCCTAGGTGGGTGGGTGGCCTTTGGGTGGCGGGAAAGTCGAAACCTCCAGACTGTGGATTGAGTTTGCTGCAAGTGTGTGCAGGCTGCACCCCGCAGACACACCTCAAGACAGCAGACCCCGCAGGGAGACCACTCACATGAGAGAGCCGAGTTGGGGTGGGGCGGGGGGGACATGGTTGGCCGGTCTCTGCTCTCTGGGGACAGGAGGGGTAAGGCCCAAAGAGCAGCTTTCCACTGAGGAAATCTGGGTGTACTTGGGCCAAGGGCAAGAACCCGGAGTCACCAGAGGACTGGGATGCTAGGTGGCCTTGGGGCTGAGTCCTCCGACAGAGCCACCAAGGGGACTGGAATGGAGCAGGCTGGGAGGATGACGGACAGTCCCAGGAAAGGACCAGATGCCCCGCACCCCTCGACTACGCACCCACCATCTCTCTAGACAGCCCCGCAGGAGGATCTGGAAGCCCCATGGTCAGTCAGGTGGCAGCGTGACCTCGGTGCACTTTCCAGCCGAGCGTCCTGGGCCTGAGTGATGGCAGTCCTAGGGCCCCCTTCTCACACCCTCCCAGCCAAGTGGGATTTACACTGAAGGGACAGTCTGCCTGGGGCTGCGAGGGGCAGCGAGGCCAGGCTCAGGCCCCCAAAACCCCAAGGTTGAGGGAGCCTGTGTCCCCCACCTTCTTTGGCCTGCGGCGCCCCAGCCCCAACCCAGGAGCCCCGAGCCCATCCCCAGGCCCTGCCCACTTCCCTCCAACGTCACAGGCCCAGCCAAGAGCCCTCAGGCCAAACTCACCACCTCAGCTCTCAGCCCCACAGCCCAGAGCCCATCACACCAGGCCAAGCCCAGATCCCCGGCCCGGCTCTAGGAACCTGGCTCGTGGAGCCGTGGGGCTGCCCAGGGGCCAGAAAGCCTTGATAAGGGCTGGGTCACCTGGGAGGTGGCGCCTTGAGGGTCCAGACCCAGGTCCGGGGAGCCTGCTCGGAGAATTGCCCCCCAAACTCTGTCCCCAGCACACAGGTAAACACCTGGTGCGTCCACCTTGAGATATTAAGGTGGGGGGGGGGGGCAGAGGGCTTCAGAGCATGCTCTCTGGGCCAGGTACCAGGAGGTCATGCCAAAACAGCGTCAGGGCCCGGGCACCTGGCCAGCCCTCCCCCAGGCCGAGGCCCAGGGTGGCCTCTCTGGGCGTCCTACCCCCACACACCAGGACCGCTGCTCTGCGGCCCAAGGCAACTCCTCCCTGTAGCTTGGGTCTGGTGGGCGACCCCTGTCCAGACGCCCTCACGGGCTCTCACCTGTGCCACGTTCTGACCAAGCTCCCAAGCACCGGCCAGGGTACCTGTGAACCTGGGGCGTCCTCACACCGACCACGGCTGCCCAGCTGCCCACGAACAAACAGGCAACATGGGGCCAGCCCTTCTCCTGGGAAGGCCCACAGGTGGGAGCCCCGGCTCTTTGGGGGAAGCAGGTGAGGGACCCCCCAGCTAAGGGTGGTGAGAGCCCCACGTGATGTACATAGTAGAACTCGCAAGGGACATTCTGACCCCAAAGGCCAGCCAGCCGCCGCCCCAGGCCAAGCAGGAAGCGCGGACTCAAGTGGGGAGGAGGTGTCGGGCCCAGCCGGTCCCTGCTCCACGCGCCAGCCCCCTGCGCCCCCTCCTGGGGGCCCCTGAAACCTTCAGCCCGTCTGCAGGGTCGTGGCGCCATCTGGTGGTGGGCTCCGGGCCCCACACATCGGCCGGTTGGTAGAGGATAGGGTGTCCTTCAGAGAGAGGGAGCACCTTGGCACCCCCAGGGATACCAGCAGGCCTGTGACCACTCCAGGTCTCCCCTCTTCACTCAGCCCCCCGTTTCTCACTAACTCCTGTGGGCACCTTGCCTGGGTGCAGTGATGGGCTCCAGGAGCCCATGGCCAGCAGCGTCCACTCCCAGCAAGAGCCAGGGTGACGCAGAGGGTGGACAGAAAGGTGGGCGAGCACCCAAGATCCTGGCCCTGGTAGGGCCCTGGCAAGGTGACCCTGGCACCGAGCGTCAGGCACTCAGGCCGGGCTGACTCCCCGGGCACCACTGTCCAACTGAGAGGGGCAGATGGTCATGGGAGTAATAGGAAAGGGGTGAGCTTTGCTGGATGGGATCTTCTGGGGGGTGGTCTCTGGGTACAGGCAGGGGGCAGGCACATCTAGTTCACTCACCCTGGAGCCCAGGGGCCCGGCAGCCCCACAATGACCATCTCCCCAGGCCGGAGCCTTCAATGCCTTGGCTGATAGTAATTTATTGGGGCTGTGCATCCCTGAGAGGATTTTCCTTGACATTCTTATTATCCCTCTGATTCTTAAATAAAAAATGTGAGCAGTGGGTGTCCAGAGAGTCACCCTGGAAGGGAAGACAAATGGCCTGCGGCCGCCCAGGGACAAGACAGACACAGGAGCATCCCCTTCCACCCCTAAGAGTAGGCTTTTGAAATGGGAGCACCCTAGGAGGGCTTCATAGGCTCCCCCGCCGTGCCCTCCCTGCCCTTCCCGCCCTTCCCCTGCACCCCCATCCTAGGGCCTGCCCCCAGTCTGTTCTATGTCCAGCAAGGCTGCCCCCACAGGTTGGAGAAGGGAGGGGAGGCACCTCTCTCTCAGCAACCTGTGTGCCCGTGCCTGGAGTGTACCTGCCGGCCCCGGGGTGGGCGGTCATTCCCCAGGCTGCCCACCCCTCACACAACCACACCCAGTGCAAGACCACCCTTGGAGCTGCGTGGGACCCCAGCCACGGGCCACCCTCTGTGACACACTCAGAGCAAAGGAGAACTCACCTCCTCCCAGGCCATGGGAAGGAAAGGAGGGGCTCAAAGTGACCTGATGCCCCAGGTAAGAGGGTAACCCCCAGCCTGGGCTGCTTCAGGAAGCCCGCGGAGCCTGAGGGACAAGTAGGGTGGCTCTGAGGCCTGGAGAGGGAGGCTTTGGGCCAGGAGCCCGGGTTAGAAGAGAGATGGGGCTCTTCCCGAGGCGCTGAGCTGGCCCTAGGTACCCCGAGTTCCATCTGCTCCAGGCCTCTTTCCCACCTTTTGATATGGACGTGGGGCATTGAATGCTGAAGTCACAGCGAGTCCATGCAGGAAGGGCAGGGAACCCCACACCTCCTCTTCCTCCCTAGCCAACCCTTGCTCGCAGGCTCCAGGCTCCCTGAGGCCATTGGGCATCATGGCAATTTGGGCAGGAAGCGGCTGCCATGGCAACTGGCGTCCAGGGAGGTGCGCTGCCTGGCAACAGGGGCCGCGGCCTGGTACTCGCTACAATGCACGAGAGCCACACTTCCCGCCCGTGGACAGGAATTCCGGCCAGTACCGGAGCCACCCTCCTGGGGGCATTCCTGAAGCCCAGACAAGGCGCAGAACCCCCACCCCCGAATCCAGGACACTGACTTGCAGGGCTCCTTGAGCACATTAGCATATCTGTCCCCATTCATGGGAACGCTCTCACAACTGTGGATCTCCCCCTGAGAGCACCCCCAGCACTTACGTGTTCTCCGGCTCAGGGCCACATTGCCAGGACCACAGGGAGGAGGTGAGAAAGGTTTCAGGGAGTTGGGGTCTGCAGGGCGAGGCTTTGAGCCTCCGGTGAGCAGAGGCACAGCCTGAGTAAAGGTACGGGTGCCTCAGGGAAGGGGTCCCCAGGCTGGGAAGGGAGGTGCCTCAGGGTCACAGGCAGAGCCAGAGCTCCTGTGTCATCAGGGTGCTCCGAGACCTCCTCAAACCCACTCCAGGGATTGCCACTGCCTCTGGGTCTGACAGCCTAGCCAGGGTGCCCACAGTGAGATCATGAGGATGCCACCTACAGTCACATTTCTGTACGTGACAGCCACGGTCATTGCTGGGATCACCAGTGTCCATGAGGACCTCTTCTCTGTCCCCCACTTAACATTCCTGAGCACCTGCTGGCACCTGGTAGGCTGGACACTGAGGGACACAGCTCCCACCTGGGCCTCCCGCACCCCCCCGTCCGTCCCCCAAAGCAGCCACAAAGCAGCCACCGGGGGCCTTTGCCTGGACTCCTTCTCCATGGCTGCCTTGCCTCCAAGGTCTTCCAAGAAGCCTCCCTGAGCTCTAAGCTGGAATTGCCCCCAGAAGGGTACTCTGAACTGAGCACATCCTGACTCATGAGATTCCGAAGCAGGATTGTGGGAGAGAGGCTCCTTCCTCCCTCTGGTGGCTGGGCAGTTTGGGGGGTGGTAGTTTGGGGGGTGGGGGGACTGATGCCTGAGCTGAGCTCGAGGAGCCTCCTTCCCAGCTCATCCTCGGCAAAACCTGTTGTTACGGGCTGCAGAGATGCCACTGCCACCCTAGAAACACAGAGGGGCCTCCTGGGGCCAGGGCCACATGGGTCCAGCCTGGTACCTGGGCACTGTGCACACCGCTCCTCCGTCAGTGAGCCACCTGCCAGCGGCTCCTGCAGCACATCCACCCCACATGACAAAGAGGGCCAGAGGAAGACATCTCCAGACAAGGGGTTTGACTGACTTCTTCAGACAGGAAGTGAGGATGAGCTTAGTGGAACAGCCTGGGGGAACAAGCAGAAAAACAGGCCTTGCAAGGGGACAGCTTGGGGTGACCCTCCAACACTGAAGTGAGGCCAACAGTGCTCCACTGACCGCGATGTCAGGACAGCAGGTGACCCGGGGCCTCCCCTTCTCCTACTCCAGACCACAGCAATGCAGCGGGTGGATGTGTGCTCAGAGGCAGGAGGACCGAGGACCGCCTTCCTGGGGCCTGACATCAAGATGCTCCAGCAGCTCTTAAAGTTAATGGGGAGAGAACATGCCAGTCAGCTCTTTCCTGTCTCCCTTATACACAGGAGTAGAATAAAGAGAAAGCCAGTGTCTCAAAGGAGGTCCCAAGACCAAAAAGAAAAAAGGAGCTGCAAAGAGGATTAAGGAAAAATACAGGAAGCAAAAAGTTTCCCTTCCTTCCAAACCCCCAGTACCCCTAAAACGGGACAGGATGTTCTAGAAAAGAATAGGGGGCATCCAAAGAACAATAACGATGTCTCGGAAACTTAATACATGCCTGCTGACATTTGAAAGACCGGCAGCCTTGCCTGGCCTGCCCCCAGCAGCACTGCGGCCCCGGAGGCCCTCCCCACACCCTGCGGGGAAACGCTCTCTGAGCTGATTCTCTCCCCAGCCCCACATCCAACAAGCCTGAGGTCAGAGCATGGTGCTCCCTCGAGACCTGAGGTGTACCATTATTCCCATGTGACAGGCCACTACAACTCAGTGGCTAGAGCAATCACGACGTAGCCTGCAGCTTGGTGACAGTGCTCCGGGGTCGCACTGGGCTTTCAGCCCCTTTGGGCCACCGGGGATGGGCTGGAATGACAGAAACCTCGGTCCCCATGACCTCTCACCTGGTGGCAAGGCCGTGCCTCCTCAAGGGCAGAGGGTCTGCAGGGCAGTGAGAGAGGTCCGGGCCCGGCACACGCACCCAGGCAATGCGCAAGGTTAGTCCTGAGTCCAGGCTGAAGGGACCCTGTCTCTTGATGTGAAGAGGGCAAAGTCACATCGCAGAGAGACAAGGGCCCACCAGGAGAAAAGGGATTCGTGGCCATCTCTGCCATGCAAGGACTCGAGTTTCACCCGATGCACCTTTCTGAGGATGTTACTTGAGGATCGGCTTCCACAGAACAAGGGAGGGCACTGAAAAAGGAAGATGGGGCCGGGACTTCCAGGAGCAGTGGGAAGGGCTGAGTAGCACAGGCCACAGAGTGGAGGAGCAACAAATGCTCCAGCAGTGGATGTGCGCTCAGTAGGCATTGAAGAGACCTGTCACAGAACTAGAACAGATCATCCTCAGCTTGCATGGACTGCAAAAGAGCCTGAATAAGCCAAAGCAATCTTGAAAAAGAAGAATATAACTGGAGGTACCACAGTCTCCGATTTCAAGATTTCCTACAAAACTATAGTAAAGGAGGGATCCCGGGGTGGCTCAGTAGTTTAGTGCCCGCCTTCAGCCCAGGGCGTGATCCTGGAGACCTGGGATCAAGTCCCACATCAGGGTCTCTGCATGGAGCCTGCTTCTCCTTCTGCCCCCCCCCCTCTCTCTCTCTCATGAATAAATAAATTTTAAAAATCTTTAAAAAAAAAGCTATAGTAAAGGAAACAGTATGGCACTGGCATAAAAATAGACACTGATGAATGGAATAGAATAGAAAACCCAGAGATAAAAGCCATGGTTAATCTTGGACAAAGCAGGTGAGAAGACACAATGGGAAAAGGCAGTCTCTTCAGCAGAGGGTGCTGGGCACACTGGATGGACACATGCAGGAGAGTGAAATAGGACCACTTTCTTAACTCAAATTCAACATACTCAAAAATAAACTTAGAACGGAATAAGGATTTAAATGTGAAGCCTGAAACCATAAAAACCCTAGAAGAGCACTCACCGTAATTTCTCTGACACTGGCCATAGCAACACTTTTCTAGATAGGTCTCTTGAGGCAAGGGTAACAAAAGCAAAAATAAACTATTGAGACTACTTCAAAGTAAAAACCTTCTGCTCAGCGAAAGACACGACCAACCAGAAGATGACCCGCTGAACGGGAGAAGATACTTGCAAATGACATCTCTGATGAACGGTTAACATCCAAAATATAGAGAGAACTTACAAAACTCAATACCGGGAAACCAAATAATCTGAGTTTAAAATGAGCAGAAGGGACGCCTGGATGGCTCAGCGGTTTGGCATCTGCCTTCGGCCCAGGGTGTGATCCTGGGGTCCCGGGATCGAGTCCCACACCGGGCTCCCTTCATGGAGCCTGCTTCTCCCTCTGCCTGTGTCTCTGCCTCCCCCTCTCTGTGTCTCTCATGAATAAATAAATAAAATCTTTTTAAAAAAGTAAAAGATAAAAATGGGCAGAAGACTTGAACAGACATTTCTCCAAAGACACGCAGAGGCCATCAGATGCACATGAAATGATGCTGAACATCACTCATCAGCAGGGAAATGTAAATCAAAACTATGAGAAACCATCTCACACCTGTCAGAACGGCTAACCGACAACACAAGGAACAACAGGTGTTGGAGAGGGTTGGGAAAAAGGAACCTTCGTGGGGCCCCGGGGTGGCTCAGTCAGTGAAGCATCTGCCTTCAGCTCAGGTCATGATCCCGGGGTCCTGAGATCGAGCCCTGGGGTTGGGGTCCCCGCTCATCGGGGAGCCTGCTTCTCCCTCTCCCTCTGCCCCTGCCCTGGCTCCACGTGTCTCTCTCGCTATCTCTCTCTTGCTCGCTCACTCTCACCCATGCACTCTCCCTCTCTAATAAATAGATTAAAAAAAAAAAAGGAAAGAAAAAGGAACTCTCGTGCACTGTTGGTAGGAATGCAAACTGGTGCAGCCCCTGTGGAAACCAGTGTGGAGGTTCCTTAAAAACGTAAATATAGAAATACCTTCTGATCCAGGAATTCCACTACTGAGTACGTACCCAAAGAATACAAAAACACCAATTTGAAAAGATTCATGCACCCTTGTGTTTACCGTGGCCTTGCTTACAATAACCAACATGGGGAAGCAGCCCAGTGTCCGTCAGCAGACAGATGGATAGAGAAGGTGCCTTATGTGTATACAACAGATTACTTCAGCCATAAAAAAAAAAAAAAAAAGAGAGTGAAGCCTTGCCATTTGCATCAACGTGGATGGAACTAATGGGTATAATGGTAAGTGAAGGAAGCCAGTCAGAGAAAGACAAATGACATATGATTGCACACATACGTGGAATTGGAGAAACAAAACAAATGAACAAAGAAGCCAAAAAACACTCTAAACTACAAAGAGTTGGTTACCAGAGCGGGGGTGGGCGGTGGGGTTATGGGTGGACTAGGTGCAGGGGATCAAGAGGACATTTCTCATGAGGAGCACTGAGCAAAGGACCGAATTGTCGAATCATCATATCGTACACCTGTATGTTAACCATACTGGACTTAAAATAGAAAAAAAAAAAAAAAAAGACCCCTGAAACACTGAAAAGCAGTCTTGCATCTGGTTCCATCCCTCAACAGTGTGTGACCTCGGGCAGGTCAATGTCTTCGTGCCTCAGTGCCCCCACCCATAAAGAGGATAAACCGTCCTTATAGAACCATTAATGTTCAATAAATGATTAAAAAAAAAATCAAATCCCAAAGATCGGTGAGGTAAAAAAGCCAGGCTGTGGGATGAGCTCTTCTGTGTGCAGAGGAGGTGGGGGTGCTTGACGCCCCGCCTGCGGAATGTGCAGCCCACCCCAGGAGGAGCGCAAAGACCAGGCGAGTGGGTGGTGGCTGGTGGGGAGGATCACACTGGATAACTTTGTTGGCTTTTGATTTTGTTTGAACCTTGTGTCTGCATTATCTGTTTTCCATTTCCAGAAAATAGCTCAGGCAGGTGGGGAAGCCGGGGAGGGCAAGATGCCCAGGCGGGACCAGTGAGCTGGTGGGAGGGGCCCGGCCAGCCCCCAGCCCCGCTCTGGCCACCACCCGGCCCATTGTGACCTCCCCGGCTGTGCCCAGGCCTTTGTGACAGGCACCCTTGAGGCAGACCTGCGAGCCATGACACCTAGAGGGCCCTCGATAGGAGGGTGGCAGGTCGGGCCAGGCTAGAGCCCGGACCCGGGGTTAGGAAGGGGTTACAGGGAGGCATGGAGGGGCCCAAAACCCTAGGCCCCTGTGGCCACTCCCACCCCCAGTGCCCCCAGCCTCAAGCTTCGAGCAGCCACGGAGGATGCCTGGATCCACCCTGCCAGGGCTTTGTAAGGTGGCCCTGCCTGGTGCCTCTCAGCTCCACTCACTCCATAGAATCTGCCAGGCCCTTCCCACCTCCGGGGGCGGGGGGCGGGGGGCCCAGGGTCGGGGCCGAGGTACCCGGGGGCTTTATGGCCAGTGAAGACAGGGAGATGCAGCGCCAGAGACCCAGAGAACCGGCGGGGATGAGGCAAGGACACGTGGAGGCGAGGCTGGGGTGGGGCTGGCCCCTGCACTCAGGACGAGAACAAGGGGCACCCAGGCAGGGGGCGCCCCCCAGCTCGGGGCCCAGACCCTGCCCGTGCCCACCCATGCCGTCGGGGTCAGGAAACCCAGCCTCGCCCAGGGCAGCCGCCTCCCCGCTCCAGAGCGTGGCCCTGGGGCCTGCAGAGCAGTCCTTCCTCCAGCTGGAGCAGGAGAACCAGAACCTGGTGAGTGAAGAGCCCACCGAGGCGGGGGTGGGGGGTGGGGGTGGGGGTGGGGGTGGTGGCCCCGGCTCCGAGCCCATCCGTGCAATGGGCTTGCGGCTTCTGCCTTTTGCCCCCCGCACCCCTGCCTCAATCTCCTGCCCAAGGAGCTCTATGATGAGCAGTCCCATCTGTGTCCCCCACTCAGAAAAGACAGAACCAAGATCTGCGGGAGCAGCTGGGGGCCCTCCTGGGGCCGGGGCAGCAGTTCCTGCCCCTGTGCACGGAGCACTCAAGCTGTACGGCCCTGGCCTGGGTAAGTGCGGGGAGACAGAGGGCCGCCGAGGGGAATGACCCCGGGCCTCGGGCACCACAGCCCCGCTGCTCTCAAGCAGCCCCTGACCGCCCACGCCGCCCCCGGCCTTGGCGCTGACCCCAGGGCTCTCCCACAGGCCCCGGAGCAGGCCAGCACCCGGCCCCTGGAGGACAGGGCGCCCCTGCAGCTGCTGCGGCGGGAGCTGTGCCGGGGGGAGGAGTCCTTCGTGCAGCAGTCTCAGGTGGGTCCCGGGGAGCTGGGCCAGGGGAGGGGTCCTCCGCGCAACACTCCTCGGTGGCCCTGCCTGTGCCCACTGTGCCCCTCCCCAGAACGAGCTGCAGCAGATCCGACTGTCCTTTGAGAGGAAGAAGATGGCCATTACCGAGGTGCCCGCCTGGCCGGGGTGGGAGGGCCGCCCGGGGGAGCCACCCAGTGGGACGCATCCGGGGGTCCTGCTGCTCGGAGCATGACCCGGCCTCTCCTCCGCCACCAGGTGTGGGACGGCGTGGCTGAGGTACACATGGCCCTGAACAACCAGGCCACTGGGCTCCTGGTAGGTCCCCAGAGGGTGACACCCAGGGGGTGACGGGAACAGGAGGCAGAGGGCGTGGGGTCAGGGGAGCACCGGGAAGCAGGGGAATCCGGCAGAGAAGTCAGGGTTAGGGGGCCTGTTTTACCTCCTCTGACCCCCAGAACCTCAAGAAGGATATCCGGGGAGTACTAGACCAGATGGAAGACATTCAGCTGGAGATTCTGGGGTGATGTGCAGGGTCAAGGTCTCGGAGGGGGGGCGCTTGGCTGAGCCCGGGAAGGGGCAGGTGTCCTGGCCAGGATGGGGTGGATCAAGCCCTAACCCTTCCCCAGCTCCAGGGCACCAGACCAAGGGGTGGTGCAGGCTGAGGGGGGTGCGCACCTGGCCCTGACTGCGCAGCACCCCCCTCCATCCAGGGAGCGTGCCCAGTGCCGCACCCAGGCCCGGAAGGAGCAGCAGATGGCGTGCGTAGCGGTAAGCCCGGCGCCGCACACCCTCACCCTCTCCCGGAGGCCTCACCCGGGAGGCCCCTCTGGGCGGGGAGCTGTGGGCGTCGGTGTAGAGGCCCCAGGGCGGGAGCCCCAGCAGGAGCGGGGTGGCTGGTCATCCCTGAGACCCGGCTGGCTGCGGCGCCTGTCCCGGGTGGGGAGGGGTGCGGGGGTGGTTGGGGGCACAGGGACGCCCCCCAGGCGCAGGCTCCGACCCCACCCCTCGCCCCCCACCCCGCAGAAGGCCAGGCCGCAGCTGGGATGTTCCGAGGGCCTCAAAGGCCAGCTCTGGTAGGTGGCGGCGCCCCGGGCAGCGCCCAGTCCCCGGCGGGCCGCGAGGGCACCCCCGCCCCTGACCGCCGCCGCCCGCAGGCTGCTGGCGCTGAGGCTGCTGCTGGGCGCCCTGCTGGCCTGCACCGCCGCCTACGTGTACGTGGTGGACCCCGCGCCCTTCGAGGGGCTGGTGCCGCCTCTGCTGAGCCGCGCCGCCGTCTGGAAGCTCCGGGCCCTGCTGGGCCCGTTCCTGCGCCTGGAGGTGGACGACTTCCTGCCCTTCTAGGCCGGAGGCCCAGCGGCCCCAGCGAGGAGGCCAGGCGGCCGGCCGGCCCCGGTGCCCACGGCACTGCCGCGCAGCGTCCCGCCAGGAGCCGCGGAGAAGGGGGGCGGCGGGTCTGTCCTGAGGGCTGGGGCTGCTGCTGGACATACAGTCGTGACACACGCGGCGTGTGAGCCTGTTTCCATGGAAACGGGGGTGGGCAGGAGGTCTCGCTGCTCTTGAGGCCCGTCTCACACCGAGGGCTCCGGGGGGCACCCCGGCCCCGCCTGCCTGCTGGGCGGCAGCCCCTCCGCCGGAAGCCCCCAGCCCACCCCGGCCACCAGGGAGGGTCTCTGCAGAGTGAGGACCTGGGGGCCCTCAGGCCTCCTCCCTGGGGCTGGGCCCAACCAGCAGACCTCAGCCACCGGCTGCTCTGCTCGGCTGACTTCACACCCGCCACCCCACCCTCCCCACACTTGACCGGCCACCACCTCCCCACCTCCCACTCCTGTCCCCTCCCCAACTAGGGTCCCTGTCCAGTCCAGCCTCCTGGCACTGCCCCAAGGCTCGGAGGACAGGGGGACCACGTTGGTGGACAGAGCCGTGGAGGTAAACACCAGAAATTTTATTTAGGGCATTAAATTGGGGGTGGAGGGGAGGAATACCTTTTAGAACAATAGACAATAGCTTTGTAGCTTGCTCATCCCCAAGTGGGAGGATTAGAGGCACCGCCCAGGCAGGAAAAGGACTGGCCGGAGCCCCGCCCTGCCCCTGGGGACGTCCAGGGCCCCGGCTGGCTGGCTGGCTGGCTGGCTGGCAGGGCCTGCAGGGCTGTGGGCAGCGGGGCCCTCTGAGCTCCCCCAGGTGCCACATCTCGGAGTGAAAGAGTGAAGACTGCCGGGCAGGGCTGGGCAGAGCAGTCACCAGGAACACACTGGACTGGCAGGGTCTCCTCCCCGCCCCGGCAGGGCCCGGATGGCTCACCAGGCTGGCGGCTCCAAGAGGTTAAGGCATCTGTTCATGTGCTGGGTGTGGGGAGGAGGGAGTGCAGTGACCTGCAGGGACAACCTGAGACCCCCGCCCCAGCCCAACCGGCAGAGGCCTGGGCTCCCTGGGAAGGAAGTGGCGTCTAAAGTGCTCGGTCAGGCAGGGAGGTCGGGGCGCTGGTGCGACCCCCCGGGGAAGGCCATGCTGGTCCCAGCAGCTCCAGGGCCCCTGCCTGGGGGGTGGGACGCCCTGCGGCAGGTGGGGACTTCCTGAGGTGGGTGGGCACAGGGTCACAAGCCCCAGTGAGCTGGGAGTCAGTCAAGGTGCGGCTGGTGGAGAGGGGACCCCCAGCCCACGGCCCAGGGGCTGTGTGGCTGCCTGGCTTCCCGGGCGGTCCTCTCGGGCCCCAAAGCTGCCTACTTGGCGTCCCGCTCAGGCCCCGAGAGACCGGGGAAAAGGCTGGAGGCGGCTGAGTGCAGGCGGCACATAGCCCCTCGGGGGGGTGCCCGGGCGGCCAGGCTCCAGGGGGCCCGCAGCGGCGGCCGGTCCTCAGGGAGGCCAAGGTGGCACAGGTGCAGGCCGGGGGGCACCCTGGGCTGGCCACGCCGGCCCCATCCACGGCTGCAGGTGCCGATCCGCCCCCTGTGGGCCGCAGCGTCCCGTGAGAGAGAAGCAGAAAGGTGGAGGTCAGCATGGGGCAGAGGTGCCCAGGGCAGGGTCCGAGGCCCAGCCAGCCTCCCACATTGGGCCAGCCCCTGCCCCAGACCCCGCTTTTGCCCTGGCTGTCTCAGCCCCAAGACACCGTGGATTCCCAACGCCCTCACCCCCAACACTTGGCAGTGGGAGGCTCAGGTTGCCAGGAGGGCGAGTTCCAGTGATGTAGCTGCAGGAGGCGGCAACGGCCCCCACAGGGCCCTCAGCCGACCAGCAGCCCCAGTGCAACCCCTGGGACCTCGGTCTCCTGCAAAAGCCTCTGGGATCGGCTTTCGGGGGCCCTGGGGCGGCTGCAGCCCCAACCTCTCTCCAAATGCCCTGTTGCTACCAGGGATGACGCAGACCCGTGGGAGCCTCATGCTCGTCAGCCAAAGACCCATCGGCCAGCCCCCACCTCCCAAGCTTCCAGCTCAGCTTAAGTCAGTGGAAACACCCACGAAGGCCGCCCGTACCTCTGGCCAACACCTCTCCCAGAGCCTGACCCACTCTGCTCCCCGCCCCCGGAGCCCCCGCATTGCACCAAGAGCCCTAGCCTTGCTCAAGGAAAGGATCGAAATGACTCTTTTTCTTTTTTTAATAAAATTATAGATATATAGATGTAGATATAAAAACATAAAACAGACACAACGCAAGCGGACGCTGCCGTGTGCTTACTCTCGGGTCCCTGGCGCCAGGCGAAACTCTGACCCCCTCCCTGATGTGCTTCCCATGAGGGCCTGGACTTTGCATGCCTTGGGGTGAGGGATCTCCAGTTTGGCAGGGAGGGGGGGCTCCTAGGTCTCATGGGCCCCGGTGGCAGCGTCCGGCCCGGGCCTGCTCCCACCTGCCCCCCGTCGCCTCCCACAAGAGCATAAAGCAGAGGTTAAGGCTTCAATGAAAGCGAGTTTCCCGGCAGTGGGGGCAGCGGGGGCCCGAGCGTTAACACATGGGACGTGGCATGGCAGCTCAGCGCACAGACACGGGGACGCACCCACCAGCTGGGCGAGACAGGACACACGGAGCCAAGACCCCACCCACAGCTGGCTGTCTGTCCATCGTCCACCTGTCTGTCAGAACCCAGAGCAATCCCAGAGCGGGGTGCCTGTGGGCTGGGGCTGGACTCCCCGAAGAAGAACTGGCCTTGCCAAGCTACAAGCTTCCAGCGGGTCCCTGAAAGGCAACGAGTTAGGAGCAGCCGGGTGGTGGGGCCTTGGTCCAGTACGGCCAGGGACCCAGGCCTCTCTGTCCATCTCTGGGCCACAGTGGCCCCGTCTGTGAGGGGAGCAGGTGGGGACCAGCCTGGGGACGACCTCAGGGACACGGGTGCAAGGGTGCAGGTGCCACACCCCTCGCGGCCCCCGCCTGTGGGAACAGGGGCACCGACACACAGACCCTGCAGCCCGGAGGCCACTGGCCCAGCCGCGCCCTGGTGAGCAGATGGGTGGATGGACAGGCGGAGGAAGAGGGACAGGCTTGTGGAGGTGTGGTCTCTTCTGCTGACGTGTCCACCGGGCCTGGGCCTCCTGGTCTCCCGGGGCAGAGAAGTCGGGAGGGGAGGGCAGCCGCTGGGGGTCCTGGTCCCCGGGGCTCCACGGCGGATGGATGGCAGTCAGTCCTCACACTGAGATCTCGTACGTGGTCCCACCCACGCCGGACACCTTCTTAACGAGCGTGTGCCGGGCAGGGCTGGCGGAGGGCCCCGGGGGGCCAGCGGCAGGCCCCAGGCGGGCCAGGCCCGGGGACTGCCCGTTAAGCTTACTTGGGGGGGTCTTCAGCTGAGGGTGGTCCCTGCATCAAAACAAGCACATACACGCACACACACAGTGAACACGGGACCACGGCGTGACGGGCCAGCGGAGGCAGCAGGACAGATGACGCAGACGCACACAAAGCCCGGGGCGGCCCCTGCCTCTGAGCTCAGCTGGTCCCGCCCAGACCCTGGGTAGGGGCACACCGCCTGCGGAGGGAGGGGGCTATGTTGTCACAGGACACACAGATGTCAGAATGGCCACCTTTTCCCTCCAGGGCGCTTGGTCCCTCCCACCGGCACAGACGCTGGAGCAAGGTGAGGCCCCGGGGCCCCGCGTCGTCCTAGTGCCCCGAGCTGGGGAGCCCAGCGGGGACTGGGTGGCTCCATCCCTGCTCCCTCCTAGGAAGATGAGAGCCCGTCTTCCCGCCCTCCAGCCTGCCCAGGACCGACCAACAGCAGCTCTGACATTGCTGCCCAAACATTCACGAGCCTGGGAGCCTCCACTCCACCCCCCGCCCCGTCCTTCACCTGCCGTCCCCCACCTGCCCAGGTAGCTGTCACCCACTGGGCCAGTTACATTCGCCACAGGGACATCCTCACCAACTGAGCCTGTGCTCCAGGGGCGATGCCGAGACGATACCCCCGCACTCACGGCGGGGCCCAGCACACACCAGCTACTCTCCTTGGGCCTGACCCCATGAGGCAGGCAGCCAGCCCAGCTTCCAATTACCCACCTGCTGGGGGTCTGGCACCAGCCTGCCCCTCTGGGCCTCAGTTTCCCCATCTCTGAGCAAGGAGGCCCTTACTTCCCGGGGCTGTGGGCACCCAGGGCAGCATGTTCTGCTGTGGGCTTATGTCCCCTGGACTCAGCCTCCTGGACGGACACTGTCTCCAGAGGAAGCCCCAGGGTCCCCCCGACACTCGGTTGCACCAGCTGCAGGAGAACATGCATCTCAATAGGTACCCGCCCCACCGACGTGCCCGGCATCCCTGGAGCTGGGTGACCCTCGCCCCTCACAGTCTGGCCAGGAGCCTCCAAGGAGGGTGAGGCCCACCCCCGTAGGCAGCCATCGGCCTCCCTGACGACCTCTGCGTGTTCGGCCAAGAGGCTCCACGAAGCGGCCGGACACCTGACCTGTGGTGGAAAGCCCCTCCCAGCCCCCCCAGTACCCCCCCGCCCCCGGGACCTACCTTTGCACGGCCAGCGAGGGTGGCGACTCTGGGAGGTCCGTGTGGATGAAGGCGACAGCTTTGGGGCCTGCATAGGAGGGTGAGCGGGGCGTGCTGGGCGGGGAGGGGGGGCCCTGGCGCACGGGGGACCTGTGCGAGCCGCTGCCGGGCCGAGGCCCGGGGGCGTTGTTGTTGGCCAGGTCGGCCTGGAGGGAGGAGGACGAGGTCCGCGGCGCCCGGCTCACGGCGCTGGACAGCGAGGACACGGAAGTCTGCAGCGCGGGGTTGCGCGCGCCGCCGAAGCCGGGCCCGGCCACCAGGTCGTCCCTGGAGCCGTAGCGCAGGGCAGGGCCGCGGGCGCCGTCGGCCAGCGCGCTGGCCTGCTGCAGGCTGTAGGAGCTGGGCGCGTCGTAGACGCCCGAGTCGCCGAAGAGCGAGTCGGCCTGAGAGCGCAGCAGCCGTTCCCGCTCCTCTCTGTCCTTGCGCTCCTGGATGGAGGCCATGATGGTCCTGGACAGGTTGTCGTAGCGCACAGGTGAGGGCTCCCGGGGCCGGGGGCCCAGCACCGGGCTGAAGCTGCGGGGCGGGGGCCGGGGCGGCTCACCCACCGCCCCCGGGTGCAGGTAGGGCGAGCGGTAGCTGGCCACGCCGGCCGAGGGGTGGGCTGGGCACGTGTGGCCCCCGGGAGAGCCGGGGTTAAGCAGACTGTCGTAGGACAGGCTGCCGTTGCGGTTGGGCAGCGCGTGGGGGGCGAAGATGCCGCGGTGCGGCGTGGGGGGCCCGCCCTCGGAGCGCAGGGGCTGCAGGGCCACGTGGTCCCCACCCCGCCGGCCCGCTGCCTTGAGGCTCAGGGAGCGCAAGGCGCCCGAGAAGGTGTCCGCGGCGCTGAGCGGCGGGGACGGCGGGTAGGCTGCGTGCAGGCCTCCGGGCGTGTAGTCAGGGAGGTCCAGGCTGGGCTCGGACGCAAAGTCCAGGCTGTGGATGCTGTCCTCCCCCAGGGTCAGGGAGTCAGGGCCGGGGACCTGCGGGGAGAGAGGGCGCACGTCCTACCACCGCCCTGCCGTCACGCCCTGCCCAGCCGCCGGTGCTCCGTGCCCCACGGAGGCTACGACCTCAGTGCATCAGAGGCAGCCTCCCGTGTACCCGACAAGCTGTTTCTGGAAGTTGCCCATCCCCTGACCACGTCTCCCTTGCTCGCCACAGAGGGAAGTAGGGACGGGCTAGAACAGAGTCCCCGGATGCCACCCCCCAGGGAAGGCTGGGCACACTGCTCCTGCCTCTACTTCCCCACGGAAGGGGGCTGGCACAGGGACAGCCTCAGGAGTTGGACCTTAGGGAGACGTAATAAGCACACAGAGACCCAGAGCCCTGTCCTGGGCACCTCGTGGCTGAGGACTGCGGTCGCTGCCGCAGCAGAGCACTGCCGCCTGCTGCATCAACCCACCGCAGTGCCCCCAGAGCCAAGACACGGGAGGGGACCTCGGGGCAGGGGCAAGGGACCAGCTACAGCAACAAGGAGGCTCCGTGGACTGAGGGCTGCGGGCTCAGACGTGGGCTGGGGACGAGAGCCTACAGGACCTCACACCCCGGAGCGGGTGCTGGTAGGGACAAATGTGGCCTCACGGTACTTGGCCAACCAACCAGAACCCTCGTGGGATCCAGGACAGTCCCAGGAGGTGGGGCAGGCGAAGGACCTAGAGCCCCCTGTTCCCAAGAAGGGCTGATCGACACCTGCCCAGGAGGCCCAGGCTCCCTGCCCAGCCCAGAAGGGCCCTCATGAGATGCAGGGTGGAGCGGGGCATCGGCCCTGAGGGGAGGCGACCGGTCCAGGCGTACCAGCCCAGGCACGGGCTTGCCTCTCAGGCAGCCATGAAGGAGGGTGGGCAGCCTGGGAATGCTCAGGGTTCTGGACCCTTCCTCAGGCTGCCCAGGGTTGCCAACTGCTCCACAGTGATTGTAGAGTCAGAAAAAAATAAATATGCCTTCTTAAACAATCTCAAATTCTTCTGAAGCCTTCCCGTGGGCCTTACAGAGGGACGAAGAGTGGAATTCCAGGCATCCTGGCACACGCTGCTCCTGGGGGCAGCCGCCCACCAGGCCGGCGGGCCATGCTGGTCAAGAAGGGGCCAGCCAGGACCGCCTGTGCCAGTGCTTCCTTCGGGCCCGGCTGGGGTGCCCATAGGGTGAGGTTCTGCCGGCGCCCAGCAGGCTATGACCCCACGGCCCCAGGGTCAGGGCCTCCTGGGGCGAGGCCTGAGGAACGGGACCTCCGGGGGCAGGGTCTCCAGGAGGGGTCGCACAGGACTTCCTGGGGCAGGGCCAGGCCTCCTCACCTGCTCACCAGGCCCGCAGAAGGGCGCCTTGGGACCCGAGGGGAAGGCAGGCCGGAACTTGTACATGGCAGGTGTCGGGGGGCTGGTCCTCTGCGCCGACAGAGCGCTCTCTGGGGAGATGGACCATGGTCAGCTGGGCTCAGTCCATGTCCCTCCCTCTGTCTGGCCACCCCCACCTCACCAGCACTGCTCGGGCGTGGCGTCTGCAGGTCACCTCCGAATGTGCCGGCCTCCGCCTTGGGGGGCAGTGGCGGCCCCAGGTCCAGCGGCTTCTCATCCAGTCGGTCCAGGCTGCCCTTGGACTGGGAGGGGGCGTGGTCAGTGGTGGGTAGGGCGTGGGCCAGGGGTGGGCCACAACTGGGGTCTCTGCCCTGGGCCTTGGGCCCTATACCGTTCTCCAGAACCTACGGGATTCCTCCCCCTTCTGCTTCTAGGCCCCCTCCAGCAGAGCCGCTTCCTGCCTTCGAGGGTCTGCCCTCAGCCCCACTCCCTACCTGCCCCCAGGGCCCCCACCTTGCTGCGGCCCAGGCCAGCCTTCAGCCCGTTGTCACTAAGCTTGACCTTGAGGGGGGCGGCTCGCTCCAGGAGCTCGGGCCGAAGGAAGGGCGGCTTCAGGCGGGCGGCCAGCGGCAGCCGGGGAGGCTCCACCACGTACCTGCACCAGGGGCGGAGGGGTCAATGGCCAGGGTGACCTGGCCCGAGCGCTCACCAGAGGCAAGGCCGGCCACACCTGCCAAGGGCAGAGGTCGACCAGGCTGAGGGGCCGCACCTGCCCGCCCCAAACCCGGCAGAGGCCCCTCGACACCCCGTCCAGGCCTCACCGGGGCGCCAGAGGGCTGCACAGCACGTGCTCCACATTCCCATAGCAGCCTCGGGTGAAGGGGTTCACGCCCCCACGGAACTTCCCCGTCACCTGTGGACATGGGACCCCTCAGCCAGCCTGGCCACCCAAGGTCCTGGCCCAGGCGGACGGGGGGACAGGCAGGGACAGCTGGGGTTCCTCAGAGGCAGGCTGGGCAGGGTCAGCCCATGGGTGCCCCCCATTCACCCCGACCGCCCCGGCAGGAAGCTGTAGGATCTCTGGGGAGATCCAGCGGCGTCCACAGGTGGGAGTGAGCGGGGGGCAGCGCAGGCACAGCCCGCACTCCAGGCGCCCCCAGGGACCCCGGGGCCAGGTCCCCCCCACCCCGGAAGCTGCGCAGGCTGCCTCAGCTGAGGGCTCCGGCGGCCCTGCCCTCACACCGCGCCCACGCGGCCCTCTCGGCCCACAGGGGCGCCCCCTGCCCGTCACCGCGTGGGCCCTCCCGGGGTCAGCACCTGCTCATTGGTGGTACGCCCTCGAGTGACCAGCACCACGTGGAAGCCAGTGAGGCCGATGACAGGGATGAAGAAGAGGCCAGCCACACACATGACGGCCATGCTGGCCCGTTAAGGCCAACGGCCGTGGGGCAAACACGCGGGGCGGGGCCTGGGGACGGCCACCCACCCCGGGGCATCCCAGGCACCCGCGGCCAGGCCAAGGATACGTGATGGTGGTGTGGGCGGCCCCCAGCCCCTCGGCGTGGTTCAGCACGTAGACCAGCCCGAAGGCGACGACGCCCACCATGTGCGCGCTGAGCGACAGCAGGAACAGGAAGAAGTAGCGGTAATTGCGGCGCCCGATACAGTTGTTCACCCAGGGGCAGTGGTGGTCGAAGTCCTGGGCGGGAGCAGCGAGTCAGGGCCAGGCCGGCGGGGGCGGGGGTGGGGGGCCACGGCCGGCGGGCGGGGCGGCGGGACCGTCACCTCTACGCAGTTGTCGCAGACGCTGCAGTGGGAGCAGCGGGGCGGGCGGTAGAAATGGCAGGTCGCGCACCACTTCATACGGACCTGGATGCCCCGCACGTCCACGTTCTTGTACAGCGGCGCCCGGAAGTCGTCCTCCTTATCCTCGTCCTCATCCGCTGCGAGCCAGGGCCAGAGGGGGGCAGCGGACGGTGACTTCCCGGGCGGAAGGGTCCTTCCCGGACCGCTGCCAGCCCACCCGCCACGACCCCCGCTCACACACACAGGCTCTCTCGGATCAGCCACTCACACTCTAGTGCAAGTGAGCAGATGCCGTGCCCCAGCACAGGGCCCTACCTCGGGGGAAGACGCCAGGGTCCATGAAGGTGGCCATGCTGAAGTTGGCCAGGACAAAGAGGAAGATGATGCCATTGTAGACGGGAACAGCTGGGGACACAGCTCGAGTCAACCATGGGCACCTGCGTTGGACAGCAGGGCAGAGCTGGGTCTGGGGGTGCAGCAGATGGGTGGGGACAGGACATGGGGACAGATGCCTTAGGCACACCCACACACAGGCAGGCCGGGCCACAGAAGGCCACCGTCTGCACTCGGCGTGGCTGCGGGGAGACCCCTGCACATCGGCCCGCAGCTCCTCTGCTCGACCACTAGGGCTAGGCACCCACGGTACGGCACGCAAGCTGCCCACAGGCCAACACCGACTCCAGAACCCCCAGGTGCCCATTAGGAGTTCAAGTCACAGTCGAGAGGGGCCCGTGGGGGCCTGGGCTCCCACTTTTAGGAGGCAGGAGTCCAGGATGAGGTCTGGGCCCACCCTGCCTGTGTGCCATGACAGCCAGAGGCCAGCCCCGACCTCACCCAGCCCGGCCCCCAGCCTAGCGGGACCCCTCCGCCAGGGAACATCCGGGACATGGGGAGCTCCAATGCACGGTAGGTGTCACCCGTTTGTCCCTGAGGGGTGCAGTCTCAGGGTCTGGGCTCCTGGGCACATCCCCATCTAGGCAGTCCCTTCTTTTTAGTTCTCATTTTACTGTCCTTATGACAACGCACAACACCCGGAGAATAAAACAGCACGATAGCCCCCACTCACCATCTCTTGCTACCCCCCAGCCCTTGCCTCCAAGGCTGTGCTCTCTCCAGGAAGCCTTCCCAGATTCCCCCCATGGGGCTCAGTCACAGACAGCGAGCGTCCTCGTCAGCCCTCTTGGGACCTGACCAGAGCCCTCTCTGTGGAGACGCACCGGTCTTTGGGCTCAGGACCTATGACCCTGCCCCAACCCTGCAGCGGGTCCCTGCGTCCACCCACTTGGCTCTTCTGGCCTCAGGCTCCTGATCTCTCCCGTGGCTCCTGGCCTGTTCTCCCCCCCATACCTCACCCCCTGTGCACTTGGAGGCCAGTGGGGATCCCCCTCAGAAGCCCTGACGGAGAGAACAGGGCATCGTGGCCTCCAGCAGGGTGAGCAGCGTCCATGGCCCTGCCCACCACCCAGCGCACGCCGGCCACGCGGCTGCGCCCACGCCTGTCTTGGCCAGGAGCCAGCCCCGCCACCCCAGCAGCCACCTCCATGGCAGCAGAACTTCGCTATTTTTAGCGGAAAGCGAGAGGCTATTTAAAGATTCCACTTCCCACGGCAGCAGGCTCAGCGGGCCAGGAGCCGCACGTTACCCCTTCCTCTTCCCTGGGACCTGCTGTGGAGGTGGAGGCACTCCTTGGGGACACAGGCTCCCTCTGCGGGGAGGGCCCTCCTCCCCCTCCCCTTGCCCGGGCAGCCGGGGCAGCCCACCAGTAGGTGCCTACCACGTTCCCCAGCCCTGTGTGCTAAAGCCTGGCATACAGACGGTGCTCAATGTATGTGGTGGTCCCTGATCCGATCCCATGGAGCAAGGTGACAGTGGGCCCCCGAGGCATGGTCTGCCCCGCAAGGCGGGGTGGGGGGCAGAAGCCAAAGCGCCAGCGGGGACAGCGGGGACGGGCTGCCCAGGCAAGCGGGGGCTGGGGGCTGAAGGGAAGCAGGCCCGCCAGGGGGGCCGCGGAGAAGTGGGGGGACCGCGGGCCCCACTCAGGTGGCACGAGCCAGCTCCCCACGGCGCCTTCCGGGAAGGGCTGGCTCTGCAGTCTGCACAAAATGAAAACGCGGGCCCCTTGTTTAAAAAGTATCAAGAATTTCAAGACAGAGACAGCGGAGCGTCAAAGGCGAGTGCGGGCTCTCGCGCACCTGTGCCGGAGGTGCGGCAGGCGGGTGGGCACCCCGGCAAGAGGACCCGGCCGGAGGGGGGTGCAGAGGCCAGGACAAGAGCCCCTGCGGCCCTGCTGTCAGGTTTCACAGTGGATACCGAGAGCCTGCTGCCTGCCCGCCCCGTGCGGCGGACCACGAAACCCACCCTTCCGGCCTCGGGGAGTGGGCGCTGCTGTTTTCCCTATTTTACAGACAAGGAGTGGGTATAGGACGGCTTGTCACATACCAGGGCCTTGGGGTGAGCCTACGTCTGGGCTGGGATTCAAAGTATTATGCAGGCAGCCAGGGCCCGGATCCCACGGGCAGCCCCCGCAGCCGCATTGACCAGAGTCTCCCCTGGCCCAGGCGGCCTGCTTGGTCCTCCCTGAGCCTCCGCGACCACCCCCAGGCTGCACGGGCTAGACAGCTGCCCTGAGTGAGACGCCTGGGGCTGCGTCTGGGCATCCGCAATGTGACAGGGCAACCTGTGCACCGAGGTGGTGGGCAGGCTCCGTCCACTACGGGCACCAGCCATCTGCGTGCCTGGGCCACGGATACCGGGGACAGAGGGCTGGGGCCCTAGCTGGTGTTGGGCGGGCTGGCGCCTGGGCGGTAGCAGCGGTGTGGGGGACGGGAAGGTTCTCTAACAGGGACCTGGGCCACTGCCCCCTCAACACCCGGCCCCCAGCTTGACTCACACCCAGCATCAAGCACTCCCATGCGGTCCTGCCCCCTCAGTCTCCCTCAGGGCGCCTTTACCCCTAGGCCAGGCCTTAAAGAGGGTCCAAGCCTGGGTCACGCCTAATGAGGACTGGCTCCCTGGCCAACGCCGACAGGCACATGCATTGACACAAACACACGTCCTCATGAACACGCAGGGACGCATGCATGCACACACATGCAATGCACACACAGATACACAAATATGCTCCAAGGCACACATGTGTGAACACACACTTGTACATGCATGTACGCAGACACACTGCATCCATAGCCACGTTCAGAAGGCCCATGTGCAGGAGCACACACCAACGTGTGTTGACCAGCAAGACACACGTGCATAAATATTTGTGAGAATAGATATGCCCGCTTGTGCACATGCTGGCAGAAATAAGGACACGGCCACCCGGGCACACCAGCACCCTCGTTTGTGCACAAACACACTCAGATGCACATATGAGCCCACAGAAACGCAGACAAGCCCTGCCTCAAACTGCGCCCCTTGCTACGCTCTCCATGGACCAGGCGAGCATGAGGACACGTGAGGACGTGCGAGCTCGGTGGGCAAGCCTGGCAGCCAGTGCGGCTCAGTCCACCTTGTGTCTGTCCTCAGCTCCCGGAGGGCCCCTCTGCCCACGAGGACAATACTCGGTTCCCACCCAGGGGACGGGACACCCTAGGCAGGGCCTGGCCAGCCCTTGCCGGCTGCAGCCACGCTGTGGGGCCCAGGGCATGCCTGGGCTGGGGGCGGCTCGGCCCCCTAACCAGCCCCCGCCTCCTGAGTATTAGGGCCACACGCCACTGCCATAGGCCCCACCCGGATGGAGGCCCCAAGTCCGCCTAGCCCAGCAGGGAGACACCACCCAGTGGGGGTGGGGGGTTCTGCAGGACCAGTACGCGCGCCACAGCTAAATGTGGAATGGAAAATTTTAACTCAGACGTTTTCATTTAAATCGGGTTCTTCGTTAACACTGTTTGTGTTTAAGAGTGATGCTCCCACATGGGGGTACCTGGGACCGGAGGGTCTGTGGCCACTCTGCCCTGGTCAGGCTAGGCAGGGCCCCTGTCCTCGCGCACCCATCTGATCCCTGCAGACACCTGAGCAGATGGGGAAACTAAGGCTCAGGGGACCAAGGATACCCTAGGCCACGGGCAGTGAGGCCTGGGGTGAGACTCAACCCCTGCTCCCTTCCTTCCCCTGGGGCCCCTGCCAGGGGCTCTATCCACCTGGGCCTGCCCTTCCCCCGGCCCATGCTGGGCCTTCTGGCCTCTCTGGGCCTCAGCGTCTGGGGAGGGCTCAGGCCCATCCTGGGGACAGACTGTGGCCTCCCAGAAGTCAGCCCCCTGGTCCTGGACAGAGACAAGATGGCCCAGCCTGGGTCCAGGTGTTAGTAACCCAAAAGCAGCCCTAGTTCCTGATGTCTACAGGTTCCCTGTCATTCTGCAAAGTGGCTCTGGGAGGAGTAAGGGGTTGAGGTGGAGACCTGACCTGGGGGCTCTTAGAAAGTGCCCCCCAGCACCCGCCTGACACCGAGCCATGATGGGAAGGGATTCTGGGGACCGAGGGGACACAACTGGACCAGGAACCCAGGAAGCCTTCCTGGAGAAGCGCCTCTAGGAACCTGCCCCTCAGGGTGCTCCCCATCTTCTGAGGGAGAGGCCCCAGCCTCTGCTGATCCTACCCGCACCCCAGCCTCTCCTGGTAACATAGCTGAACATCCTGTTCTTCGTCCCAGCCCTCTCAGTGAGCTGGCCCAAGGGAGGGGTCCTTGGTCTTCTAGGCTCCTGGCTCCCCACCCTGCATGATGTCAGGAGCTGCTGCCTGCGCGGACCTGCCCCAAAGGGGCCAACTTGTGTTTACTGAGCAGAGAGGGGGCCTGGGGCCACGCAGCGTCCAGTGAAGTTCAAGGGGTAAAGGCAGAGAAGAGAGAACCCTGTGGGGGCCCAGGGGCAGGGTGGGGAAGACACAGGGGTGGGCTGCGCCCTCCTCAGCCCATGTCTAGGTCTGCAGCAGGCCTGGACCCAGCAAAAGGGTAAAAGTGTGGCTGCTACTAGGGCGACCAGCGGCCTGTCCCAAGGAGAGGACCACCGGGACCCCTGCTTGCCTGGAATTCAGCATGCTGTGAGGGGGGTCACTAGGCCCGGTTCACCCCGCAGAACCCCTTTTTAGGAACCCAGTTGCCCTGAAAGACCAGGGATGAGCCAGGTAGAGCCAGGGATGGGGCGGGCCAGGGTCCCCAGTGGGCTTTTGGCCCCGGGGAATGTGGCCTCGGTGGTCCACGGAGCCCTGTCCTAAGGGCGATCAGGGCTGCCTTGGCTGGGTGGTCGTTGTGCCTGGCCTGCAGCTATGCCCCTGCACCTCCATCTTGCTGCAGAGGCACATGCCACCTGCCGTCAGGCAGAGTGGGTCCCACACAAGGCGGGAGCCAGGGAAAGGCCTGCGGTGCCTTGCTGGGCTGGAGGCCTGGACGCAGAACCCCGGCTCTGGGAACTGAGGTAGGAAGAACTTGGCAGGTGCAGCAGCCTCAGCGCCCACCTCTTGGGACGGCCAAGTTCACCAGACCGCTGTGCAAGGGCCCTCTGACATCACGGGAAGGGCTTGGGACGAGCTAGGAGGAAGGGAGGCAGGGCTCTCCGGGCTACGGTGATTTCAGTACCTTTAAGGATTTCCCTGCGTTTCCCAAGTCCTTAGAGGAGAACGTGTATTACCTTTAACGTCAGGGGAGGACAGACACTGAATTGCGCTTCGGAAGTGAGAAACCAGGATCAGCAAGTGGAGGCCCGGCTCCCAGGAAGTACACGTGAGACTCCTCCAAGTCCCAGAGCCCGGCTGCGGGGCCAGGCCCCGGGAGCCCCTGCACCTGCGGAAGCCCTGCGCCCACCGCGCCTGCCCCTCTCCCCCCCGCCCCGCGGCCGGCGGCATCTGAGGAACAGGAACACGCTGCCTGCCAAAGCCAGAAATAAGCCCGTCCACACAGGCCTTTTTTAAACACGCTCTTGGCAGCCTGTGGCGCCCACCCAGCCTCGGCCTCCAGGTAGGGCTCGTGCGCCTCCACGGGCACCCAATGCAGACTCCCAGTCCCGTCGCCGCCACCCTCACTCTGGCTAAGGCGCCGGGGCCAAGCCGGCTCCCCCTCGGCCTGGCCCGGGCTCCTTCGCACCCCGGCGCTGACCTGCCCTGGGTCAGAGGCCCCAGGGAGGGTGTCAGTGTGGTGCCTCTGGTCACCGGGCGGTGTGGGCATGGCACTGGTGGGAGGGAGCGTCCCGTCCCCGTGGTGAAGGCCCGAGCCCCAAGCCCTCCCGGTCCCTAGGGGAGCGCGGGCGGTGGGGGCCAGCCGGGGCATCAGCAGCCTGTCCCAGGTGACGAGGTTAGGGCTGCGCGGGCCTGCCTGGCCTCTGCCTCGGGGGTCCCGGTGCCCAACACGGCCGCGCCCCCGCCGCGACCCCAGCCTCCCCGGGAAGGTCACGGGAGGGTGCAGGGCACTGCCGGCGGCATCGAGGGGAGGGCGGCTCCGGGCAGGCACGTGGCGGCCGGGCCAGGCCACACCTGCGCGGGAACAGCTTGGCCCCGGCCCCGGCCCCGGCCCCGGCCCGGCCCCGGCCCCGGCCCCGGGCTGGCCGGCGGGAGGGGGCCGGGCGCCCTGGGCTCCCGGCGGGGCTGGCGGCCGTGGGAGGGGGCTCAGCCACAGCCGGGCGGCCTGCACGCAGTCCCCTAGGGCCCGGCGGCGCTCGGAGGGCTGGCACCGTCCCCGTGAGGAGCCGCCGGCGCTCGGCCCCGCGGCGCCCACCCGGCCCGGCCCGCTCAGGCCCCGGGCGGCGCCGGCCCCCCCGGCACGGCCCCTGCCGCCCGCCTGTGCCCCGGTGACGCGGGGACTCACGTGAACACGAAGAACAGGGTGCTGGAGCCGACCAGCAGCGCGGCGGCCGTGGCCACCGGGATGTACTTGGCGGGTTTGAGGCGCGTCCCGGGGCTGCGGGGCATCCTGGGCGCCGCGCCGCCGCATCCCTCCCCGGGGCCGGGCGGGCGGGGCCGGCCGGGGTCGGGCCGGGGGCGGGCGGGGCGGTGGACGCGGCGCAGGACCCGCGGCGGCGGCGGCGGCGGCGGCGGAGGAAATCCCACCCCGCGGGGAGCGGCGGCGGCGGCGCGCTGATGTCAGCGCGGGCCTTAAGGTGGACCGGGCGGCGGGCGGGGGGGCGCGGGGCGGGGGCGGGGCCGGGCGGGGCGGGGCCGGGCGGGGGCGGAGCCAGGACCCTCGCCCCGCGGCCGCGGCCGCGCCCGCCCCCCCGCCCCGCCCCGCCCGCGAGCCACCGAGCCCCGCGGCCGCGCCCCGCCCCGCGCGCTCCCGAGCCGCGCAGCCGCCGTCACGCACCTGCAGCCCCGGCCCACCCCAGGCCGCCGCGGACCACGCCGGGCTCCCGGGGCCCCGCCCGCAGGCCGTGGCGCGGCGGCCTGGGTGTGCCCGTGCGTGCGGTCCCCGTGACGTCCCTGCTCCACGCCGTTCCCGAGGAGGGCCAGACCCCTCGTCTGGAGCCCCCTGGCAGTCACCCTCCTTGTTTACCTCTGGCCCACCTCCCAGCCCTCGGGCCACTCGGGTGCAGAGCCCAGCTAGTGAGCGGGGTGAGGGGGCAGGGCAGGGGGCGCTGGACTCAGGGAGAGGCCTCCTGGCCCCGGCTGCAGGTTTGGGAGTGTGCGTAGGTGGGAGAGCTGGGGCCGGGTGAGCCCCTCGGCCCCGCAGGGCGGAGCGCCCCTGCCCCTGCCCCTGCCCCTCGGCCCTCGCCCCTCCTGCCCTGCCTGGGATAGGCCAGCGGGCAGGCCCACCTCCTGCAGGAAATCCCACCCTCCAGCCCGGCTGCCGCTGCCCGCTTAAGGTGGACCTGCACCCTTGCAGTGCCCGGCGGCTGCGGTGTGGACGAGCAGGCTCAGCAGGCGGGCAGAGCAGTGCCCAACCGCTGGGAGGGTAGGACCTGGGTCATGCTCCGCACCCTCCATAGTTAGGGCCAGGAAGTCTCTGTTCCCTCTAACACACCCCCAGGGCCCTCTGCTCAGAAATCAAGACCCATCAGCGTCCTCCCCAGGTGGGAATCGCGGGAGGGGTCCTCACCCTCCTTGGCCCTGGGCACCTGGTCCTCTATGGCCAGAATCCCTTGCTGCTCAGGGCCCACCTCCCAGGCCATGCTGCCACAGGCCCTGGGGATCCTCGGCCTGGAAGCCCCTTCCTGCCTGTAGGTGGGCCTTATGAAGGCACCAGTCCGAGCGAGCAGGCTGCGGGCTGTGTGCCATTAGAAAAGACCTGGGGCATTAATACAGCTGCCTGACAGCAAAGATGGTGATGGGCTTTTCCCCATAACACTGCAGTTTTAGCCTCTGCCCTGCGGGGAGCCCACTTCAGGGGCCCCACATAGGGTTAGGGGAGCACCCTTGCACTGAGTGGGAGGCTCAGGGCACAAAAGTGAGCCAAGAGCAGACACCTCCTTACTTATGCCCACAGCGCCCCAGCCCTCCGATAGCCTCAGCGCCTGGAGCTGCAAGGTCCAGGATCCTCACAAAGACTCCAGCCAAAGCATGCCCCACCCAAGCTTTGCCCTTGTTCCTGTCCTGCTGCAACCCAGCCCTGGGACCCCAGGCCTCTGGAAGCCTCTGGATGCAGGCCCACTTGTGAGAGGCTCTTCCCCACAGGCTCCCAACTGGTAGCCCAGGCCCAGTCAGGTCTGACTCCAGGTCGTGCAGAGGTGGCACCAGGACAGCTGAGAGGTGAGAGCTGTGGAGTGTGCCAAGCACTGGTCACAGGAAAGGGTGCTTGGAGTCTCCTTGGTGAGGTCCCTGCAGAATCTCTGGGCAGAGGGGAGTCCTGGATGGGGGGAGGGAAGAGGACAGAGACCTAGAGAGGCCTCTGACCTGGGAGTCCTCCCCCTAAGGAGTTAAGATCCCCAGGAAAAGGAAAGCAGAGCAGGCTTGCCCAACCTGCAGCCCAGTGGACTGACCTGGAACGGAAAGGTTCATGTCTCTTCTCACTCCTTCCCCAATACCATCAGCACCTCAGTTGTAGCTTGACATTGCCGCTGTGCCACAGGGAGGAACCCACCTAAGCACACTGGCTGAGGGGCACGGGAGAGGCCCCGCTGGCATCCCTGTTCATCCCAGTGGGACCGTCAGGACCGCACGCCTCCCTTTCTGCAGCATTGCAGTGTCAGCAATCCACACCTTTACATGCACCCTGTAATGTGGCCTGGTCACAGCACAGTCCTGCTCCCCAGCCGTTCTGAGGGGCCTACCCTGCAGTCAGGGTTTCCCCCCCTGGGGGAAAGGGGAGACACAATTCATCACCCAAGAGGAACGTCAGCCTGGGCTTTTACATCAAGAATTTATCTTGTATGGGAGCCCAAAACAAGAAAACAATGTTCAACAACCATTCTATGCTAAAAGGGGGTGTCCTTCCCTGAAGGATCAAGCCTGGGCCGGCCTTTCATACATCAGTGCATCTAAAGGAAGCCCATGGGGAAGCAACTGTCCTTTACATCAAAATTCCCCAGAAGATAGGGGAGGTACACGAACTTCAATGTACTTTCTTGGTGGGAAGAGCCCCTATGCCCATTGGGACTTCGAGAGGACCCAGACCTGTGCCTCTAGAGGACTAAGGCTGCCATGACACAATGCTGGCCAGTGAACTCTTCAGTGTGGCTTTTTTAAAAAAGAGCCGCTTCCTTTGGAAGTACATCCCCCAGAGGGAACAACATCCCAAGGGATGGAACCAGACCCAGGTCCCAGCACACTGGGAGGTCGGACAGAGTAGGGGCTGGCAAGTAAACTGGCCACACTGTAAAGTACCCCCGGCAGGTGTTAATGGCCAGCAGCCGAGCGAGAGGAGTATCCCAACTCCAGGGCCAGGTCATAACTTGCTCGTCCTCCCACTGGAGGGCAGCATGGCCACATTCCGCTGCTCCTTTGGCCTCCCAGGACAAGTTACCATGTGTCACCATGCGCCTTGAGAAGCCTGTCGGTGCACCAAAAACACTTCTCCCCCACTTGGGACAACACTGAGACACAATTTGTTTTACAAAACGAACCTCCAAATGGCAGTAACCCATTTGCGTTCTTAAAAACGTCCCTTTATTTAAAGCTATTGTAGATGGCCACAATTCCACCCAGATGGACATGCCACGAGTGAGCGGGCAGGAGTTTCTTCTGAGGATGGCAGCAGGGTATCCAAGGAGGGCCGTGGGCCAATCCTGCACTCACACACTGCACCAGACAAGTGTGCTATGGGACCGGCCTTTCCCTCCACCAGGGCAGTCAGGGTACTCTGATAGTCTTCCTTTCCCTCCCCCAGAGGCAAAACCCAAAATGCCTACCTATTCCTGGCCACAAGCACACGTGCCCCACCTCAGACACAGCACGGCCCCAGGGGCCAACCCCCAAGCCCATGGTGGAGGAGCCAGTGGTAGAGGGTGGGACCCGCGCTGCTGCCCCCACGGCCCAGAGCCAGGGGGCGCCCACACTGCTCCCAGGACGGGCCGGCGCACACACGGTCCTTCCCTCCGTGCAGGTTTCAAATGTGTCGTTTATTCGCTATTTTTGATGACTATAAATAAGTGTTTCCACTATGGAAAAGAAAGTGAGCACAGTACATTTTCATGACTGGGGAATGGATTTTCTGAAGTCTTCTTCAATAGGGCAAAAACTTAGAAAAAAACAACCTGAATGTTGGAATTCAGTTCTTTATATAAAGTCCCTTGTAAAAACAAAACAGAATAAAAACAAACTGAAAAGAAGGGGCAGGGCAAAATTTAAAAAAAGAAAAAAGGAGGAAAAGAACGGAAGGAAGAGAAAACAAGGGGAGGCGGCTTATTGCTCCTCCTCCGCTCCAGCCTTGCTCTCGGCATCTTCTGACTCCTTGCTCTCCTCCTTCACCGAGAGAGCTTCTAGCTTCTCAGTCACCTTCTCGGCATCATCATTTTTGCCCGACCCTGCTAAGACATAGGGGGACGCAGTAAGAAGACCGAGAAGCAGTGCCCAGCCCAGCCCGCCCACCTCCTGTGGTCCCGGGCGGAGGCCGCAGGACAGGTCACTTCACAGTGTGCCAGCCAAGCCAGCCTCCAGGGTCACACTAACGAGGAAGAGCTCATGCCTGGGATGGCAGTCAGGGAGCTCAGTTATGTCGGGTCACCTGCTACGGCAGCCATCGTTGGGCCCCAAGTGACCAGGCGACTGTGAGGACCTCTTGAGGCCCCTCTGGCCACAGGCTCTAGCCAGCCAGACATCATGACTCAGCTGCCAGCCTGGGGGCTGTGAGGCCAGGCCGGGGAGCACATGCTTGGGGCCCTGATGGCCAGCTCACTCCCCAAGAGGCACCCTGTGTTCCCAGACGGCTGTATCACCCTTGACAGGACGAGGTGGTCACAGCACCCCGGGATGTTTCTGTGGCAGACGGAAAAAGCACCCGCCTGGGGCTGCAGCCGGATGCAGAGTGAGTCTGCAAGGAAGTCCCCTACCCACGACACCATGTCACCTTTCTTTTCTCTCTCTTCTATCTCTTTCCTGCATTCTTCAAACTTTGTTTTGAATTTCTGTGCATCTGCAGAAAGAAGAGGCGAGACTTCCTAAGATCCCTAAACAGTGAACAGGTCCTGGGGGGTACGAAGCATCAAAAGTCACATACGGCTCATCCCATAGCCAATTCTGATTTAAGGACATAGCCCTGGGCTCACTCTTACCCGGACCAAGCAGTTAACTATTCTCCAGTCCCTCCTGAGACTGGTGGCTATATTGGGTTGTCTCCCTCCATCTGACTCCATGACAATTTGGGCAGAGCAACACACGGTTCTGATGGCCGTGCACAACCATGGGGCAGGGCTCTGCCCAACACTCAACTCTCCACTCATGACAGAGTAGCTGCTAGACAAGGCCCACTGTGCACCTCTGATGATCCAGGGCTGGAAAGACGGCTAAGCCGAGGAGAGGTCAGGCTGGACCCATGCTGCCAGCAGACTCTGGGAAGGGGACGCCTGCCCCAGGTAGACTGGATGCCCAGCCCCCTGAGGTTAAAAGGGAAAAGACCCTGCTCGTGGCCTCAGAGCCTGGGTGAGGCCTTGACAACGCACGGCTCAACTGCAGGGCTTATGTCCCTCCTCCGAGGCAGCACAAGACAGCAAGGTGGGACCAGTCCTTACCACACACCTCCCAGGTGCTATCAGTTCTCCCCACAAAGCTATGCGGACAGACAGGCAGCCGCAGTCAGATAGTCCCCGGGGCCTGGTGCCCTTCTGCTTACTCTCAGCATTTAGGAAGCGGATGGCCAGCAGCTCTGGCTTGGGGCACTCGTCGGCAAAGTCAGCGTGGGTGTTCCAGACCCAGGCACGGTCGCTGCCCGCGTTCGGCTTCAGTTCCATCATCGGTGTGACTGGAGAAGAGGAGCCGTGTGAGGATCCTGTCAACTGCCTCAAGGTCACCCCACCACAAAAGGCCCTGGTTGCCAATGCAAGGTCCTGCTTTGGGGTCCACCAACCAGGCTTAAACAAAGTCCCATGGGATATGGATCTTATTCAAACAAGTTTCTTTGCAAACACCTCATATTCACTTAGAACCAGGACTCTCCTGATCTGGAAACGGGGTGGCCTGCTCCCTGACACAGTAACACCTCAGCAAGGGTCTCTAATTCCATTAGAACAAGGCTCTAACGCCAGCAGAGCCACTCACACTTAGCCCTTCCTGTGGAGCATCCATCCTGTGACTGTGTCCACGCTCAGTCGCACCATCTGGCCCAATGGGAGATGGGGGACAAAAACTGTACGCAGGGTGGTGAGGGGTTAGGGTTGGACCAGGGCAACCACTCTGACGTTGTCCAGGGACCTTGGGGGGTGAGGCCCCCAGAAGTGGACACTGTGGGCCTTGCGACATGCTCATACATCATGGAAATCAAAGCTGTGACCTGGAATAAGCACAGCCACCCCAGTGTCCTCAGGCTTTGCACAGCCCCAAGGAGGAAAGGGGAGACAGACTGTGTGAAGAACAAGAGCACCCCCAATGCCGCACCCACAGGTGTGCCCCTGCCCAGCCCCAAGCACACAGACCATCTAACCGGGAAGTCACACCATCTCCATGTAGATATCTGGAGAGCCCTTGAGCTGTAGAGAGCTCAGAAGTGCCACTGCCTCCTCCTGCCACTACCCACCTGCTACATCAAGGGTCTATGGTATGTATCGGGTCCAGAACTCCCACCTACAATGCGGAAACAACCTAGTGACCTGACGAGGCTCTGAAAGCAGCACAGGGTGTCCGAAGACCCCTGGGGAGAAATTCAAATTGAAATGGAAGTCAAGGGCCAGGGCAGACAGGCAGGAGCGGTGGGGTTCATTAGAGGACATCCAAGCGGCCCAAGCAGCATAAAAGAGGCACCTGGGTGGCTTAGGCTATTAAGCGTCTGCCTGCAGCTCAGGTCATGATCCCAGGGTCCTGGAATCAAGCACCACATCAGGCTCAGCGGGGACTCCACTTCTCCCTCCCTCTGCCCCTCTGCCCCCTCCACTGCTTGTGCTCTCTTTCTCTCAAACAAATAAAATATTTATTAAAAAAAAAAAAAAAGGGAAGGGCACGAAGGCCCCTCCCTACCATCCCTCGAGTCTCTGTAAACCCGCTCATCCTTCCACATCATCCTCAAGGGCTGTTTTGCTCCGGTTCCCGCCTGGTCACCCTGTATGCCCATATGAGGGGCCCTGCCCTGCCAGACACGCATTCTCCCCAGTAACACAGACATGGCACTGAATGGCAATGGAGCCCAAAACGTGACTGCTTCCAAAGACACAGGGCACTGCAGGACAACCCAGCAGCCAAGTGACTGATATGGCCAGAACTTACTGTCATCTCTTCACAGGCCAGGCCTGCTATGGCTTTTCCCGGAACCCACTCCCACCATGAGGAGTCCAGGGCTGATGCATCACACCTGTCCAAAGGCCTCAACCTGTCACCACCCCCTACCTGCTCCGTCTCACAGGCACCTAAGGATAAGGTAGCCACCTCCTCCCCTCACCCCTTTTCCCTTCTGTGTCCTCCTCCAAGGACACCCTGCAGGGACAAAACACATCAAAGAGTGGGAAGGTAAGGGCCCCTGGGTGGCTCAGTCGGTTAAGCCTGCCTTCGGGTCCAGGTCCAGGCCTGATGTCAAGCTCCCTGCTCAGTGGAGAGCTGCTTCTCCCTCTCCCCCTGCTTGTGTGAGCATGCTCTGTCAAGTAAATGAATAAGAACTTTAAAAACAAAGAGTGGGAAAGCTTCCTATGGAGCATGTCAAATACAGCAACAGCTGTCCTCACGCCACCCATTCCTGGGGCAGACCCTCCATGGTCCCGAGCCCACAATGGGGCTGTGTCCACCCCACCATGTCCTATCTGCCTGGACTCCACGGCATATATGCCTTAAGTTTTTCTGTAGGTCTGCTCTGAGTTCAGAGAGTGTTGGAACACCTCATTTCCCACTTTAAGTCCTGAACACAATGCGAATACGTGCCCCATGTCACAGTGTGCCCCCAGGCTCCCGTGTGGCACCGAAGGCAGCCTGCCCGAAGACTTGAAGGCGTCCTTATGTGGGACTCAGAGTGAAAACTCTCCCCGAAAAGGTCACCTACTGTAGTGGTTGGCGCATATCTTCAGGGTCTTGTCCCTCCTCATAAGGAGACGAATGGTCCCTTTCTCCTTATGCTTCAGAAGCTTGACGTCACCAGTGCCTCGTTCCTTCCATTCTGGGAGATCGTTCTCTGAAGCGAATCGGAATAGCTTTGCCCGCCTTCAAGAAAAGCCATTAAGAGAGGGCTTAGATGTGCACAGAGAGGGGAATACACAGCCAAATGTTTGCTGGGAAAGAACACTTGTTTTCTGTGCATTGAACAAATGGCTGTTTCTAGCACCACCATAGACACCCTTTCCTTTCTTGGTACCTCTAGGACTGTTAGTTTAAAAACTAACAAAAGAGCAAGTCAACAATCAATTCCCAGGTTTTACTTGGAATAATCAAAGAGAAAAGAGATTTCCAACAGAAAGACCCAACTTCTCAGCAAAGACACCCCCCTCCCCAAGTACGCTAGGCTTGCCTGTGATCACACTGCAGGGCAGCCCCTGGTGTCCCATAGGGCCACAGGGGTAGCACTGAAACAGAGAGAGGTCGAGGACCCCTGTCGTCCACAGGGCCAGCCCTTCCCCCTGCTGTGAGATGCCCTCTTTCCCTGGCCCCCCAACACAGAGAGGGGGCTGTAGACCTCTACTCAGGCCACCAAGCTCTGGTCCAACACCCTGCCCTCCTGCCCAGAATAGTACCTCACATTGGGCCCAGCCAAAGCCCCGTCCCACCGGGCAGCAAAGCCCCCGTGGTGAGCCCAACAGTCCTGCCCTTAGGACTTCAGGCTCCATTTCCTTCCCCCTAGGACCCCAGCCTTGCTGGTCCATTTCCTGCACAACACCCTGCTCTCTTTCCCAAACTCAATTCTGTTAAGGGAAATAACTGCCCTCAAAAGGATGCCACCAGAGCACCAGAGCTTTCACCTGACGCCCAAGGGCCCAGACGTAAAGGCCTGACCTGCTGGCCTCACCTCCCTCAGGAAGGGCCTATGTTCAGGACTGCCAGGAGCAGTTCTCAGTCCAGTGTGGGCAGGAGGGCCAGAGCGGGGGGTGAGTGTGTGTGTGACAGCACCAGCAGCAGTCCTCACCCCTGGGAGGGAACAGTCCCTGGCTGTGGCACCATTTCTGGGCAAAGCACACATGTGGAGATCCAGCGTCTTCTGGGACAGACCCACCACTCTCTTGAGATCAAAGGGATATATGTGACTCTCCTTTCCCAGGCCTTTCAGAGTAGTGGGAAGAGGCTGGTCTTCCCAATCTGCCTTCCTTAGAGGGAGGAGTCAGGAAAGCACTTGAACCCTCAACTGGCTTTTTGGATAGAATCTGAAAAGTGGGGGAGCTCCGTAAGCTTGGACAGGAAAAGCACTCCAGCCTATTTCCGTTAACTTGAAACAGAACCTAGCGTTCCGTGTGATGCTGAGCACAGGCAACAGGTCAGTCTCAGCAGCGCGCTGATTTTGTCACAGACATCTCAACAAATGGCTGGTGCCAGTGCTACTTAAAAATGACACCTGCCTTTGTAGCTTCTTACTGAAGGCGCCAAAAAACACATGTACAATGATTTTTTAGAAAATGATTTTGGTAAGTGTAACACCATCTCCTTTCATTTGTAATTTCAAGTGTCATTTTGTGCATAAAAACACTGATTTGGGAGTTCACAAACTTCAGGATGCCAAAGTCCGTAGCGCAAAAGAAGAAATGATAACAATGGCAGAGACTCCCTGTTCAACCAGATGAAAGGTGCAGTTGGAAACCTCTAAAGGCAGCAAGCCTGTAAGGTGGCAAGGACAGAGGACTGTGGCGATGCCCCTTTGTGGACAGAGCAGCAGGAACAGGACACCAGGGAGCACCTGTGCTCTCCACAGGACTGGCCACCAGAAGAAGGGGCACCAAGTGAAGAGTCGTCCAATAGCTTTTTGATTTCCACATAGGATTAGTTATTGCACAATCCCAACCAAGCCCTTTCCTCAGTCTCAGTCCAATTACAAGCCAGGCCAAGACCCTGATGGCCATAAAAACCATAAACTCAATCTTACACTAAAGATACCAAGGTCTGGAGCAACGTGAGCTTACTTACATCTTAAAAAGCTCTTCTTCATCTTCTTCCAGCGTTTTAATTTCTTGCTCAGGAAGAGAAACTATAGGTTCGAACTGGGGGTCGTGGTTGGACTCATCTGCATTCTCGGTGGAGGTGTCATGGTCCTCATGGGTGTCCTGTGGAGGGAGGTGCAGAGAAGTGACTCTGCTGGCTCCGGAGCCTGGCCCCCACCCAGAGCTCAGCTGTGCCCGCAGTGGGCAATCCCTCCTAGTGAATGGCCTCATCCCAGAGCAAGAGGTTAAGCCCACAGTCTTTCACACAAGGCTGGCACCCCCATTCAAGAGTGCAGGAAGATGCTGAACTTCCACGCCCTCCGCAGAGGCATCAGGCACGTGTGTGCAGTGTGGCTGGGGCCCCTCAAGGTGGGCGGCCTACTGGCCAGAGGCACTGCCTCATCACTTCCCACCTGTCTCCTCACCTGTAAAACCTGGATAAGGACAGCACTAGATGAAGATTAAAAGGCACAATGGTGGAAGAGAGCCTCATGGAGCCTGTCACCCTTTCACCAACGTTTACTGGTTGAAGGGAAAAAAAAAAACCAAAAAAAAACCCCGTGCTCTTGTTTAGCAGAAGGGGGTGAAAGTGGCTACCAACTCCTAGAGTTTACGTGAAATGCACGTCCTGCCGGCAGTTTTATCTTACATCCCAAAGTTGATGCATCGACAGAAATCATACAAATAGAAAACTACAGGCCACAGAAGAGCCCGTTTTAGGTTCAAGTCTCACAAAACACGTGGCTTGGCGATCTGCAGTCCGTAAGAACCCGGGGGGCTTTACTACCCGTCCCGGGCCGGAACAGCAAATACGAAAAGCTGCCTTCCGCGGTCGGCCAGCTCGCCCGGGCAGAGGCCCGCGGTCCCCGGAGCAGCCGCCGCCCCCGGGTCGCGCGGCCAGGCCGGTCCACCCGGCTGGAACCAGACCGCCGCCCCCGCGGCCTGCGGCCGTTCAGGGCGTGAGCACAGAATGAATGAAGTGCTGCGCAGGCGGCGGCGGGAGGGACGCTCGGTTCCGGTGGGAAGCCTGCAAGTGGGCCGAGCCGCGGAAGCCGGGCCCCCGCCTGGGTCTCAGGCGAGCAGCAGAGCGAGCGGAGACCACGGAGCCTGGGCGGCGGGCCGCCCCCCGCCCCGATGGAGCGCCCCGGCCTCGGCGGGGCCCGCCCCAAGGTCACGCGGGCGCCCGGCAGCCCCCGAGCCCGCGCCCCCAGGCCCCGCGGGCCCCAGGCCGCGCTCCCCGAAGCTCCGACCACGCGCCGCCGAGGCTCCGCAAGGCACGGAGCCCGCAAGCCGGCGGGGGTTGGCGGCGGCGGCGCGGGCCGCCCACGTGGCCGCCGGCAGCGGCCTCGGCCTCCCGGCCCCCACCCGGTCCCCGCCCGAGCCCGGCCGCACCTTGGCGGCCGCCATGGGGGCGCGGCGGCGGCGGCGGCGGCGGCTCGGCGGGCTCGGTCGTCGCTGGCTCCGCGGCCTCTCGGCGGCTGGTCGTAGCTCCTTCCCTCCGCGTCTGGCGCCGGCGCCTCCCGCCCTCCCGCTCTTCCCTCCGCCCCGCGACCCGAACCCCGACCCCTGACCTCGGCGGCGGGAAACGCGACGCGATTCAAAACCAGCGCAGCTTTATTGGCTCACACGGCGGACAGTCTCATTGTCCTGCCCGCCCCGCGCTTCCCGCCAAAACGCCCCCGGCGCATGCCCGGCCAGCCCGGCAGCCAGGGGACGTGCGCTCCCGGCGGCCCTCGCGCGCACTTCCGCCCCGCGGTGGCGCGCGCCCCTCGGGCTCGCTAAGGGCCAGGGGATCCGAGCTGGCGCGTGGCGATGACATCACCGGAAGTCGAGATGATAGAGACGCGCGGCCTCGGCGGCACGCGCTGGCTCACGGGAGAGCGGCCAACCAGGCGAGCGGCCGGCACGGGCCCCTGGCGGGCGGGCGGCGTACCCCACGTCGGGGACGCGAACCCGAGCGGCGAGGGTTCGAGTCCCGCCCCCGCCCTGGGCGGAGCCGGGAAGCGGCCTCGCGGCGTTGCGGCCGCCCTCGGAGCGCCTGCCTCCCTTCTGCCAGGCCCAGGGCCCGGAGGCGGAGGTGGCCCTCGCGGGGGCCCCGGGCGCGACGCGGATGGACCGGACGGTGAGTGACGAGCTCGGCGACGAGGTAAAGTGAAGGGAGATCGTGATGGGAGGCCGGGCGGGAAGCCGCTAGGAGACAACGTGGGGCGGGGGCAAGTTGGGAGCCGGGGGGAGGGGCGAGCCGGGGCGCCGGGTGCCTTAACGGGGGGCTCGTGGGCGGCGCCCAGGCCCTGGGGCCGGTCCTCACCCCGAGGCCCGTCTGCCCCTGCACAGCGCCCTGTGCCCGTGGACGGCTGCGGCCCGGACGGCGGCGGTGCCCGGGGCAGCCCTGCGGCCCCGGCCCCCCGGGAGGAAGCGCAGGAGCAGGAAGGGGCGCCCGGGGCGGCCGCGGGGGCCGCGCCTCAGCCCGGGCTCTACAGCTACATCAGGGACGACTTGTTCACCTCGGAGATCTTCAAGTTGGAGCTGCAGAACGTGCCCCGCCACGCCAGCTTCAGTGACGTCCGGCGCTTTCTGGGCCGCTTCGGCCTGCAGCCTCATAAGACCAAACTCTTTGGGCAGCCTCCCTGCGCCTTTGTGACCTTCCGCAGCGCCGCTGAGCGGGACAAGGCCTTGCGTGTGCTGCACGGTGCTCTCTGGAAGGGCCGCCCACTCAGCGTGCGCCCCGCCAGGCCCAAGGCGGATCCCATGGCCAGGAAGAGGCGGCGCGAGGATGAGGGTGAGCCCACAGCCACCTGCATCGCAGATGTAGTGACCCCTCTTTGGACCGTGCCCTATGCTGAGCAGCTCGAGCGGAAGCGGCTGGAGTGCGAGCAGGTGCTACAGAAGCTTGCCAAGTGAGTGTGGGTGCAGATCACCCGGTGGCCCCGAAGCTCTGCTCGGCTGCATGCTCGTCCAGCCCCCACCGTGCGCCGTGCAGACGTCCTCACGGCTGCACAGTCTCGTGGGCAGTAAGCCAGGAAGCCCCGTGTATAATCAGGGGGGCTGGTGAGGTCCCAAAGGAGGAGCCCAGGCACCTGGGCATTTGGAGAATGGCTGGGGGTAGTGGTGGGGGCGGGGGGCAGCGGGCTGAGTCCAACCTTGGCCTCACCTCCTCCTGCAGGGAAATTGGGAGCACCAACCGCGCCCTGCTGCCCTGGCTGCTCTCACAGAGGCACAAGCACAACAAGGCCTGCTGCCCACTGGAGGGGGTTAGGCCATCACCCCAGCAGGTCAGGCCCGGCTGCTGCAACCAGAAATCCACCTCGTGTTCTAAGAGGAGCTCTTCTCTCTTACCTCTATCATAGCTTTCCCTGTTTTCTGTCTCTTTCTGGTGTTCGTCACGTGACTGTTACTTGTTGTCAGCCCCATCCCCTGGACCGCCAGGCCCCGTGGGGAAACTGGTGCCTCTCGCTCACCACCATCTCTTACTTGATGAGCTCTTTTGGCCGCTCACAAGTGCTGGACGGCCAGAGTAAGGTCAGGCGTGTCTCTCTGCCTCCCTCCACCCTTCCTGCAGACCGAGTATCGTAATAAGTGTGAGTTTCTGGTCGGCGTCGGGGTGGACGGGGAGGACAACACAGTCGGCTGTCGGCTTGGCAAGTATAAGGGTGGGACATGTGCTGTGGCCGCCCCCTTTGACACCGTGCACATCCCTGGAGCCACCAAGCAGGTGGTGAAGGCCTTCCAGGAATTCATCCGGTGAGGGCTTATGGCTGGGCTGGGGGCCCAGAAGTTCTGAGGTGGGAGCAGAGGATCTGCCTGGGGGGTCTTGGGATTGTGATCTGGCGGTAACGGCTGGGAGAGTGGGGAGGCGCTCACTCAGTCCTGGTTGGCCGATGCTGAGGGACTCAGGGCCACTCATGGCTCCCACAGGTCCACTCCGTACTCCGCATACAACCCAGAGACGTACTCAGGCCACTGGAAGCAGCTGACTGTGCGCACCAGCCGCCGTGGCCAAGCCATGGCCATTGTCTACTTCCACCCCCAGGTCTCAGGAGAGGTAGCCCTGCTGGGGGAGGTTGTCTGGGCCACAGTGAGCTGTGACACAGCCTTACAGGGCATTTTCTGGTGCTTACCCAGAAACTGGGCCCTGAGGAACTGGCCGGGCTGAAGGCCTCCTTGGCGCAGCACTTCATGGCGGGGCCAGGCAAGGCCACTGGGGTGACCTGCCTCTACTTTGTAGAGGAGGGACAGCGGTGAGGAGCCTGGGTAGGGGTGGGGCGGGTCCCTGCAAGGGGTGGTAACACTGACGGACTTACTCTGCCACCCAACAGAAAGACGCCCAGCCAGGAGGGCCTGCCCCTGGAGCACGTGGCTGGAGACCGGTGCATTCATGAGGACCTGCTGGGGTTGACCTTCCGGATCTCTCCTCATGCTTTTTTCCAGGTAGCCCCAAATCTCGGGGGATCGTGACACATGAAGGCCTCACACGATGTCAGGATGTCAGTGATGAATGGGGATAGGGGGTTAGGGCAGTGATAGCAGGTTAGCCTGGGGAGAATGTCAAGACACGGGAGCCACAAGGATCATAAGGTAGGAAAACAGTTATTTGCTGTTAGGTTGACAACCCTCTTGGAGGGACCTATGTGGGGTATAGAAAGGAGTTGGGATGATGCTAGGGCTCTGGCACCCACAAAAGAGGTAAGGGATAGGGTATCAGCATCAAGTTGCTTTTAAAGCCAGGAGACTAGGTGAGGTTGCCAGCATGATGGGATTGAAGGTCAGTCCAAGGACTGGGCCTCGGGCAGTCAAACAGCTAGATGTGCGGGAGGGATCGGGACCCCTGGGAAGAGGGCGAGTGGGCCAGAGATGGGAGCCGGGGGCTGTACAGGAGGGCATGCTGCCTGGGTGGGGAGGCTGCCCTGCCCTCCTCGACACTGCTTGTCCGCCCTGCAGGTAAACACCCTGGCGGCCGAGGTGCTCTACACGGTCATCCAGGACTGGGCCCAGCTGGACACAGGGAGCACGGTGCTGGACGTGTGTTGCGGCACTGGCACCATCGGCCTGGCACTGGCCCCCGTGAGTGCTCCCTGCCCCACCCCACCCATGTTGTCACCTGCCCTGTGATCCCCAGTGATCTCCAGCCCTTCCAGATCCTTTGTCACTCCCAATGTCTCCTGTTGTACCACGGTCTTAAAAGCCTGTGGGATGGGGCAGGGTGCCACAAGTATGTCCTATCTTGGTTTCAGAGGGTGAAGAGAGTTGTGGGGATCGAGCTGTGCCAGGAAGCCGTGGAAGATGCCCGGGTGAACGCCCGAGATAATGGTGAAAGCCAGCCCTCCACACAGTGGGCGGGCAGCAGATGCTCCTGCCTGGGACCTGGGACTCGCCGGGTGGTTCTTAGGGCCCGTGGTGGGGTGAGGGCAGAGGGTGCAGGAGGGCACCCACTGTGTGTCCAGGACACCAGAGCTGAGCAAGGATGAACAGGTTCCTTAGTCAGGCGGCTTTTCGTAAAATGCACCTGTGGCCAGGCAGGCCTTGTGGGGGTAAGGCATCCTGGGTCCCCTGTGACAGGACTATGGTGTCCTGTACAGAGTTGAGCAACGTGGAGTTCCACTGTGGGAGAGCTGAGGACCTGGTGCCCGCTTTGGTGAGCAGACTGGCCTCCCAGCAGCTCGTTGCCATCCTGGACCCGCCCCGTGCTGGCCTGCGTAAGTGGCCTCCATCGGAGCCTTATGGGGAAGAGGGGGGCAGGGATGCCAGAGGGTGGCACACCAGGCCACGCAGCCTTGGGCCTGAGGCCCATCCCGTTTGGACTTCCTCAGATTCTAAAGTGATCCTGGCCGTCCGAAGAGCTGAGAACCTCAAGCGGCTCCTGTATGTCTCTTGCAATCCCCGAGCGGCCATGGGCAACTTTGTGGAGTGAGTGTGAGGTGGGGGTGCCTGGGGTGGCCCTGGGACCTGCTGGATCCATGTGGCTGACCTTGACCCTCCTCTCTCACCACAGCCTTTGCAGGGCCCCATCTAACCGGGTGAAGGGTGTTCCCTTCCGGCCAGTCAAGGCTGTGGCTGTGGACCTGTTCCCGCAGACCCCGCATTGTGAGATGCTCATCCTGTTTGAGAGGGTGGAACACCCCAATGGCACGGGTGCCCTGGCACTCCAGGACTCTCCAGCCCAGCCCCCACCTGGGCCCCCAGAGGACACTGTGCAGGAGGAAAGCAGGGCTGCTGCCTCTTGCTAGGTCCCTGACTAGAAACCCTTTCAGAATGGGGCCCTCTGTATCACTGGAGTGGGAGCCAAGGGGTTCTTCAAGTCCTTGCCTTGCCTCAGGACACTCGGGCAGCACCAAGAGAACATAAAACCTGGCTGACCCACTCAGGGTCCACCTGGAGCCTGTTCCCTCCAACCACCCCCAGGTTCCTTTTGGGTTAACTGGGGTACAGAGCGAGAATAAACAATTGCTGAACCGTTGCTGTTATTGTGATGAGAGCTTCAGAGTTCCAGCATGTGGGTTCCCTCCTGCCCCCCACTGCAGGTGTCGGGGACAAGGCTCTCAAAGCACCTGGAGCAGCCCAAGTCTGGGCCCCCAGCTCCCACTAGCCCACTACCAGCCTCTGGCACAGCTGCAGGTCACAGCAGTGTGCCCACAGCAACAGGGAGGCAGAGATGTGGATCTCATGGCCCAGGGCCAGCTGTACAGGTGGGCTGGAGCAATGGCAGGGGTAGGGCCCCATGGTCTGTCGAAGTTTCCTACACCCCCTGAGGGAAGCCACTGGAGCTGGGCCAGGGGGAACAGGACAGACACTGCCCAGCTGCTGCAGGAGCACTGTCCAGGCAAATGCCTCAGCTCTGCAGGGCAGACCGGAGGGGGTAGTTCTGGCCAGCAGAGGATCCAGAAGCCCCAGAGCCTCGCATGGTTATGAGAAAGAAACAGCAGTCATTCCCTTTTGGGACAGTTTTGCTTTATGCAGACAATCAAGGCTCACCCTTACAGCCATAGTTTAGCCACCACCTGGAAGGTGCACGATGGCCAGTGGCGAGGTGGGTGGCATTAGCACAGGCTCTCCCTGCCCTCTGCCCCCACGGCATGGCTGTGTGCACACAACACTCGTACCCACACGGGTGGGGGGGTACAAAGGAAGGACAGAGGAAGGCTGCAGCAGGGCTCGCTGCCTCTAGCTAACACGTGTGCACGAAGCTTTGGTTCACGATGGCGCATCTGGCTGTTGTGAGGGCAAACGGTCACAGTCAAATGATTATTCACAGCTGCAGACAGGAGGCAAGACAGAAGCAAGTGTCTAATTACAGCAACTTGATTTGAGGGTTTTATAAAGGTCAACACAGAAGCCAACCTCAGTCACATCGGTGGTAAGGGAGGGATACACTGTGGGTGGCACACAAGACTGACGGTCTGTCTGCCTGAAAACAAATGCCATCAACACCAACCATGGGGGACGTGATGGACAACAGGCACACCCGTGGGATGGGACCCTGCAGCCCACTGTGCACCAGGAGTGCACGGCACCCTGAACAGGCCCTCCAGACAGGGAGGGGATAGCTACCGTAACTACCTTGCACGTGCAGACAACCCGGGGCCCCAAGGCAGGGACACACCTACCCAACACCTGTCCACAGGAGCCACTGGGAGAGCACAGCCTGCTGGTCAGACCAGGTGGCCATGAGGCCTGGCTGCACAGGGCAGCTGCCCTTGAAATCCAGCGAAGCCATCATCACAGGGAAGCCCGCTGCCCTCCGTGTGCTTGTGCCAGCTCTGGAGAGGAGCGCCACTTTGTGATCACGGATGGATTGCACGGAGGGTCCTTGTTTCTTCTAAAATCCTCGTGCTAAAATGCTTAACTTTTTATATCTGCTACGTGATTCCAAATCTACCTTCTACTCTCACTGTAAAAGTTTCTTCTCAAATGCTAAAATATCATAAAAGCTTTAAAAATTGATGGGTGGACAGATGGACTTGACTGTGCAAAAATCTTGAGTAAAAAGTTGCCAGAGGCCAGTGAGGGTGAGGGGCCTCCGTGTCTAAGAAGACGTGTTTTTAGGACATTAAGACTTACTCAGAAAAAATGGACCACATGCCAGCCCAGGGCCAGGGCCGGCAGCCAGGCGGGGACCTGCAGACTTCATACACTGGCAGCATGTTTCAAGGATGGAAAAGAATCACCTTGAGGGCTCGCCTAGTCTCTGAAAAATAATTGATTCTAAAATTGTGTTTATTTTAAGCCAAAAAGGTCTAAATTACTCCTTCCTGTTATAACCTTTTCAGAGAAAAATGGAAAACACAGGAGGTAGGGAAGGGGAGGGGATGCCAGACCGCTGCGGTGGCCGGAGGGGGCCCTGGGCACAGGTGGGCGCCACAGGGCTCAGCCACTGCCTTCTCAGTCTGTCGCTTCTTGTCTGTGCAGGTAACATACTGACACTCATGGAAACCTTCATAAACCAGTCTGCAGCAAGTCCACAGAGGCAGAGGTCATCCACAGCCATGCCAAGCTCCTGGCTTCCACCTGTGTGGGCAAGCGGAGTCCGTCCTTGAACACGTCCACTCAGACCTGTGGGCAGCCCCCAAAGAAGAGCTGCATGGCCCTGCTGTCCCCGCGCACAGAGCCCCACCCCTCTGGCCTGGGCCTCGGATGCCTGGCCGCAGGGGGGGAACTCCGATCAGAGGCCTGAGGCTGCAGAGTGAGCGGCGCGTGGTGTCCCTGGCGGCAGAGCTGCCAGTTCCCGCGCCTGGCCCTGCCGCCTCCCTCACACATCCACAGTGCACAGGGGTTCGCCGCCAGGCTGCGCAGATGCCACTATAGACATCTTGGGCTTCTTCCGGGTTTCCTCCTGGAAGAACAACAAAGATCAGGGATGCCAACAATGTGGAACACGTGACCCAGCCCAATCTCAGGCAAGAGGCTCCGGAGACAAGGGGTAGAGGTGTGTCGGTGGGGGACAGGGAGTTCAGCGCACTGGTGCCAGGTAGCCTCTGAAGCAGGAGGGCACCACGGCTCTGCAGTGCCAGGTGGAGGGAGGGGAGGCCTGAGGAGTGGGCTGGATGGGGGGGCTGGCTGGGTCTCCCTGGATGACGTCTCAGAGGACTGCTTCCCTGGGAATTAGAACACACACCCAAAAGTAAAAGGCCAAGGAAGTTACAGCCACTGGGAACAAGCCACATGGGTGGGTCTCTCCCCACTCCAACTCGAGGGCAAGAGTGTGGCATCTTCTGGGCCAGACAGACCAAACAGACAGCAGATACCCCTTTCTCAGGGTTTTACACAGGCCCTGGCAAATCCTACAGCTTAAAGAGATCCTAGCCTCCAACCACTCAGACTGGTGGCGTTAGGAAGCTTCACCAGGACGGAGCCTTACCCGGGTTCAACTGTTCTGTGAAACATGCTCCTTCCTCCCAGAAATGCCAAGAACCCAAGGAAGAGGTCCAGGATGGCAATCTGTTGCCCACAGGACCCTGAATAAGGGAGGCCTGGTGGGTGTACTATCTCTGCCTTCATATAGCTGATACTGAGTGGAAATGGCCAGAAGCCTGGGCCTTTCACAACCGCAGGCAGATAGCTCTATAATAATTACTAAAAGATGAAGCAATTGGATTCAAGTGTCATGAATGCTGAAATCCAAGAAAAAGGAAATCTACTCTGAAGTGCTGAGGACTCACTGGGAAAGAGGAGCACTACCAAGGTATTGAGGAGCCAGGAATGGGTTCCTGGAGGCTGATTCCCCCCGCACCTGCCCCCGCCCCCACTTTTCCCCTTTGGCCTTTAACTCAATGGCCCCCCCTCCACTGAGGGCAAGGTGATGAGGGCATGGAGGAGCCGTGGCCTGTGGTGCCGGCCAAGCCTGCATGCTCACCCTCTCCTCGGCCAGCCTCTTCATCTCCTCCTGCAGTTTGCTCAGGATGTGCAGGTTTGGCTTGTTCTTCTTGGCGTACTGCTGCAGCTCAATCACACTTTTGTCCGAGGTCTCCTGGGGGAGCACAGTGCCTCACTCTCAGGAGTGCCCAGGGCAGGCCTCATCAACACATTGTGGCCAGCAGGCTGACGCACCTCAGAGAACATAGACCAGTCCATGGCTGCCCAGCTCACCTTCTGAGCATGCCATCCTCACTTTTGCCTCCCCCTCAGCAGGAAGCAGCAGCCACGGCCTCCCCGCTTCATAAGGCAAGTACCCTGGCACCCACCTGCCTCCACTCCTGCCATCGGCACTGGGCACTCAGGATGTAATGACCACAGCACAGCCTCAGCCAGCAGAACGGCACACTGCCAGATGGGACACACCCTGGCACTGGGGCCCAGCTGGAAGCCCATCAACCTAGACACATGCTCTCTACGTGTCTGCATGCCCTATGGCTTCCAGCGCAGGACCAAGCTGTCCCTTCCTCGGGTAAGAAGCCATCTCTAAGGACGCCTGCCATGCCTTGGAGTGTCAGACACCACCTGCCTTCCAAAAGATGCATGCTGGGGCTGTGCCTAGACTGGACCCTAGCCCTACAACCGAGGGAAGGTTTCCATTCATGGGGAGAGAATGAGAAAGAGAAAGCAGGCTTTCTCTCTCAATCTTAGCCCAAGCAAGATGCTGCACAAAAGTAAGGCACATAGAGGCGGAAGTCAACCTCATCTGCACTGCATCCAAGTTTTCTCAGTAACACCTATCTTGAAGTTCCTTGAAGCACACCCTAAGGGCCCAGTGTCCCCTCCTTCACCCTCTCTTGTCAAGTCCAAAACAAGGGCCTCTTCAGGGATGCCACAATGACCACCCCTACTCCTACTGGGGTGCCAATAATTCAGACTGTTTCTGGAAACCAGGGGAAAAATTAAAAACCATAAACGCACAGGATCCCCAGGTGGCTCAGCAGTTTGGTGCCTACCTTCGGCCCAGGATGCAATCCTGGAGAACCAGGATTGAGTCCCACATCAGGCTCCCTGCATGGAGCCCACTTCTCCCTCTGCCTGTCTCTCTGCCTCTCTCTCTCCCTCTGTGTCTCTCATGAATAAATAAATAAAATCTTAAAAAACAAAACAAAACAAAAACATAAATGCCTCACAGTACTTCCCTCCACCCCACAAAGCACACAAACCTAAGGGTATTGGTTTAAATCTCACGACCTCGGCAAAACAGCAGATACCAAACATGACCTGTACAGTTTAGCAAAGGTAAACCAGTATTCATAGCCAAGAAAAGCTGCCCTGCATCTCTTACTCTCCCTCAAGCTCCTAGGGGTCCTCAAATTAAACCCAGGGCTCCCAGCCCCGTGAGGGCACAACAGCAGGGCTCAGCTCAGAAGCTTCCTCTCCACTGGGGCTGGCATCACTCACCACCTACACCTCTTGCAGAATGGGCCATCCCCACACAGCCAGTGCCAGGCCCAGGCTTCTCAGGGAGGAAGAAACAGCACCAACGACCTGCCACCTCCCAGAGGTCACAATGAAGGCCCAGCAGTGCCTAAGAGGTGGTGCTGAACAAGAGCACAGCTGCCCAACTTTGTCCCTGTGACAGTGGGACCCCAGACAGGTGCTCCGGGGTGGGAGGAGGATGAGAAACAGAGGCTGCCCTAGGCCCAGGGGAGGGGCCCCATTACCTGTTTGACCATCTTGCTGCTTTCACGGCCATACATGCGCAGCAAAGACCCCCAGTTTTTGACATGTGGGTGCAGCAGCTGAAGGATTTTCTGAGAGGCTAACTGTTTTCCAACTCTCTTATTCTTACCTGTGAGGAAGGAAGATGAAATGTGGAAAGGGAGTCCCTAACATACAGCTGTCAACATGGCCACCTTTCCTAAACAGGAACATACCTGCTGTCCTCCCACCCCCCAAGCTGAGGGCATGTTCAACAAGAGGGGGAAGGACGACACAGAGTGTGGCAGGGCAGCAACTCTGCTGCCATTCCGGGACACCCCTCCTCTGGCCACAGGGACCATGGGTTGGATGGGGGCACGGGTGGCAGGAAGGGAACACGGTCTAACCCAAATACCAGCCCAAGCCCAGACTAGGAGGATGGGGATGGTGCAGGCAGGACTACCACAGTCCTGCCTTAGGCTGACTGGCCTTCAGAGGTCAGGAGGAGATGCTAGTGGACACCATCGCAGGCAGTCAGCACACAAGGCAGGAGCTCGGGTGACGCCAGAGCAGTGGCCCAAGACCAAGCCACAGAGGCTCAGGCTCCCAGAGAGGCCACACGGCAGGGTGCCATCTCCCCAGCAGTCATTGGAAATTGTGGTGGGGTGGCAGGAAGTGAAGGAGGCAGTCCTTACACCAGCCGCGCACTGTGTGTTTGCCGCACGCCATGACATATTCACTCTTCTGGTTTTTACCAGGAACCACTTCAAACTTGATGGATGTGTCACCCATTCCATGGTTTCTTTAAGAAAAAGTATAGACAACAGATGACATTGGCTGAGGAGGAGGAGGAAATGGCAGCTTCAGGAAAGTCTTTGAAAGGCCCTTTGAAGACAGTGCCAACCCTCTCCCCAAACTGCTTCTCAGCTGAAGAGGGGAGGACATTTTCTGTGTACCTCATCTGATCTCACAGGCTCTGACTGACCACCAGACACGAGGGGCTTCTGTGCACACATGGAACAATTGCAATGGCTCAGACTTTAACCTCCTAGCTCTTAAGCTAGGATAAATGGCTAATAAAGACACTGGGTACCAAAAGAGAAGCCCCCATCACCCCTACTCAGAAGGGAAGGCACCCACCCTACCTTTTAAGGCACTCGTGGAGGATCTGATAGGGAGACAACAGTCCGGCCTTGCTGGTCAGCTCGTAGACCCGTGAGTCCTCGATACTGATGTGGTTAAAATACTACAAAACAAAGCAGCCACTCCTAAGTGCTAGACCTAGCCCACTGGCCGCGCGGAGCTGTTCCCCATGCTGTCTGCTTCCTCCAGAAATTTCCTGTCCTCTTTATTGCCTCAAGGAGCACCTCATACCCCCACCTCAGTGTTCAGCTGCCCCCCTGAGACAGGACGAGCAGCACTGTGCTAGGTTGGAGAGAACATGTTGTGATGGTGGCAGAGCCTGGTGCTGCCGGGAAGCCTTTTCTGAATCTGAGTCTGATCAGACAATTAGAAATCTAAAGACAGACAACCTTAGAAAAAAAAAATTGAAGATCATCGTGAGATTATAGGAGAGAAGGTAAGTCAGACAGAAACGACTCTAAAAATGGCAAGCTCCCTAAAGGCTGCAAAGGGCCTGGTCTGGCTCCTGTTTCAAACACAAAGTCGTCCCGTCCCGGCTCTGAGACCAGTCACTATAACCAGAGAACAGAACAACTAAGAAGCATTCATGAGAAACCACATAACCCATTTAGGGGGAAAAAGGGAAATTCTATACAAGAGAGGCAGGCAGGCAGCAGCCAGGAAGTGGCTGTGACCCCAACCATGCTTGGGCCTCTGCCGAGCCACGCCAGTGAATGGAGGATGTGGCCTAGCCCACCCAGCATAGCCCACCTCCCTAGTGGCACCTGCTGAGCTTCTGGGGCTACTGTAACAAGGTATCACAAAGTGGGTGGCTTATTTTCTCACAATTCTGGAGGTCAGAAGTCCAAAAGCAAGGAGTCAAGGGGCTGCATCCCCACCTTGAAACCTCTTAGGGAGATCCTTCCTTGACTTTCTCAGGTTCTGATGGCCCCAAGCTTTCCTTGGTTTGTGGCAGCATCATTCCTATCTCCACATGGCCTTTTTTTCCATCTCCCTCCCTCTTCTTGTAAGAACACAACACTGCTGCTCAGAGCAGGGAGGCAGGGGTTCTTCTCTCTCCAGCAGAGACTCACTATGACTGAGTCAAGGAGAGCAAGGTGCTATTTCTGAGGAAGATTGCAGACTTTAGTGAGCTGAAAAGCTAACTGCCCTCATTTGGTTATTGTCTTCCAATAGGTCCACACAAGATACCTCCATTTCCAAATATCTGTACCAGCGTGGATCAGTTTCCAGGGAAAGTTATTCACCAAGATGTCAGGTCCTAGACCCATCCTCAATGGCTGGCCAGTAGCTGACGCATCGGCAGTGACTGGCTCTCTCACCCAATCTATGAGAACCCAGTCTCTAACCAGCAGCCAGCACCTGGGCTGTGGACCTGTGGTCAAGCTGAGAGGTGGAGAACCACCTGTGTGCCCAGGATCCTCCTTGAAAGAGCAGAGGCACACACACACTCAGAAGCCAAAGACATCCAACAGCTGCTGGCAAACACCCACACCACAACTACCTGCGCTGGTGCCACAGCCACATGTTGCTGATGGTTAACCTGCGAAGGGCATATAGGAACCACCACACAAAAGGTAGAAGTGACCCACAGACGACAGTACAGCAGAAGCCCGGCCGGATACTCGGTGCTTAAGACACTGAAGGAACCTGAGGGAGTACCACAGACAGCCCAGCACCCATAAATTCAACAACTTAGAGAAAATGGACCTATTCCTTGAAAAATGCAAACTACTCAAATTGCCCTATTCAAGAAGTTGAATTTGTAGTTAAAACTTCCCTGTAGAGAAAACTCCACGTGCAGATGACCTGCCTCATTGGTGATAACTGCCAACCATTTAAGGGGGGAAAAAATGACACCACTTCTAGAGAATCTTTCAAAAACCTCAAGAAGAGACCATTGCCAATTTATCTTATGATGTTAGTAGCAACACATTATTAATATCAGACAAAAAGAAAACAACAAACTGATTTCCCTTGAACACAGGTGTCAAAATCCTCAATGATATTAGCAATTCACAACCAGCAATACATAAATATGCTGTCCCCAAGGAAGACTTACCCCAGAAATGCAGTTTTTAAAAACCAATTAACATAATTCATTATCAACAACTTAAAAGTTTGAAAAAGCCTTATCATATCAAGAGATACAGATACACTTGACAAAGTGCAACACCCTTTCCATGATAAAAACTCTCAACAAACCAAGAACAGAAGAAGAACCTTTCCTTGACCTAAGAGGTACTGACAAAAAACCAACAACTGACTTCACACTCAGTGGTCAGAGGCTGGGTGCTTCCTGCCAAAGATCAGGAACAAGACTAGGATGTCTACTCTCCCCAATGCTGCTCAATGTGTAATGGAGCTTGCAGTAAGAGCATCATCCAAGAAAAAGAAATAAAAGGCATCTAGATTGGAAAGGAAGAAACCTAACCATCTTTAATCATAGTCAACCTGGTCTGTACACAGAAATTCCAAAGAAATCTCCAGAAAAACTACTGGCTATTAACTAGTAACACAGTTTGCAAAGCTGCAAGACACACAGTCAACATACAGACAGAACATTCCATCTCTCTATATTAGCAATCCACAGTCAAGACTGAAACTAAAGTGCTTCCCACAATAGCTCCAAAACCTGTATGGAAATACTTACATCTAAATCTAAGAAAATGAGTGCAGGATCTACACACTGGAAATGACCAAGCAGCAATACAAGACATGAAAGAAAACCTCAATAAATGGGGAGACAGGGACGCCTGGGTGGCTTAGTGGTTGAGTGTCTGCTTTGGACCAGGGCGTGATCCCGGGGTACTGGGATCGAGTCCCGCATCAGGCTCCCCACAGGGAGCTTGCTTCTCCCTCTGCCTATATCTCTACCTCTCTCTGTGTGTCTTTCATGAATGAATAAATTAGGGAGACATTTTTTTTAAAATGGGGAGACATACCGGGCTTGTGAGCTGAAAGATGCAATACTGTTAGAAGTCCATCTTCCCCGAATTTATCTACAGATGTAACACAATTCCAATCAGAATCTCAACAGAACTTTCCATACTGACATACTGTTTCTGTATGGAAGGGCAAAGCAACATGAATAACCGAAAAGTAGTTTTGAAAAAGAACAAAGTTAGAGGGTTTACACTATCTGATTTCAAGATTTCATGTCATCGGGGCCACCTGGGTGGCACAATTGGTTAAGCGTTTGACTCTTGGGTTTATGATCTCAGGGTCTTGAGATCGAGCCCACACAAGGCTACACACTCAATGGAATCTGCTTGGGATTCTCTCCCTCTGCCCCACCACACTCACTGGCTTGCTCTCTCTTAAATAAACCAATCTTAAAAAAAAAAAAAAAAAAAAAAATTATGTCCTCAAGAAGATGTGGCATTGGTGAAAGGACACAGATCAAGGAGGCAGAACTGAGCACAGAGACAGACCCACACATACATGCTGCTCCCTACAGATGTGTAAAGGCATCCAGTTGAACACACAGCTACCGAATAGCCCAGCAAAGCCATTCTGGGTGCTTATCTATGCTCACATGGAAACCTGGACAGCCTCATAGCAAACAAGTGCTAACCACCCAAAACTAGAAATGCATTCAACACTCCTCAGTCAAGAAGGAAGAACACACCCAGCACTGCCCTGTGGTGGGCATGCTCAGCAGCAAAAATGACCCAAACACTGACACAGGCACCAAAACAGTTGGTGCATCACTGAGTTGGAGCCTGGTTCTAAGGCCATCTGCCCTGTAACTCCACTGTTAAGACATTTGGGAACTGGCTAACCTAGGGAGGCAGCTCAGCGTCTACCAGGTGAAAAGAGAGAACTGGGATGGGAGAAGATCTGAAAATGTTCTGCTTGACTGTACTGTGGGTTACGTAACAAAACTATACACGTTTCAAAACTCCTCTAAAAAGTACCTGTAACTCTCTATAAATTAAAAAATAAATTGGGGAAAAAAACAAAAAGGCAAAAACAACAGATCACTCACAAGTAAATTCTAGAATAACCATGAACCAACCACCTCCAACAGCTATCTGAAAAGCAATAACATACTGAGAAGAAATCACCCCAGGTCTTATAAAGAGGCATGGTGCCAGTTCTGGTCACCTGCTTTTGCCTTTTCAATGAATACCAAACACGCCTTGCCCTGAGCCTCTGCTTCCATGGCAGCTCTCAAACTCCAGACATTCTATATTCATGCCACCACTGTGCATGGACGTTGTGTCACTGTGTCTCAAGGACAGCAGTGCACAGCAAGAACTCCCAAAGAACCAGCATCCACACCTGGAGCTCACACAAGAAGGAAAAGCTGCCCCCACCTCCAGAGAAGCATCATGGGGGAGATAAGTCACCACCTGCTGAGCTACTCAGAAGAGTGTGATACAAACACTGTCACAATTCTTTAGGAGCAAGACAGCAATTCGTTTCAGTCAGGATTGTGCTGCTGTAACTCATCCAACCTGACAGAGAAGCTATTTTTTTCTCTGACAAATTTTAAAACAAGGGGGACACCTGAGTGGCTCAGCGGTTGAGTGTCTGCCTTTGGCTCAGGGTGTGATCCCAGGATCAAGTCCCACATCAGGCTCCCTGCATGGAGCCTGCTTCTCCCTCCACCTGTGTCTCTGCAGCTGTGTCTCTCGTGAATAGATAAATAAAATCTTTAAAAATTTTAAACAAGGGATCCCTGGGTGGCGCAGCGGTTTAGCACCTGCCTTTGGCCCAGGGCGTGATCCTGGAGACCTGGGATCGAATCCCACATCAGGCTCCTGGTGCATGGAGCCTGCTTCTCCCTCTGCCTATGTCTCTGCCTCTCTCTCTCTCTGTGTGACTATCATAAATAAAAAAAAATAAATAAATAAATAAAAAAAATAAAAATTTTAAACAAGGGAAAAAGACAATGTGTGTGTATACGTGCACATATACAATTAAATTCCAAGTGAGAAAAAAGAGGATGAGGACATTTTTGGGTCATTGGACTCTTACTTGGTACTTGTATTGCGTTCCTGGCATGGAGCTCCTAAAACCTTTAGAATTTCCTGAATGACAAGAGTAGCTCTGGTTATTTAAGAGAGCCTCTGGACCTCACCTGAGTTTATGGCAATGAGAAGGCTAGGGGCAGGGGCATGTGGGGAACCCTGGTAGTTTCAGGATGGGACCTTTATGATGGGACTGGTCATTAGAAAGACCAAACACAATTAAGGACTTGTTCATCTGACTGTCCATTTGTATCCTTTATAATAAACCAGTAAACATAAGGTGTTTCCCTGAGTTCTGAGAGCAAATTCTAAAAAAGTTCTAGTTTGGGATCCCTGGGTGGCACAGCGGTTTGGCGCCTGCCTTTGGCCCAGGGCATGATCCTGGAGACCCAGGATCGAATCCCACGTCAGGTTCCCGGTGCATGGAGCCTGCTTCTCCCTCTGCCTATGTCTCTGCCTCTCTCTCTCTCTCTCTCTCTCTCTCTGTATGACTATCATAAATAAAATAAAAAAATAAATAAAAATAAAAAAATAAAATAAATAAAAAAGTTCTAGTTTAAGCAAATTAATGAGCCTGAGGGAAATCATGGGAACCCCTGAATCTGCAGTAGGCTGGCTAATGTGGGTGGCCTGGACACCCCATCTGTGGCTGGAATGTGAAGTGTGGGCAGTCTTGTGGGACTAAGCCAGTGCCACGTAGACATTGTGAGAACTGAGAAGAGTTGTAGATACCTCACTAGTGTTAGAGAACTGGAGAACCAGCACTGAAAAGCCCCTTATATGTACGAGGGAACTTTTACCTGGGATTTCCAAGCTGCCCATGTGGCCTCCTCCACCTGGGAAATTCTTTCTCAGGCTACATTCTGAGATCATTTCTGGAAAGATCCCTCACTTTTCAGAAGAGCCCCAGAGTACATGGCCAGAACTTGAATTTTAACTACTATTCAGTACAACCTGAGGCACAAATTCCAGAAACCCACAGCATTTGTCATGGCAGATGCCTAAGGCAAATGCCTCATTAGAGGCCCAGATGGGAAAGGCTCCAAGGAAGAGGCTGTAGCCCCAGTGACCTCGCAGATTCAGGGCAGGAAGAAAGGCGGACGATGAAAGAACCAAGCACAAAGACTGCCAACCGGTCATCATCAAAACCATGCGCCTCCAACAAATGAGGGAACTACCAGCCTCTAATCACCAAGTGTCCTCTGATCACCAAGTGTGAGGCAGTGACAGGGTTGGTGGTACAGTCTGGGGCAAGGCTGAAGCCCTCCAGGTGCACATCTCACTGCATGGCCACATATGAGGAGGCCACAATGCAGGTGGAAGGACTACAAAGGGCAGCTAGGACAGAGCAGGGAACTGGAGCAACAGGCCACTCTGCAACACACATGTCCTGTCAAGGGTGGGAGAGCATGGAACGCACCCCTGGGTCCTCGTGCTGACCAGAATGAAACTGGGTGGTCCCCGCTTAGGGAAATACAATGGTGCCAAACACTAAAGTAACCATAGACAGAGCAAGCAGAGACTTCTAGATTAAAAACTGGACTGAACTGCTTATTGATGCAACCACCAAACAAACAAGATGCTGGTACCTTAGAAGCCAAAACACTAAATAGAGACTGTCTTGGATGTTATCTTGAAGCCAAGGGAAGGCATTCCTAACCCTTGCTGTTCTACTAACCCTGGAGAATTTACTATTATCTCAACATGTCAAAACTTTCTCAAGCCAATAATAGCCACAGGTGAGGGGGTGTGGGTCCGGTAAGCTGAGACTGGTCAGACACCTTGTCCCCACACCCCTGTCCCCCTCCCGACCAGGGATCAACAGCAAAGCCTGCTCAGATCAGCTGCTGGGATAAAGCAAAATTCCATCCTCCTAAAAGGCAGCCTCGGCCCAGGACAGGTGGACTCCCTGCACCAGAACCACAGTTACCCTTCCAGCTTCTGCTACCTTGTATCAGAGGACAGTGCAGTGCAACCAACAGAGCCCACGTATCATCTAGCACGACAACAGACCCTAAGGGCCCTGGCAGGCTGTGAGGAGGGGTCTCGGTAAAAGGTTCTCCAAAATGCCTTGGAAGCCTCCCTGAACACCACTGTTCACAGTTGGGTTATTTAGAAATTAGGCTGAAAATGTGATTTTTCCTGGAGGAGCTAATCCTTTTGAGATTATGTCTGCTGAATGGGCTTTGTGACCTGTTGCTCATCTACAACAATGAAGCACGGAACACATTTAACACTGTGATGGAGGGATCCCTGGGTGGCGCAGCGGTTTGGCGCCTGCCTTTGGCCCAGGGCGCGATCCTGGAGACCCAGGATCGAATCCCACGTCGGGCTCCCGGTGCATGGAGCCTGCTTCTCCCTCTGCCTGTGTCTCTGCCTCTCTCTCTCTCTCTCTCTGTGACTATCATAAATAAATAAAAATTTAAAAAAAAAAAAAAAAAAAAAAAAAAAAAAAAAACACTGTGATGGGCACTTTACCATATTTTATAACAGCATCTGTCTAAAAAGATTAGAAAAAAATTTTAATGCATCCTGAAGCACTTACAGAGGGGCAGGATAAGGGACCTCTAAAATTTGTTCCTCCATAGAATCAACAAGAATGCTGACTAAATTGTCAGAATCAAGTTTTTCAAAATTCTGGAAATTAAAAGGCAATCTGAGAAGCATTTATTCAAAAAAAATGGCTGAATCTTGGCAAGTCAATGAGCTTTGTAGCATTTTAACTTGACCCATTCCTATCTCCTCTTCCCAGCTCTGTGGTAGCCTGAGGAACCCGCAGCCTCACAGCCACTGAAAAAGGCACGAAGGTTCCCCAACAACCCAACCCCAAAGAACCATTGCTATCTGGCCCAGGCGCTGGCAGCTCTATAGAAAAGTCCCATTTTTTTTTTTATTAAGGTTTTATTTATTTATTTGAGAAAGAGAATTCAAGAGAACAAGCATGAGGGGGGTCAGGAGCAGAAGAAGGAGGAGAAGTGGACTCCCTGCTGAGCAGGGAGCCTGACATGGGGCTCAATCCCAGGCCCCTGGGATCATGACTTGAGCCGAAGGCAGACATCCAACCAAATGAGCTACCCAGACATACCTGAAAAGCCCCATTTTAAAACTTGCCTTTGCATGACCCAACTCAGAGCTCACTCAGAACAGCCCAATTCCCCAGGAAATTTGTCAAAAATAATCAGTGGCAACTGTTTCATATTGCAATTGCCTGAGGCTGGAATACCAGCTGGTAGGCAAGAGGCAGGTCAGAAAACATAAATGGGGAAAGCTAGAGAACGTGATGCCCATAAAGGACACTGAAAAGCTCCAACTTATCTGGGGATCTAGATGGCCACATGCATGCCCAGGAAAGACCCAAGAAGGCCCAAATCTCTCACACGATTGACTCAGAAGCTCTGTGCAAGTGGGAAATAAAGGCTAAAATATAGCTGTCCACTACTAGAGCGCTAAAGGTGACTGCACCCCCAACATGTATAAAGAGGCCACTGGAAAAGGCTAGGCGACATATTGGTTTAGGTCAGGAAATCTCTGATCTGGATTTCACAGAATAGTCTAGGAGAGTCACTGCTATGGGTTGAAATATGTCCCTCCAACAAATTCATATGTTGAAATTCTAATTCCCAGTACGTCATTATGTGACGTTTTTTGCAGACAGGCTCCTTACAGAGACAATCAAGTTAAAATTAGGTCATTAGGGTAGGCCCTAATCTGACTACTATTCTCATAAAGAGGAGATCTGGAAACACAGAGACAAAACCAGTTATCTCCAACAGCTATCTCCAAATGACAGAGAGAGGCCTAAAAGACTTCCTTTCCTCCCAGCCCCAGAAAGAACCAAACCTATTTACAACTTTGATTTTAGACATCTAGCCTCCAGAATCATGAGGCCAAAAAATTCTGTTGTTTAGATCACCCAGGTTGTGATAGCCATTATGCCAGTCCTAGCAAACTAACAAAATCACTAAATAGACAGCAACAAAAATAGCAAAGCCAACAAGTCTTGGGAAAGGGAGATAACCTGTTATCCACAGTTGCCACATTATTTAAAATGTCTAGGTTTCAACAAAAGAATTTATGAGACATGAAATGAAACACAAATGTATATGCCCTACAAGATAGGGAAAAGCAGTCAATACAAACCATCCCTGAGGAAACTGGACTTACTAAGACTTTAAATCCACTATAATAAATATGCTCAAAGAACTAAAGAAACAAACAGAACATCACGTCGAAAGAATTAAAAGAAAGCACAAGAACAATATCTCACCAAACAGAACATCAATAAAGACATAAAAACTATTAAAAATTCACCAGAGGGTTCAAAAGTAGATTCAAACAGTCAGAAGAAAGATCAGCAAACTTAGGCAAATTGAAGGGATGCCTGGGTGGCTCAATTGGTTGAGCTTCTGACTCTTGATCTCAGAGTGGTGAGTTCAAGCCCCAAATTTATTAGGCTTTACTCTAGACACAGAGCCTACTTGGGGGAGGGGGGGTAGCGGGGAGGGGGGAAGACAGGCAAATCAAAAATACCCAGTCTGAAAAATATTTTTTTTTTTTTTTTTTTTTTAATTTATGATAGTCACAGAGAGAGAGAGAGAGAGAGAGAGAGAGGGGCAGAGACACAGGCAGAGGGAGAAGCAGGCTCCATGCACCGGGAGCCCGACGTGGGATTCGATCCCGGGTCTCCAGGATCGCGCCCTGGGCCAAAGGCAGGCGCCAAACCGCTGCACCACCCAGGGATCCCCTGAAAAATATTTTAAAAAAACATCAACAAAAAAACAAAACAGGCCAGTGTCTATGAGGTCTACGTGTCTATGAGACCTGTGGGATACCATGGGAATGTATCACCTTACATAATAATGGGAGGCCCAGAAAGAAGAATAAAAGGGGAAAAAACAATTTGTTAACAAATTGAGGATATTACAAAAGGTAATGGTAGCTCCATGCAGGGAGCCCGACGTGGGGACACTGGGACTCGATCCCCTGTCTCCAGGATCATGCCCTGGGCTGAAGGCGGCGCTAAACTGCTGAGCCACCCAGGCTGCCCAGAAATTACATTTCAATGGACTAAGCACCCCAACCCTCCTGGAAAAAAAAAAAGTTGATAAACTGAATTCAAAAGGATGCCTGCCTGGCTCAATCAGTGGAGCAGGCAACTCCTGATCTCAGGATTGTTGAGTTCGAGCTCCACACTGGGTGCAGAGAGTACTTAAAAATAAAATCTTTAGGGACACCAGGGTGGCTCAACTGGTTAAGCATCTGACTCGGTTTTGGCTCAGGTCATGGTCTCATGGATGGTGGGATCCAGCAGGGCAGGTCCGGGCTCAGTGGGGAAGTGTGTGTGGGGATTCCTTCCTTCTGCCGCTCCCCCCACTCTCCTTCATACCGTCTCTCAAACAAATCTTTAAAGACACATCTGGGTGGCTCAGCAGTTGAGCATCTGCTTTTGGCTCAGGGTGTGACCCCAGAGTCGTGGGATCGAGGCCCACATCAGGCTTCCTGCATGCAGCCTGCTTCTCCTTCTCCCTCTGCCTATGTTCCTGCCTCTCTGTGTTTCTCATGAATAAAATCTTTAAAAATAAAATAAAATGCAATCTTTTTTAAAAAAATTGCCTAAGCCCTCTGCTCAAAAGGCAGAGATTGACAGAGGATAAAAACAAAACTCAATTATATGCTGCCTATAAAAGACATGATTTAGATTCAAAGTCACTATTAGGCTAAAAGTAAAAAACAAGGAAAGACATGGCAAAGAATAAGAGAGTTTGAGTGACTATATCAGACAAAACTGACTTTAAAACAAAAAATGTTACTATAAAGGATATTTAATAATAATAAAGGGTCTATCCATCAAAATGACCTAACTATATGAACATTAAACAGAACTGACTTCTGGGGCAGCCCGGGTTGCTCAGCGGTTTAGCACCACCTTCAGCCCAGGGCATGACCCTGGAGACCCGGGATCATACGTCAGGCTCCCTGCGTGGAGCCTGCTTCTCCCTCTACCTGTGTCTCTGCCTCTCTCTCTCTCTCTCTCTCTCTCTCTCATGAATAAATAAATAAAATCTTTAACAACTACAACAACAAAAAACTGACTTCTAGTTTCAACATTTGTGACACCAAATGTGTGAGCTTCCACAAGCAGTTCTAAACAGTAACTGCCAGGAGTTGGAGCAGACTCAAGGGCTCAGTCCCACAAGACTGCTGCCACCACCTGATGCTAAATAACTTCAAGTCCAGGTTGTCGCTTATGTTTGTGTCTTTTATTTTTTTTTAAAAGATTTAAAAAATTTATTTACTGAGAGACACAGAGAGATTGGCAGAGATAGAGGGAGAAGCAGGTTCCTCGCTGGGAGCCCAATGTGGGACTTGATCTCCAGACCCTGGGATGATGTCCTGAGCTGAAGGTAGACACTGAACTGCTGAGCCACCCAGGCATCCTCTCCTGTGTTTCATTGTACAGCAGCTGTACAACGGCGGTTCCCAAACCTACCTCGGCTTCAATAATTTCCCACAACAGCTCACAGAGCTCAAGGACAACAGTTTATTTACTGGAGTACCAGTTTATCACAAAAGGATATAACTCAGAAACAGCCAGATTAAAAAGATAAATACGGTGAAGTATAAAGGAAGGGGTACAGAGCTTCCGTGCCTTCCCTGAGTATGCTATCTTTTTTAGCACCTCAATGTGTTCACCAACTCAGAAGCTCTCCGAACCCCTTCACAGTTAGGGTTGTTTTTTTATGAAGGCTTCACTACACAGCCATAACTGATTACATAATTGGCCATTAGCGATTAGCTCAATCTCCAGTGCCCTCCCCACCACACATATGGGGGTTAGGGGGAAGTGGTGGTGGTGGTGGTGGTGGCAGCATCCTGAAACCTCTAACCCTCTAATTTTATGGTAAATTCCATGGGCAACCAGCTCCCATTCAAAGGGATGGTCCAAAGTCACTTCATTATCCTAAACTCAGGTGTGGCTGAAAGGCATGTGTGAAGGGGGCCTGGCTGGCTAAGTTGGTGGAACATGCAACTTTTGATCTTGGGGTCTTGTGTTTGAGCCCCACACTGGGTATAGAGATTAACTAAATACATAAAATTAAGAAGAAGGAGGAGGAAAGAAAGGAGTGTGTTAAAAATAACAAGACATTCCAGATGCTTGGATGGCTCAGTCAGTGAAGCATCTTTCAGCTCAGGTCATGATCTCTGAGTCCTGGGATCCAGCCCAATGTTGGGCTCCATGCTCAGCAAGGAGTCTGCTTCTCCCTCTCCTTCTGCCTCTCCCCCAACTCTGCTCTCTTTCTTTCAAATAAATAAATAAAATCTTTTTAAAAAACCCTTCCATTTACTTTATCAGCCTGCAGCTTTTTAAAGAATTAGGGCCAGGGATACCTGGGTGGCTCAGTGCTTGAGCGTCTATCTGCATTTGGCTCAGGGCATGATCCTGTGTCCGGGATCAACTCCCACATCAGACTCCCTGTGGGGAGCCTGCTTCTTTCTCTGTGTCTCTCATGAATAAATGAATAAAATCTAAACAACAACAACAATAACAAACACTAGGAACAAAAAGCAAATACTAATATATTGTAGATGCTCTGTACCAGGAACCAAGAACAAAGACCACACATTTCTTATTATATCGCAATACCACAAACATATATGTACCTAACAACCCCAAAATACATGAAACAAAAATGGACAGAACTGAAGGGAGAAATAATTCAAGAGTAACAGTTGGAGACTCCAATACCCACTCTCAGTAACAGGGAAGACAAGGCACCTGGGTGGCATCTGACTCTTGAATTCGGCTCAGGTTGTAATCTCAGGGTCGTGAGATCAAGTGAGCTGGGTGTGGAGCCTGCTTAGGATTCTCTTTCCTTCTGCCCCCAGCCCCCCCCACCATGGGCACACACACGCTCTCTTTCTCTAGAAAAAAACAAAAAACAAAAAACACCACAGAAGAACTAGGCAGAAGACCAATAAAGATGTAGACCAAACACCATACATCAACTAGATCTAACTGACATCTGCTTCACCCAGTAACAGCAGGAAGTACACTCACCTCATGCACACATGTAACATTCTCCAGGGCAGACAGGTCATCAGACAAGTCTCAGTGAACTTAAAAGGACTTAAAAGGTTTGAAATCGGGCAGCCCTGGCGCAGCGGTTTAGCGCCGCCTGCAGCCCAGGGTATGATCCTGGAGACCTGGGATCGAGTCCCACGTTGGGCTCCCTGCATGGAGCCTGTTTCTCCCTCTGCCTGTGTCTCTGCCTCTCTCTCTCTCTGTGTCTCTCATTAATAAATAAACAAAATCTTTAAAAACAAAAAAAGGTTTGAAATCATACAAACTATGTTTTCAAACCACACTGGAATTAAAGATCAACAACTAAAGAGGGGAAAAAAAAAAAAAAGAGGGAATCCCTGGGTGGCTCAGCAGTTTGGCACCTGCCTTCTGTCCAGGGCATGATCCTGGAGTCCCGAGATCGAGTCCCATGGACTTGCATGGGGCCTGCCTTCTGCCTGTGTCTCTGCCTCTTCCTCTCTCCCTCTCTCTCTGTGTCTCTTATGAATAAATGAATAAAATCTTAAAAAAAAAAAAAAAAGAAACTAAACTAAAGGAAATTTGGGAAATTCACAAATATATGAAAAACAAATGCTCCTAAAATGACTCCAATGATTCAAGGTAGAAATCACAAGGGAAAGTAGAAAAGTACTTTGAGATGGGGATCCCTGGGTGGCTCAGCAGTTTAGCGCCTGCCTTCGGCCCTCTGCCTGTGTCTCTGATGAATAAATAAATAAAATCTTAAAAAAAAAAAGAAAAAAAAAAACACTCTGAGATGAATGAAAACAGGAAAACACACTAAAGCTTATGGGCTGCAGTTAATGTAATACACAGAAGAAAATTTATAGACATAAATTCCAGTATTTAAAAAGAACACCTCAAATCAATACTCTAACCTGAAAATACTAGAAAAGAAGAACAAACCAAACCTAAGGCTGGCCAAAGAAAGGAAATACAGAAATAAATGAAACAGCAGTAATAAATCAAACAGAAAATTAAAAAGCCAATAGGAACAAACAAAACCAGAAGTTGGATCTTTGAAAGATCAAAGACAGTAACAAACTTTTAGACTAACCAAGAGCAAAGAGACTCAAACTACTAAAATCAGGAATAAAGGCAGGAGCAGCACAAGCTTACCAAAATGCAGCAAGTCATGAGGGAATATACTATGAACAAATGTATCCCAATGAATGAGATAACCCAGAGCAAATGGAAAAATTCCTATAAAGACACAAAGTCTCCAAACAAGCTCAAAAAGGAGCAGGAAATCTGAGAAGTAATGTGAAAAAAACAGAATTGGTAATTAACCTCAAAGTCAAGTCTAGACTCAGATGGCTTCCCTGGTGGATTCTGGATTGATGTTTAAAGATCAATACCGACATTTCACAAACTATTCCACGCAAAAGAAGAGAAACAACTTTCCACCTCATTCTGTAAAGACAGTACTCCCTCAACACCAACACCACACACAAGAAAAACTACAGACAAGTGAGTATCCATTATATACCTGCAAAAGTCCTTAATAAATTACCAGCATGCTATATCCAGGAATACATAAAACTTATGTACACCGTGACCAAGTGGGATTTATCTCCGAAATCCACGGTTGGTTTAATATTCAGAAACCCATGCAATATACCACCATTATGAGGAAAGTAAAAGACAAAAACCAATCATCTAAATAGAAGCAGGAAAAAACATTGGACAACATCCAACATCCATTCCTGAAAAAAAAGACTAAGCAAAACAGAAGGTAACTTCCTCTATCAGATAAAACCCACAGCTAACACAGCATGTTTTAAGTGAAAAAAGCCAGTCAACGAAGGACCACATGTCGCATAATTCCATTGATGTGAAGTGTCCCAAGCAAGCAAATCCAGCAAGACAGAAAGGAGATTAGTGGTTGCCAGGGGTTGAGGGGCTGGGAGACAGGGAAAATTAGAGTTATTGCTAACTGGTATGATGTTTCCTTTTAGAGAGATGAAAATATTCTAAGATTAGACCATTGTGATGATTACACAACTCTGAATATACAAAAATTCACTCAACAGTATGGTTTTTTAAAGGAGCAAAATTTATGGTATATAGAGATCAAGAAAGCCGGTATAAAAAAGAATACCATCTTCAGAGTTTGAAAAGCCCTCACTACAAGTAACCATAGAATCATATTTCCCAGAAGGATTCACAAGTAATTTTAAACAGTTCTTAATACAAAAAACAACGTAACTTAGGGACTCTATAGATCTGTGGTGGGAGCCAGTCTTTGAGACAGCCAGCCTTCATTCCAAATACACTTATTCTGCACGTTCTTCACTACCAATTACAAGACACAGAACACAAAAATCTGACAAAAGTGACATCTCCCCCTGCCGGAACTAAAACAAGTTTCCTCTTTTATGAAATATGAACAAATGAAACCACCTGGAGTTTGGATGGTTAAATCTATAACCTGCATAGGCTGGTGGGTAGGTGGGGACGGGGAGGGGGGACAGGGAGCAGACACTGCATTGGAGCCACAGCTCCAGACAGGGCAGGATTGACACTCACCTCAAGCTCCTCACTGTCTTTGGGCTTCTCCTCAGAGGTCTGTTTGACAAAGTCAGGGATAAGGATCTCCAGCGTAGCTCGGGCTATGAAAAAGAAAAACTCCAAGGGTGAGGGCTTGGGCCCAGCTCACTTCCCAACTCCAGAGCAAGCTGCACGTCGGCTCCTGTGCAGGACTTCAGAGGCAGGGAGAGTAGAAGATGGAGGAGCACATCCTGAGCAAAGGATGCAGTGGGGCAAGTGTTAGGCTTTGAGCAGCCTTATAAGCCACACCAGGTTATATGTACTCTTGCCCTGAGGTACTTGTAGCAGACAAGACAGGAGAAATCTGCTTCAGAGAAATCACGGTGATGGTGTGCAGGCAAATGGCTCACCAGGACCCAGGCCACACAGTGAGGCCTGAGCACTGAGCAGGCTGCTCTGAGTGTGGGAGGGAAAAGTAGAGACTGGACAGATACTCTTGAAAAAGAGTCTGCAGGACAGAGCAGAGGGATGGCTCAATGCTGAGTACAGATTTCTGAGCAGGGCTGCCACTCACCATTGCAGTGGGGCGGTGTGGGGTGCTGGGGAACAGGGGAGGGGCAGCAGTCTGACCCTATAGAGTCATAAGTGCTGGCAAGACATCCAAGTGAGGTATCTAAAGAGTAACTGGGGTCTAGACAGAGGAAGTAGATCCTCACACATGGGGAGAGCAGAGCCTACTGCCAGGACATTTCCACTCTCACAGTGGGCCCCACGTGAGCTATCTGCCCCATGACCTTAGTAGTACCAATCTGTTAAGCTGAAAGCCTTTTGGTACAATCTCTCTAGTATGGACAGCAGGCCTTCCTGGAGAGAGGTGGAGCGTGTGAGCCCAGTACAGCCTCACAGAAGGCAGGACAGAAAGTAACATATCCTCCCGATCATCCTCAGCATACACCACAAAAAGCAACACCAACGTAAACTCTTGAGTCTTGTAAACAAAAGCACCGTTACCAATCCCCAAACATGGTAAGAATGTGATAAAACTGTAGACTTCATGCTTTGTACAGGGCAGAGCTGCTTTGGAAGACACCATAGCAGAGGTAGAAACCTTAAGAATCGAACTGTGGGCACCAGAGCTTTGGGTGCACCCAACACCCACCCTAAAATGTACTCCACTCCCAAAAAGAGGCCAAGTAACCCTGATGGTGAGGCAGAGGAGCTTCCATTTTAACTGGAAAACACAGGCCTTCGCAGGCTCTGTGAGTGGCAGTCCCAAATCTAGAGATTGAAGAACTCAGGAAATCATCCTCAAACGTGTAAAAACCACTTAAGAATGCCAACAATGTAAGGTTCTACCTCTTTGTCACCTCCTAGCATGCCCACGTTTTGCTCAGTTTTTACCAAGCCCACTCCAGAACATGCTAGCATGACCCAGTCGGCTGTGGGCGGTGGGGACAAGGGCAAGAGATTCTGGCCCAGCTGCCAGAGAGCAGAGAAGGTTGGAGTTTCCTAGTTTTTTTCCCCTCACGTTTTACTTCCTCTAGGAGTCTTTTCCAATGAGCACATACTTTTAAAAAACCAAGTTAGGGGATCCCTGGGTGGCTCAGCGGTTTAGCGCCTGCCTTTGGCCCAGGGCACGATCCTGGAGTCCTGGGATCAAGTCCCACGTCAGGCTCCTGGCATGGAGCCTGCTTCTCTCTCCTCCTGTGTCTCTGCCTCTCTCTCTCTCTCTATGTCTATCATAAAATAAATAAATAAATCTTTAAAAAATTAAAAATAAATAAATAAATAAAACTAAGTTAGATGATTACATAACTCGAATGGATCTGTCCCATCCCCAGCCCTCCCTAGCCAAGGGGAGAGGCAGACAGTGGGCAGCATGGGTCTGACACACACAAGCAGGCACATTACCAGCTTTATTCTTCGCAAGTTTTTTGCTGCTTGCAGTTCCAGATCCATAGGTCACACCATCAATGGTCACCGAGGCACCAAAAGGCTCACTTGGGTTCTCTTAAAATTAAAATTACGGTTTTAAAAATACTTGCCAAGACATTAAAAGCGTGCACACATGCACACATACAATCTGCTAGCACCAACAGACAAGGCAGGGTAAGGGCTACTGCTGGAAGGCAGAGATGAGGGCTCTCTGAGGCTTGGAGATAGGGTCAAGAGTTGGTCAGCAGACAGTGAGCTTGCCAGGAAAATTGTGAAAAATGGGGAGCACGGGTTAGTAAGATGGAAGAAAATAGGAGGTCAGAGGCCAAGCTACCAGGGACAGGGAGCGTGTCTGTGAAAGGTGGACACAGGACGGTGAATAGCAGAGACCGCAAATGCAGGAAGCCAAGGAAACGACATACAAACAAGTGACTCTTAGGTTCAGGATTACAAGGGGAAGACAAACTGGTTTTCACAAAAGTGTGATGAGGAAGGCCACAGGAGACGGCTGGTGGGAAGCACAGGCCTGAGGCCCCTTCATCCACTGGGGGGGGCAGGCTGAGGGGGGAACAGGTGGAGACACAGCAGGAGGTCCTTTCTCAGAGCAAGGGAAGAGAGGACAGTGTGGGTGGGGGGGGAATATGGACAGAGGAAGAGGGAGGCAGGGGCATTTGCCCTCGGATGGGATAAACTGCTGTGAAAACGACCCCCCACCTACAGCATGCTTTTCCCTGCCCTGCCCTTTCACCTCTTAACCCAGCACAGTGGGGTTACTGGTCAGTTCCCGCCTCCCCAGCCATGACCCCAGCAAGGTGTAGGATTCTTCAGGGCTGAGGGAGGGGAGGTCAAACTTACCACATTCAAAGAAATTATAAACAGGGCGGACCTTGAGGACGCGCTGCATGTACTCGTGCAGGATGCAGACCTCGGACTTCCCATTGGGATTAATGACAAACTCTGTGACAAGAAGGCCTAACTCAGCAACAGCGTGAGGACCTGCCGCAAGCTAGCACTTGGGACCTGACACCATCCAAGTTAGCGACTCACTGAATTAGGGGCTCATGACCGTGAACGGAGTACACCTCTGCATTCATAAGGTAAACGTAAGCTCTGAGATAAATACAACTTACACACAAAGCATACATTCTACGACCATCAAGTAAAACAACAGTATAACCAATCTGCCAAAGATAAAATCTACATGCCCCAACTCACCTTTCTTTGTGGGTGCATCCTGCACAGACAGAGTGATGAGCTTCTGATTGGCCGGCAGGATGGGCCTCTCAGACTCTGCCTGTTTCCGTTTCATTTCTCGGTTAAACTGCCGCCGCTCGGCCCAAGTCCTGAATTTCTTCACAGTGACTTGCTCAAAATCAAAACGCTTTTCCAGGTAGTTCCGAAATTCCTCAAGATCTGTGTGGATTTATCAGAGAACAAAATTGCTAACGTCCAACCTAAGAGTTATGTTTCCGGGCAGCCCAGGTGGCGCAGCAGTTTAGCGCCACCTGCAGCTTGGGGTGTGATCCTGGGGACCCGGGATCAAGTCCCACGTCAGGCTCCCTGTGTGGAGCCTGCTTCTCCCTCTGCCTGTGTCTCTATGAATAAATAAAATCTTAAAGAAAAAAAAAAAGAGTTATGTTTCCTCTGTCCAGGGAGTAGGATGGTGATGGGCTGCCCATCAAACAGGTCCCACCCATGCCATTCCCATTCCCCTTTTCCTGAAATCTTGGGCAAAGAAAGCAAAGAATCACGTCCTTTCACTCAAATTACTCAGGCAGGTCCCTATGGACAAATTTTTGCGATGCTTTTAATTTTTTTGAAACAAAAAGAAGAAAAAAGAAAAAAGCTTTAAAAAACTCCACAAAACTCAGGATGGCCTTCAAGACTTTTCTATCAAAACAAGTACCACAGCAGTGGAAGTACTGTGTACCCTGCGCTCTCCCCTCCAGCCACCTGGCTGCCTGCACACTCAGCAACACACCCAGGAAGCTGGGGGGGCTCATACCTGTCATGCCTCTTTGCAACAGCTCCTGGCCCAGCCCCACTGCTTACCACCCATCTCTAATTCAATGAATTTCCAAGGGGCCTCCAGCTTTTAATGTTGTACACTAGCCTTCTCTCTCCCAGGATATCCTAGACGGCCACATCACCCTCACTGGTTTTTGACTCAAGTGTCAGCTCTGAGGCAGGGACGCTTGTGGCTTACGCCCAGCCCTAAGAGCAGCACCTGTGGATGTGGAGGGGGTGGTTCATGTGTAAGACTGAGGAATACGTAGTTAAAACTCAAGGCTGTGAAATCTGCACCCGCTTAATAATACACCAAAACCAGGGATGCCTGGGTGGCTCAGCAGTTGAGCGTCTGCCTTTGGCTCAGGGCGTGATCCCGGAGTCCCGGCACTGAGTCCCACATTGGGCTTCCTGCATAGAGCCTGCTTCTTCCTCCGCCTACATCTCTGCTTCTCTCTTGCTCTCTCTCTCTGTAGCTCTCATGAATAAATAACTAAAACATTTAAAAATAATAATAATACACTAAAACCTCGTATTTCTTTACACATTACCGCAGGGAAGTGAATCTAGAAACAAGCGGTCACTTCTCCCGAGGGAGTAAAGTTAGAAGTGAAAAGCAGATGTTTTCAGAAAAACAGGAACTCATTCAGGTGTTCCATGTGCATAAAAGATGAATTTGGACAAAAACCAATACGTTGAAGTCTTAAAGCAAAAGCTCCCTTCCAGCTGGGTCCTGAGAAAAGCCGACTGACACACTGACAGAAGACAGGGGAAGCTGATGTGGATGCCGAGGGAGGCAACGGGGAGGCAGGTCAGGAGAAGACGGCAGTCTGTCTGTGGGGGAAGCTGAGGGCCAGTGTCAGACCCTGCCTTTCCCCAGATGCCTGAGGTTCCAACCGGCCCTCTCCACAGAGGCCGCCCCTCTCTGGGGCACCTTCCCCACTCTCAGCAGTGGTGTCACTCCAATCCCCTCTCCAGCTTTTCTAGGCTCCTCACCCCTATGAGTTACGAGGAAGGCTGGGCAGCAACATTCAGACAATATCCAAATAGCAATAACCAAAAATCCTGAAAACACAAAGTCCTCTTTGAAAGAGATTCAGCAGGTGGGCTGAGAGAGGTCTGCTACCATGCCACCACTGTAGAGATAACTGAGACTTGCATGGGTAGGCCTAAGCTAAAAGACACAGGAGAGAGGAGAAACACCGACACACAATCAAAAGCAATTGTGGGGTTGAAGTGGGAAATGTCTGCAGAATGGTGGCTGTCTCCCAGTACTAAGTCTGTGGATCAAAGCAGCTCATTCTGAGCGTATCAAAACAGCTCAGGGGACCCTCCAGGTGGCTCAGCGGTTTAGCGCTTGCCTTCAGCCCAGGGCGTGATCCCAGAGTCCCGAGATCGAGTCCCACGTCGGGCTCCCTGCATGGAGCCTGCTTCTCCCTCTGCCTGTGTCTCTTTGTGTTTCTCATGAATAAATAAAATCTTAAAAAAAAAAAAAAAGCCGATCAAAACAATGCCACATGAGCACCTCCTACTGAAAAACCAAGATTTCAGGAAAGGTCACGTAAGTAACCAGAGAAAAATGCCATTCTGCGTTGACAGTAGCCATCTTCATGGCACAACCAGCCATGTAGGGCCTGCAGACCTAGGCAGGTTCTAAGATCAGGGAGGCAGACGTTTCCAACCACATGAGTGGAAAAGGTCTCTAGAAGTCCCTTCCTCACAGACAAAACCAGGAATAGGTGGCCTTCAGCAGAAGAAATGTGATGCCAGGGAAGGTGTGGAGTGCAGCCAAATCCCTGCAGATGGATCCCAGCCAGCAAGGAAGAAAGTTCACCCCAGAAACTTACCAACCGATTCATCTTTGCACACCTCAACCTTGGCCTTCACCTGCCCCAGGGCCCCAGGGGCAGCCTCAGCCCCCAGTGGGTCCTTCTCATCCAGGGCCCCTGAGTCAGCTCCGATGGAGTCGGGCTCTTCCAGAGGGAACTCCAACTCTGCAGATCGGCTCAGGGGCTTGACAGGAGACACTTCCCCACTGGGGGCGAGTTCACTGTTTTGCTCTCTTTCCTCATTGTCCTTCATTTTCTTATAATGCAGACAAGGAATGCTGCTCAGAGGAGGATCATGTTTCTGTGGGTAGTGAAATTGCAACAAAGATTACAAGGATGACCCCAAAGCTCTGAATATCTGAAGCCTTCCACTTGCCTCTGCCTGGCTACCATGCAAACACAACATGTGCATGTTCAGTCTGCAAACTTACAAGACTAAATTCATGACTGATGCATCCCCTACCCGTATGCTTCCCGTTCCCAGGAAGTACGGCCTGGACCAGGTGACCACCCGAGACTCTCTGTGTAGGTACACGGGGACTCCAGAGTTATGGAATGTCATGATCCACCCGTCGGGCAATGGTTCTGTAGGAGGACGGCCACGACCTGCACAGAAGACAAGACCATCCCCCAATCACTTCAAAAGCACACTGAGTTGTAGAGAGGTCTTCAAACTTATGACACATGGCAGATAAAAATAGTAAAGTCAACCAAGGACTAAAAAGAACGAACCTCTAAGAACTAGAAGAGTAGGGAAGTACCCCAACCTCCACCAGAGCTTCTGCCAGCCCCGCCTACGACTCAGACCTCCCATGCATGAAACTCTGCTCTCAATTGTTGTGCTTGTTTATATGGCTCCAACCCAGAGAAAAGTTCCCCCTCAACAGCAGAAAGCTGTCTATCTTGTTCACTGCTGTACTCTCGGGCCTAGAACAATATGTGGTGCACGAAAGTGCCTGGGAAAGGGTCTGCAAGACATGAGTCCCAGCCTCAGCTGTTATCTGCATAGCTACAGGCATGATGAACATCAATCCCTCACTGGCTGCCTTGGCTGTGGCCAGAGGCACCCCAGGGGCTGAGTAAGCTTTGCTAATACATTGCATGTCTGCTGTCCACTGTTCCCTGTGACTAGATAACAAGTGTTCATTGTACCCAAGCTGCACACTCTCCCCAGCCCGTGAAACACTACCTCCAATTTCTACATTTCTAAATCAGTTTTAAGACACTACTCCCAATCCTTTACAGGCAGTCATAGAGAAAAAGCTCAAGACTTGTTACTCACTTGACACCTGCCACTGGCAGGCCTGGTAACTAGGAAAAACACAAAGATTTAACTGAAACTTAATGCTCTTACAGGAATTGGGAGCAAGTACAGAATTTAGGACAAAAGAAACAAGCAAATGAAATCTAAAAAACATACACATAATGAAATGGCCTAAGTGACTCTCACGGAAAAGGGAGTAGCATCCCAGGGTCAGGTCCCTACCCGGCTGTGCTAACTCCTGGCCTGACCTCAGAACACAACAATACTGGCTGTGACCCTGAGGAGGGAGCACTACAAGTCAGAGGAGCATAGACAATGTTAGACACTCTGCCCTACCCAGGGTAGAGTCAAGGAGCTGCCTTACAGCAGCTGTGGGCTAAGTCAGGACAAGGAGAAGCAAACAAAATGCAAGCAAAGTACAACATGGGACACAGGTGCATGTGAGCCATTCATTTGTGACAACTGCAGTCAGAAAGTTGGCCCAGCCGTCAAAGCTCACATGCAGCTCACACGTAGCCTGTGAGTCTGAGGCCCATGCTGTAGCTCCTAGGAGGCAGCACTCTGGGGTAGGTTGCCAGGTGGGTGAGGTGGAACAGAAGGCTGCAGAGGGAAAGACACAGCAGTGCCCAGTGCTGGCAGGCCCACTGGCATGCCTGTAGTCATGGCCAGGCATACTGTGAACCTGTGGGCCGCTCAGGATGGACAAGGCTTTGTTTGCTCAGACTGCTGAAACCACAGGAAATACTGTGAACCTGTGGGCCGCTCAGGATGGACAAGGCTTTGTTTGCTCAGACTGCTGAAACCACAGGAAAAGTACAAAGCAGACCTTCTGGAGGTAAAGTAAAGCCTGCCCCCACATGTCTTCCCAGAAGCTGAAGCGCCCCAGACTTACCCCATCTACGGCTGATAAACCCAACGCCCATCCTGTTCCCACCACTAGCTAACATGGGCAGACACATGTGGCACCCAGTACAGCCAAACTGGCCACTCTGCATTGGGACACTGCACATCACCTGCCCCTCAATTTCCTCCCATCATGCCACCTTCTGCACCCCAGACCTCAGCCTAAGGTTTCAACTATGTGCCCGAGTCCCTGGCATATCTGTTCAGCCCCTTCCCATTGCCCAATCCCCAGCCCAACATCTCCACGTGGACACTCACAGGCAACTCCAGGCCAGGAAAAGATAGAAACTGACACCGACTGCTCCCAGATCTGCAGCACACTGGCAAAGGAGTAGCATGGGCACAGCTCTGGATGCCTCCCAACTGCTCCACCCACCACCCCCAAATCCAAATACAGCTTTGGAATACCTTCATCCCTACCACAGGAGCTCCCACCTGTCCACCTAAAGTACACACACCATGCTGCAGCCATAGGAGTTGTACTTTTAGAGGAATGCTGCACCCACTTCTGGCCTTGGCCTTTAGTTGCCCATCTTGTCATCTCTGAATAACAGCATTCCCCCTCCTCACCCCATCAAAGTGCCCTCCCCACTCTCCACGACACCAGCTGCTCTATGGTGTGTATCCACAGCAAACACTACAATCTGCACCCAGGTCATCATGCATCTGGTGCATCCTTGTGTCTTGTCTGTTTCCCCCTCATCACGTGTGCCCATCCTCCCTCAAACATGTGCCCACTGCCCAGACCACTGCCTGGCACCCAAGGGCTCTTAAACCTGTACTTCTGCCACCCCACAAACACACTACTTTCTGACTGGCTGACTTACTTTTTAGCACAGTTTTAATCTTGGTCATCATTGGCTGCACACTTGTCTCTCCGTCAGATGGATGGTCACTGTCTCCCCCATATTTCTCCTCCATTCGCCTCTTTTTGGGAGCACAAAGGCCCTCCTCCAACAGAGCATCGACATCGTTGTCAAAATCATCCTGCAAAACACGCTGTTCAGACACCACGGCCCCCAGAGCCTGCATTCCTGTACCGTAGGCAAGCTTAACAGCATTAGTGAGAACACACACAGAAATGAGGCACTCTCAAGTGGGGGCCTAGGTATGCCTTTATGTTGCGTGATCATCTGAAAAACAAACAGGAAGAAACTGACAACTGCAACCAACACACTTGATGCTTGGTACAGGTGCACATGCCACCAGGAAGCGTTTCTCGGGAGCACCTTCCAACTCAGGTTGCATAGAAGGTACAAGGTCGACTGCTCAGCCAAACCTTTCATTAGAAAAATGTAAACACCTGGACTTCTTACAGCCTTTTCTCTTCCACATTAACATTATTCCACCTCATATGGGTTTTTTTTCCTCTGCAACATCAGCTTTCAAAAGATGCTGCAGTTCCCAACACCTCTCTTTGGGTTTTGTTAAGAGTGCTCCAAAGGAGGGGTTGCCGACATACCTCATAGGAGAAGTTCAAGGCCTCTTCATCCACTCTGTCTCTCTGCACGATTGCTTTAGCCGTGAACCCGCCTGCTCCTTCTTCATCTAGCTCCAAATTGTCAGTAAAATCTTCTAACTCATCGAGCACTGCGTACTCCACTCTCTTTTCCTGATCCAGCTCATTCTCCTCATCCTTCTTATCAGCACTCTCACCCCCTACACCTACCCCATTCCCAACACTCCCGCCAAAGGGACAAGCATGCACATCTCCACTGACAGGGCTAAGGGCCAGACCGCACTCTGCACGAGCGTCGCGCTCCACTCCTGTGTACAGCACCTTCCTGTCCTTACTCCTGCAGCTCTCGGTAAAGCTCACGCTAATCTTTACATCCTTAAGCAACTTAAGGTCAGGGGAGAACTTCCGGACCGCAGGTGCGTGCCGGGCGGTGCGCGGGCTGTGGCCACTACAGTTCGGGTCTATGAGGAGGCGGGCCTTAGAGAAGGATCCTTTGGAGAGAAGAGAAGCTCCGTAGAAGTTGAGCGGGTCCTCAGCAGGGGGTTCGGCCTGTCCATCACCACCAGAGCCAACGTCCATTACCTCTGCATCACTGGACGTTTGCAGGGGAGGTGGTGGAGACTGTTCACGGGGCAGCGCTTGGAGGGGGCAAGCTCGGTTCTCCATCACCGCTTCTCCTGCGGGCTCACGCGGGAGAGGAGAGGGACTCTCATATGTCTCCATAGTAAAAGTGGTTAAGACTATTTTAAAAGACCAGAGTTTTAAAAAACCTTACATAAATCTATACAGCTAACATGCACAAGTCCGTTGAGACCCGGGTGCCGTCCTGCCCGCGCTGCACACGCTGGCGGCTTAGTCAAGCTGGCCACATTGCTCTTTTCATTAATGTAGACAGCTTTTAGAACCACTGCCTCAATTATTGGAAATCACAATGCACTCAGCTTAAATGACTGACGACTAAGCGAGTCTGTCTTCATGCCAAAGTGGCACCTTTCTTCTTCCACCTGCAAAGAGATTTAAAAACATCGTCACAAAATGACAGAAACCTTCTGCTTCCCTGGTATTGAGTCAAGTGCCATTAACGATGCAGTAAAGAACTTAAAATACTACTGCCTTAGACAAACTTCTAGGCTTCAAAACAAACTAACTCTACGTTCTTCCTTCAGAACCTGAATTATGATTTTAGTTCCAAGTTAAATTACTTAATTGTCCACTGTAATTCCTACTTCAGAAGCACAAAAAAAAGTATTATCTTAAGGCTCAAAAAAGACTTTTAAAAACTGGGTTAAGCTTCACCGCAGCATTCCCCTAACTCAATTTATTCGGTAAGCAAGCTCGCGGTGCAAGGCTGCCCTTTCCAGAACACACATAAGGTGTGTGGCCTCCCTCTGGCCATCAGAGCGACATGGATCCACTCACCTGCTAGGGCTGGGTCAGTCAGAGGGTGAGGGCGAGTGCGAGACCCTCAGCTCAACTCTGCAGCACTAGGGCCTCAGAGGTACGGCCAGGCGCTCTGCTACCCAGGGACCCCAGGACTGTCCTGGGCCCACAAGGTGGCACGTGGACCAGGACAGTGATGCAGCGTGCTGAGGTCGCCAGAGGTGGCGTGGTTCTGTTCCCGGTAGAGGAGGGGGGAGGTTGTTGTGGGGAAGGGAACCTGGCCAGGGTTGGTACGGGGAGCCTCAGGAGACAGCTGGAGCCAAGGCACAGGAAGTCCTGGGGGCCATCTGGAGCCTGGCTCCATCCTAGGGGCAATAAGGATCCACCAAAGGTGAAGTGATTCCCATGCCATAATTCAGTCCCTATTTAGAAAAGGAGACTGACAATTGTGCCAGGCCCAGTGCCTAAGCCCAAGGCATAGAGGGCAGTCCTCCAGGCCAGAGCACAAAGGTGTGAAAGAGGCTCTGTTGACAGGGCTGGAGCCCTCAAGAACAGTAAAGACATAGAACTGACCACACTGCTGACCGGGTAGAGGTGGAGAGCAGAGACAAGAGGGAACTGAAGGCGAATGAAGCTTCTCCCCTGGAGGGATACACGTGTTCCAGCATTCAGGCAGGAGCCTGCAGAGGAGAACGGATGGAGCCTCCAGGCAGACCTGTCCAACAGGTGCTGAGGCCACAGCTCTGGAGCTGTGACTGGCCCAGAAACAGAAGGCCAGAACACATCAGCGAGGTGGTAGTCACCAAAACCACAGGAGAGAGGCTGCCCAGAGAGGCAACACAGACCAAGAAGAGGGTTGAGGATGCAACTCTGGGAAGCTTCCCTTCAGAGAAAGGACAAAAAAGGGATGACATGAAAAGGCAGGTCAGAGGGACAATCCAAAAACCCAGAGGTCTGCAGGACAGCCGGGCATCAAAGCAGGAGAAGCACGTGCAGACACAAATGTGTATGCAAACACACTCCCACACCATGCAGACACACACACGCATGAACATGCCATGCACACGGGTGCAGATACACACATGCATGCCCATGCCCACACAAGGCAGGCCTGACTGGCTGCATGGATAGAACAGAAGACAGCAGACATCACACATTTAAGAAGTCTACAGCGAAGGAGTAGAGCGTGGTGGTTGCACTTTCAAGGAGACACAACATAAAAACCAGAGACTTGTTTAGATTTGACTAATTCAACCAAATTCACTGGTCTATTCTAAGGGATGTACTACCATGAAAAAGAGACAAGGTCCCCACCACCTGGACACAGCTGGAAAGGCAATGACCCCTGAGCTATTTTCTAGATTCCTAAATTCAATGGGAATTTAACACAATACTTCCCCCAAAGGTGTATTTGTCAAAAGTGCTGAAGATCAAGGGAATAAAGCATACAGATAACAAGACTCAGAACCAAGGTAAACGCTAAGGAGGCTGCAGTTGAACAGGCATGAGGAGCACCAAGTGAAATAAGGCCAGTCTCCTGGCAACCAACAAAGATCGTTTCAGAGAAGGAGAGACAGGTCAGCATGTCCAGTGCTACAGAACACAGACAGAAATCAGGACCAAAACCTTCAGTTTCTGGTAGGTCTGTAGAGATACTAGGAAGAGCCAATCTGTGATTCTGGTGGCTGAAGGGGGGCGGGGGTGTTAAAAACAAAGGGTGGTACAGGATGGGGACACCTGCTACCCACATTAAAAGACCAAGCAGCTGCCAGCATCAAAGCACAAAGCAAAGATGATAATGACAACAATGCAGGGAGGCCTGGAAGAGGTGCAGAGGGTGGGGTCAGGAACTGTAGAGAAAAAGTGTTCCTTCTCCCTGGGAGATCAGGAAAGTCCACCCAGCCCCAGAGGGCAGCAGCTCAAGGCTGAGCTCCGCAGGAGGGCCCTCCTTATCAAGTGCCTTACTTTCCCTGGTAAGCTTACTCTACTCATTCAACAAGTGTTTGCTGAACACTTTCCATGTGGCATACGTACCATTCTAGAGGCTAAGGACACAAAATGGACAAATTCCTGCCCCACAGAGCTCACTTTTTTTAGTAGGAGAGATGGACAAACAACAAATAGGAAAAGCTGAGGAGTATTCAAGAGAAAACAAAACAAGGAGTTGGGGGGGAGGGGAGGCAGCTTCAGAAAGGGCAGACGGCAAGGGCTGCACAGCCAGAGTCCATCTGAAGGCAGCAGAGAGTAAGCTAGGGGGGTAGGAGGAGACATTCCAGGTGGCGGAAGAGCAAAGACCCTGGGGTAGAAGTGTAGTGCAGCAGGTGAAAGCAACGTGCTGAGGGGGAGTGAGACCAGGACTGTGGCCTTTAAGAGATGGGCAACTGGACAGGAGGGTCCAAGCAGTGAGGTTGAATGATCCAAGGACAGCAATAGCAGCCAGCCTTCAGCCAGGCCCTGCTCTAAGAGTGTTACGCATTTTCACTCACCGGTTCTCAGAGAGCACTGAGAGAATGGAAGGACAGAAAGGTTAAGCAACTTGCTCAAGGTCACACAGCTATAAAGTAGTAAAGCTGCTTTATCACCCAGGCAAGCTGGTTCCTCTGCTCACTTCCCCAGTTTTACACTATCTTACGTTTTTAAGAACCATTCTGTGTCCAAAAAAACTATCATGGGCGAGTGGGGGAAGGAGCAAGGGTGAGAGCAAAGAGAAGAATTAAGAGGCTCACCAGGCAGTTCAAAATAGCACATTAAACTGGAGGTGGTAAGAAATGGTCCTGAGTGTTGCACGGAAGCCTAAGAGAGGAATCCGGGTGACCCTAAATCATGAACAGAGCTGTCATGCATTGAGGTGGTGAAGGCATCATGAGAAGTGGTGTGGGGTGGGTGAAGATAAGGTTTTAGGTTTGGACATTGATACTTGGCATCAAAGTAACATATGGAGATATGGAAAAGACAGCAGCTCAGACAGGAGGCCAGGGCTGGAGAAGGTGATTGGAGATGTGAAGGAGAGAGGGCATTGAAGCTGGATGAGACCACCAAAAGGGGAAGGGCAGCTACTAAGAGGGACCAAGACCAGGTAATGCAGTGAGATTCCCGTTTTCTACCACCAAGGTCACGGTCGTTTTATAAAACAATCCCCAGGAAGTGCGCTACAGAGTGCCTGGCCATCAAGGGCTCAAAGGACTCTTCCACCAGCAGCCTCACTGCTGCTTCAGCTGACTGAACACACGGATGCAAACCTTGCTTGCCAAGGGGACTGTAAGCCAGCAGCAGACTCGCAGCAGGCTCCCCTGGATCCCTAGCAGGTGGGGTAAATCCAACAGGCTTGGACAGCACCCTTCACTCAAGTCCACTTGCTGGGGTGGCATCGAGGCCCTGGCGTTCATGTCCAGGGCTGGGGCTGGTGCCTTTCGGTCAAGCCTCTCACACTGCAGCCTCCCGCCCAACCCAGCAGCAGTATGACCTCATCCACTCCTTTTGTCATCCTCCAATAGGCCTCACATCCTGTACTCACAGGCGCACTGCTGACTGGCCATTCACTCCCTTTGGTGAGGGACAGCCTGCGGCAGGGTCTGGGCCACTGTGCCTGAGGCCCCTGACTGGGAGTCCAGGCTTCGGCCAGGAAACAGGGTCGGCCAGGAAACAGGGTCTCCGCTGGGTGGCTGGCCTCTCAGAGTCACCAGCCCTAGCCTGGACTGCCGTGCATCAGGTAACGAGGTACATGCAAGCATGCAGAACAGCAAATCAGGCTCCTACCACGAGCAACCCAAGTCCACCGAATAATAATACTTGACAGGTATTACTATCAACAGGTTGCAACCTTCCATTCGTTGCTACGACCATTGTTACAACAAAACCACATCCCGCTTCCCTACGTGACGTTCAATCCATGAGCATTTGGCGGAGGAAAGACTTGGGCGACTTCTCAGATTTCCCAAACTGTTACGCCCGGCAGGATCCTGGGCGAGCACTAGCCGCGTTCATACCTTTCCCGCCTGAAAGCGCCGCTACGGCTCCGGCCCGCAGAGCGAGGGGCCTGCTCATCCCCGCGCAGAGCCACCGGCGTCGGCGCCACCCGAGCCCGGGGCCCGCCCCCACGGCCGGACCCCCGCCCCCCCACGGCGGGACCCCCGCCCCGCGTCCTCCGAGGCCCGCGGCCATGATGCTTCACAAAGGCCGGGACTCCGCGTGGCCGCCCCGCCTCGCGCCCTCGTGCCCCGCCCCGCCCCAGCCCGCCGCCCGGGAACCTCAGCCCTCGGCCCGGGAAGGAGGGAGGGGAAGGGCGCGCCCTCGCGCAGAGGCCGCGGCGCCCGCCCGCCCGCCCGGCCCGCGGGGCGCCCCTCGCGCCCCGCACCTACCTCCGGCGCCCGCGGCCTGCCCGAGCTGCCCGCAGCCCGACCAAAGCACGGAGACCCTCACGGCCTAGCCGCCACGGCCGCCGCCGCCGCCATCTAGGAAGGCCACCAAGCTCTCTCCGGTCGGCGGGACCCGCCTGCCGCGCGGGGCGAGCGGAGGGCGGGCCTTGGCGACTCGCGGCCAATCCCCGCGCGCGGCCGCCCCGCATTGGGGGAACCGCGCAGCGGGCTGTGGAGGCCGCCAATCGGCGGCGCGTGGCGCTCGCGGCCACGGCACGCGGCCCAATAGCGCGGCCGCGCGGGCGGGACCAGGCGCTCAGGCCGCGGCCGCGCTAACGGTCGCCGCCGGGGCGGGGCTCGCCGCGCGGGGGGCGGCGGCCGCGAAGAGCGCCGGGAACGGGGAGCGCGGGGAATGCCGGGAACAGGAGAGCGCGGGAAGCGCGGGGAATGCCGGGAAGGGGGAGCGCGGGGCATGCCGGGAACGGGAGCGCGCGCGAGGCGCCGAGACGCCGGCGGCGCGGAGGACGCCGGGAGCTGAAGTCGCCTTTGTGGTCTACGTGGTGCGGACGAGAGCGGACGTGTGTGCGTGCACACACACAGGAGGCCGTACGCGTGCGTGCAGACACCACACACCGACACACACCGGAGGCCGTACGCGTGCGTGCAGATAGACCCTCAGACACACATACACGCTCAGACAAACCACACACACAGGAGGCTGTACGTGTGCATACATATACACAGAGACATAGACAACCACATCCGTCACACAGGCACACAACACACACACACACACACACACACAGGCATTACACGTTTCCAGTTAAAAGCATTAAGCATAATCATTAGGATAAAAGGACAAATAGGCTGAACTGTCCCGCATCTTTCCACTTGCTAGTGCCATTTCAAGAACCTCAGAAAAGGAGGGTATGAGTAAATGGACAGAGGCAGCTCTTCCTTAAACCAGAATTCCAGTAAATAAATGCAAAAGGAATGGTGGAAGTAGAAAATTTCCCTTTTGGCAGCCTGCACAAACCTGCTGCGGACAGAAATCATGGATGCTGAAATAGCAGGCAGAAGTATGAGAATTGGCAGCAAGTTTTTTTGTTGCTTTACAGAGTTGCAAAGTTTCTCCCCAAGGTGCTAATTGCAAACGTAAAATAGTAACTGCAGTGGAGAAAACCCTGAAAGACCCCACCTAACCAAGTGATCAAGGTGACCAGCAAACGTATACGGATACAAACATATCAGATTTATACCTTAAAAACGTACGCTATCTCGTATACTAAGGATACCTCGCTGAAAACAAAGACAAAAGTCAGCTCCAGTAAAGGCTCGTGTTGTGGGCCTCCTGAGAAGGACATGCATATGCATCACCTGTGGCTATTTCTACCCAAAAAGCAAAATCTGAATACAGAAAGACCAGACAAACCCAAATGACGGACATTCTACCAAAACGCTGGCAGGTGCTCTTCAAGTGTCAAGATCATTCAAGTCAAAGATACACTGAGGAGCTGTCTTTGACTACCGGAGACACACCTAAGTGTGATATGGGACTTGGACCCTGGATTGGAACCTGGCTCAGGAGAGGGATATAAGTGTGACAACTGGTAAAATTCAAATCAGGTTTGTAAATTAGCTGGTGGTATTGTATCAATGCTAACTTCCTGATTGTAGTCATTTTACTGTGGCTCGAGGGAACTGGGTAAAGGACACTGGAATGTTTTGTTCTATTTTTTTCAAGTTTTTAGTAAGTTGAATTCATTTCAAAATGAAAAGATGTCACAGGTGAGGAAGTCGGAGGCCCATCCAGGCCCTTTCCTCCTTTCCTGCCCCTTGCTGTTCACCTGGCTGCCCCAGTGGTCAGCACCAGGCACTTCACAATAAAAATGTGACCAAGCCCCATGAGGTTCTGGCTTCTGGACTGGGCCAGAGGAGGCCAGTCTCCCTGTGGCTAAGTGGTCAGAGCTCATGGGAATCCTTGGCATGCCGCCATCCAGCCCTAGCGAACTCTCCACATTTTTTGCTTGGTGAGTTGCCTCAGACTTGAGACCTCAGACCAACACACTACAGCTGGCCTCCCATACAGCCTTCCCACATGACATCCCCACAGTCCCCATCCGACTCCAGCCTCAGGTGGATGCCTAGAAGCTGAAACTCTAGCCCTAGCTGAGGGAGGAAACTTTTCCCTTTGGAATCCTGTGTTTCCACCTGAGCCCAGTCTCTGCTAAAGGGCCTGGATGATGCTATCTGCTGGCAGATGAGGCCAAAAGATCAGGTGTTGGTGGCAGGGCAAGGGTGGCCATGAGTGGGGAGGTGGGGGCAGTGTCTCTGCAGGCAGAAGACCAGGAGCCAGGACAAGCCTCAAGGCCAGGCTGCGTTCCTGGGCTGGTCCTGTTTACTCATACACTTGGCTTCCGTATCAGTCAGCTCCACACACCAGCGTCCATGCCAACACACTTCAGCTGGCTGTCTTAGAGCCAGAGAGCAGAAGCCCCTCATCTAGGAAGGGGCATCTGAAAAGGAGGTGAGTTCCCCATCCATTTGGGAAAAGAGAACCCATGTTGGGGACTCAGGAATCCAATGCATCTGATGACTAGCTAAACCATGCCAAGGTCAGGTCCAGGCCTTCCTGTGTGGCACGCCAGAAGCTTTTCTAGAAGGCACAGCTTCCTAGGGTCCCTCCTAATCACACAAGGGTCTCACTTCAAGGCTTAAATAAACGGGGACTTGGGAAGTGCAGCAATGTCATCATTGGTTCAAATGTCAACCTGGCCTGGGCATCGGGATAAAGTGATGGGCAAAAGAGGAACGATGGCCTTGCCTTGTGCCTCTCTCCTTCTGACAGAGACACACAGGAAACAATCAAGCAAAACACCTAGCATGTTACAGTGCTAACTGCTATGGAAAATAGAGCAGGGACCAAGGTAGGGCAGATTGCAGTTTTAGATGGGATGCCTCCCCACTTTACCAAAGAGCTGCAGGATGTGAAGGAGAGTGTGGTTTGGATATATGGGGAGAAGAGTTCTTCAACCAGAAGGGACAGCAAGTGCCAAGACCCTGGGGCAGAAGCTGTGCAGAAAGTGTTGCCAAGGACAGTGGCAGAGGCAAGATAAATGAGGTGATGGGAGGAGGGGCAGTGTAGGGCAGCCGGTGAAACCAAAGTGGGAGGACCATGAGCCTACAAGGGAAGACACCACAAGATGCACCTGTCCTCATCCTACTCCTTCCTGGCCTCATGGCTCTGCCTCCCTATCTGCCTGGGGACTGAGACACAGTTATGTTATCTCCCCAAGCTTCAATCTCCTCATCTGTAAAATGAAGCTCACAGTTGTATTAGTTAGCTAGAGCTGCCATTACAAAGCACCGCAAATGAATGGCTTAAACCACAGATATTTATCACCCCACAGTTCTGGAGGCCAGAAGTCCGAGGTCAAGGTGTTGGCAGGACCACGTTCCCTGTGAAAGCACCAAGAAAGGATCTGTTCGGCTCTCTCTCGCAGCTTCTGGTAGTTTCTTGGCATGAGATAGCCTAGCACCAGTCTTTATAGGGCATTCGGCCTGCATGCATGTCTGTCCCTGTGTTCAAACTTCCCCTTTTTTATAGGCACATCAGTCATACTGGATTAGAGCCCACCCTAATGACTTCATTTATCTCCATTACCTCTGTAAATACCCTAATAAGGTCACATTCTGATATACGGGGGCCAGGATGACAACATCTTTCAGGGGACACACAACCCACAACAACAGAATTACATGTTGGGCTGCCCCTTCTTCGGAGGGCTCAGGCACCTGGGGAGCCCAGGGCAGGCTGAGGGCAGGGGTAACCCTGTGTAGGCTCTCCCTGGGGTAAAGACAGACATCAGGGAAAGCTCCCCAGATGGCTGTACACCAGCCCCATGGTGCCCCTCGGGGGCAGATATGCCTGGCCAGGGTGGGTGCTGGTGTGGGACACTGAGGCAGATGAAGGGGATCAGCAGTGCCCAGGCTGAAAGCCTGGCCCGGTGTGGCTCAGCCAACAAGTGTGGGACGTGGGGCCAGTTTGCCCTGGCCTGGGGGGTATGGGCTATGCCACCACTGGGGACCCCCTTCAAACCTGACCATGCTCAAGCACTTTTCCTCTGAGTTTAAAGTGACCCAGAGAGGGCATCAGGCCCCTGAGGGGTACTCAGGTGGGAGGAGAGAAGGGTTGAGGCAAGTGGGGCCTGGTACAGGTCCACAACCTACCCCAAGCTGTCACTGGCCCTGAGAAGGCCAAGTTGCAGGTCAGCACTAGACACACATGGGACCCCTTGATGCTCAACCTGGGTGAGGGACAAGAACTCCCAGGTGCTTGCCCAAAACCAGGGTACTGCGGTTGACACGGACTCTACCTGCCCCCTTGCCCTGAAACCCATCCATTCCTACCATCCCCTGGCCTCCTCAGCCCAGCTCAGGAGGCCCTGTGACTGGCACCTGCCGTGTCCCATGCACACACACTCTTTCGAACCCCAGCCTCTGACCAAGGACAGACAGATGGACGGGGTGATGGACCTATGGTGCTCAGAAACCCATGAGCAAAAGAGGAACATGGGAAGAGGCTTGTTCTGGTGAGCGTGCCTTGGGAGCTCCTGCAGGCCAGGAAAGCAGCCCCGCTGACCCCTTGTACAGTTGTACCCCATCACACAAGGACCTGAAATGCACTGACTCACCACAGCCTTAGAGTTTTATTATCAAGGTCTCACATTCAAGTACAGATTTCTACGAAGTCTGACTCCCCAAGAAAAAGGGAAATAGCAAGGGTTGGCTGTGTCCCCTCGCTGAGAGGGCCTACCCAAGACCCATGACCCCACAATGGGCAGGTAGGTGCCTGACAGCCTACCAAGGTGCCCCAGCATACACAGGACCCCTGGTGCATCATGCAGGACCACCCCCTCCCCCTATGGGACCACTCCATGCACATATAAGACACCCCCCCAGAGCACAAAGGACCACCAACCAGCCTATGCTTCTGTTATGACAGTGGGTTTTCCTTGGGTTGTTCTCATTTCTCATTCCAAATGAGGCCTCTCCTCTCCAAGAGCAAGTCTAGTTGTCCAGAAGTGGACTATGCCCAGGAGAAGGAGAACCACTTTTAACCAAAAGTCTATATCCTTCTCTCTTGATCAAGGCAAAGACCCACTGGCCAGAAGCACCTGTGTGTGTGAGAGGCACGTCTCTGCCTGTCTAGCATGCATATGTGTGTATGCCCGGAACCGTGTGTGCATTTGAACATGTGTGCACCTATCTGTTGCCTGTACATGTGTATGCAGGTGTGCATGGTGCCTGTGCACCTACAGGTGTGCATGGAAACATGTGCCTTGAGTGTGTGCCTCTGTGCTTGGACAGGGGCAGGCCCAGGTGCCTTCACACACACACAGCACACCTGGGCCTGCCCCAGGCCTACTGTGGGACTCTGTCCCTCCCACCAGTGTAAGGGCAGACCCTGAGCTGGACACAAGGACACAGACAGGTCACAGAAACACTAGAGGGCCCTGGTCCTGGGGGATGCTGGACAAGTCACAGGAGTGCATGTGGCTATGGAAGGTTCCTATCCACACTGGTTCTTGAGGCAAGGCCTTCCAGGAGCCCAATGGCCACACCCAGGGAGAGGGGTTAGCTCTGCAGCTTGAACTCGTGGGTGCTGGTCTCCCAGCAGGAGGGGTCCTTGTCCAGCATGCTACGCTCTGTGAAGGTCACGTGCCCGTCTGCGTCCACGAGGATGACCGTGTTGGTTCTGAAAGAGAGCAGGGGGCCCGTGTTCAGCCCTCTGCCCTCAGCCCCCTGCCTGCCTGGCCGAGCCCCAAATGGGGCCTCTGTCACCAGGAACTGTCTCCTGTCCTCCCCCCACCACTACCCATCCCAAAGGTTCAGTGTACTTTCTTTCCTCCTGCCAGCCCTCCCCAAGGCCAATCCTCACTTTGTTGGTACCTGTCTCCTCCTGCGAGAGGGCAGGGACCAGGTGCCCAAGAAGCCCCAGTGCAGGCTGACACCCAGAGTGGGCACACACATGCTAAAGACTGGTGGTCCCAGTTGGGCCTAGACCCAGCAGCCACACACCTATCCAGGGAGCAGAACTGGCACTCTACCTCAAGCACATGAGTACCCGTGAGTATGTAACTCAGTCAAGAAAATAAGTCTGTGACACAGAAGCTTGAGAGAATTGATGCCCTGCCACCTGCCAAGAGAAAAGCCTGAGAATGGAAAGGCCACCATTCAGGCATACAATGCTCCGGCCCTGGAGCATCAGGGTTGGTCGTTGACACCACCCTGGTCCCGCCTACCATCCCATCCCCCAGATAGAGGGCTCTAAGCTGTCATTTTTTGGAGGGTGGAAGAAAGGTTGACTCAGGCCAACCTTAACTTGAAAACCAAACCTGTGACATCATCACGCACCCAGAGTACATGTGATATCACTGTGGCATCAGTCAGCACTTGTCACCACCCAGGCACCCCATCCCTGTGTCCTTGGTGGCCACGGGCCCCCAAGATCTTGGCCGAAACATCACAGTCTACTGCAGGTCACCAGCCAGGCTGGTGCCCACGGGGCCTGGTGCACGCCAAGTCTAGGCAGATGTTGCTGTGCATGAGGTCACAATCCGCCTCCAGGCTAGGTGGGCCAGGTGCGCAACAGCACTCCTAGAGCATCCTAGCTGGTCCAGTAGCCCACCCTCCTCTGTACATCCCAAACACCTTCAAGTACAGCATGTGGGCTACCCCAGACAGAACCATAAGGATGGGCTGGGTCTCCCAGACACACACAGCCAATCTTCCTCTGCCTCGGAGGGAGAGGGGCAGACAGGGAACTTGCTGGGACAGCAGACACCCGTTCAACAGCTTCTCCTTCCCAGGCATTCTCCCCTTGTGGCTGAGACCAGAAGTTGCCTTTTTCTTGGGCAATGTCCCCAGGCTGAGATGCCCTGGGGCAATGTCCCCAGGCTGAGATGCCTAATTCCTGCCCTGGTCACACAGAAAATGTAACAGACCCAAGGACACAGGGCGAAGGGGGTGGGGGGGAAGAGCTGGGCAGCGGGACCTCTGGGCCCCCGGGGATCTACCAACCCCGCGTGCATCCATAGCCATTCCAGGCCCCTCAAGACCGTGTAGGGAGCAGGAACAAGCCCAGAAGCCACTCCTGCAGTACCCCTGGGAGCCGACGAGCATTTCGTGCAAAACCATCAACTATGGTGTCTGCTGGCCCAACAGCCCCCCAGGCTAAAATGGCAGCTGCTTTTAGAGAGGGCAGAGGCTCTGGGATCCCTAGAGCTCAGGGAGGGCTGGGTTCCTCATGGGACAGGACTGAATGCACCCAGCAGCCCCTCGTACCTGGTGCCATAGCCCGGGCAGCGCACACACACAGCAGCATACTTGCTCAGAAAGGGCTGCACGTACTCCCTGCCCTGGTCCTCAATGGCCGGATCTGGCAGCTGCCTGGAAGGACAGAGGAGGGGTCACTGCCACCCGACCCACCCACCTGCAGCCCCACCTGCCATCCTCAAGGCCTGCAGTGCCCAAGGAGCCTACCAGCCTCACAAGGCAGTTGGAGGGGTCCAATGAGAGTGATTACCAGGCCAGCTTGTCCTGCTAGGGCTACCAGAAGCTTTCCCAGGATCCAGGGACAAGAGCACCTGTGAGCTAGGCACTGGGGAAGGGTCTGGGGGCTCCATCTGGTTAGAGCTGTACAAGGCCCCCCCAGGAAGGACAAAAACCGTCTCTCAGAGCAAACTCACCTTCCTGTCCTGGTGAGGTCTGAGTGGTTAGGGGTGCTGTGGGGCAGATGCCTGGCTGAGGGGTCACTGGCCACACACACACCCTGCCTACCCCAAGAGATACCCTATGGGCACCTCTCCATGTGACAGGAACCCACTCGAGCTCTGCAACTTGCCAGCCACTGAAGCTGGTGCTAGGACCACAGCTGTCAAAACAGCCAGGACCCCGTTTCAGGCCAGCAAGGATGACAGACAGTGACCAAGGGCCATGTGGACTTACAGCTGAGCATGGGACGCCGGGCCAGCCCAAGGAGGGCTTCCCTGAGGGACAGCTATGCTGGGGCTGAAGGTGCCCTGCTTCATGGTTCCAAAAGGAGACAGAGACTAAGCAAGGGACAGGGAGGGGTTCCAGCAGAAAGGAATGGGAGGCTGCTCATGGGGGCTCCTCTGAAGGGCTGCTGAGGCATCTGGGCAGGAGAGTGGCCTGGCCTGAGTATGGGCCACATTGTGGCATGGGAGGATGGTAGCTTGGCCAGCACCTCTGACCCCCAGCTGGGATGGCCAGGACATGCCGGGGGTGGCATCCTAGAGCAGGTATTGTGTGCAGAAGCCAATGGGGTACCTTAAAGGAAGTTGGGTCAGGAGCTCCTTTCCCCCAGGTGATTCCCAGGACAGGTGTGTCTATGCCACAGTACCAGTAGGACAATATGTAGGAAGGACAATTAACCCCCAGACATACTCCCAGGGTAGCTGCTTGCTTCTGGGGCACCTGGAGCTTTCTAGAATCCCCCACTAGTTGTGTGCAGACATAGGGAACCTCCAGCTACTCTCTGCCCCATACATGATCACATCAAGCCTCTGAGAACATTGAGTTTCCAAGTATACTGGTCCAGGAGGGGAGCAGTTAGGAGAGGAATGAAGAATAGCGTATCTATCAGGTTCCCGCTGGCTGAGGAGCTGGCCCCAGTCACCTCCTTGAGCCTCCCACGGCAGCACAGCCTGCCTGCCTGCCTCTACGTCCCAGGGCTAGAGGAGGAGAATACTCTGCTCGCCCCAGCATGATCTGCCCACTCACGCCTCGTCATTGTTGAGCACATTCAGGAGCTGGGCAATGAGGATGTCCTTGGGGAGTGCCTGGCTTCGCTCCACAGCTTCTAGGAAGAGCTGCTTCCCAAAGCACAGCTTCCTCCAGGGCGTCTCCAGCAGTGCATTGCTTAGTCCATAGGTCCCTGCAGAGAGGGGGACAAGCCAGCCAGTGCAGGGGCCCTGCTGTCGGAATTCAAGGTAAATGCCCACCCACCTGCACTGGGCAAGAGGCCAGGAGTATGGCCGAGGACACTGAGGCCAGGCCACCCCACACTGCAGCACTTTCTCTACGTGGATTCCTGACTTGTCTGTGTGGCAAGGAGTGAAGAACTCAACACAGCAGAGCACTCCCAGGATGCCTTGAGGCTCAAGTGCCAAGTACCAAGCATCCTTGATGGACAGAATAATAGAGGATCAACAACCTGAATTCCAAGTAGGCAGAAGAAGGGGAACCTCAAGAAGGAACCACCTCCCCATCTCACTCCTGTCTCTAAGCTAGGAAAAAGCTGTAAGGTATGGATCTGCCTGAGAAGGTCAAGGATGGGAAAATAGCCAACATCAGAATGGCCTCAACTCAATGGGAGGGGGCAGGGCCCCCCTCTACTCTATACTGGCCAGAACCCTGACGTGGAGAATGAGAGGGTCAGCGCAATTTTCTTAGAACAAGTTCACAGTGAGTGAAAAGAATGTGTGGCAAAAAAGTAAAGGGTTTCTCACTCACGGAAAACAAAAAACAAAAAAAACAACACTTGGCCTTGAAGTAGAGAGGCCCCTAGAGCCTCAGGCAGCAATGGCAGGTGAACTCAGAAGCATGGATCTTGAAAGATGCACTGAAGACAGGCTGCCACCACCCTCTGCTGCCATTCCTCACAGGGTGAGGATCCCGAGTCTGAGGTGATTGCAGCCACTTCCAAGGAAGACAGCCTTGGGTCCCCTGGGCCACCAGGCTGGGGTATCACTGTGTTTTATCCAGTAAGAGCAGCAGGGAAGACTACCCAGTGGTGGTCCTGGGCCCCTGGGCAGCCACATGCAAACACTGAAGTGGAATCTCTACCTCACACCATACATAAGAATTGACTCAAAATGTCCTGAAGCCTCTGAACCTTAAAGGCTGATGCTATAAACCTTAGAAGAACACACAGGAGAAAAGCTACCAGCTTTTGATTAGGCAGTGATTTCTTAAACATGACACCAAAAGCACGAACAACAACAAAAAAGAAATATATAAACTGGACTTCACCAAAATTCAAAATGTGCCTCAAACACATGAACAAAAAAGTGAAAAGAAAACCAACAGAAAGGCAGCCCTGGTAGCTCAGCGGTTTAGCGCCGCCTTCAGCCCAGGGTGTAATAATCCTGGAGACACATGATCGAGTCCCTCATCAGGCTCCCTGCATGGAGACTGCTTCTCTCTCTGCCTCTCTCTCTGTGTCTCTCTCATGAATAAATTTAAAAAAAGAAAAGAAAACCAACAGAAGGCAAGATAATTTTTGCAAATCATAAATCTGATACAAGACTGGTAGCTAGAATATATAAAGAACTACAACTTGGGGCACCCAGCTGGCTCTGTTGGAAGAGCATGCGACTCTTGATCTCAGGGTTTTAAGTTCCACCCCAGGTTGGACACAGAAATTACTAAAAAATAAAATCTTAAAAAAACAAAAAAAAACCCTACAACTCAAATATAAAAATAGAAACAAACCAATTTAAAAATAGGCAAAAGGGATCCCTGGGTGACGCAGCGGTTTGGCGCCTGCCTTTGGCCCAGGGCGCGATCCTGGAGACCCGGGATCAAATCCCACGTCGGGCTCCCGGTGCATGGAGCCTGCTTCTCCCTCTGCCTGTGTCTCTGCCTCTCTCTCTCTCTCTGTCTCTCTCTCTCTCTCTGACTATCATAAATAAATAAAGAAAAAAAAACATTAAAAAAAAAAACAGGCAAAGGATCTGAACGGGCAAAGGATCTGAATAGGCATCTCTTCAAAGAAGATATATAAATGACCTATAAGCACATGAAGAGATGCTCAACGTCTTTTGCCATCAGAGAAAGGCAAATCAAAATCACCACAAAACACTACTTCATACCCACTAGGATTGCCATAATCATAAAGATAGGCTCCTGGCTGGCTTCATCGGCAGAGCGTGAGACTCTTGATCTTGGGATTGTGAGTCTGAGCCCCACATTGGATGTAGAATTTTTTAATTTAAAAATATTAAGAAAAGAATAACTGCTAGTGAGGATGTGGAAAAACTGGAATCTCATATGCTGCTGGTGGGAACGTTAATGGTGCAACTGCTTTGGAAAATAGTTCAGCAGTTCCCCAAAGGGATTAGACGGTTACCTTACCATCTAGCACTTCCACTCCTAGGTATACACATGAGAGAGGGAAACACAGGTCCCCCCAAAAACTTTTTGACAAATGTTCACAGCGGCATGTTCCACAGTAGCCAAAAGTTGAAAACAACCCAAGGGTGGGTCCATCAACCAGATAAAAGGAAAAACAAAATGTAGACTATCTGGACTGGACAATGGAATATCATTTAGCCATAAAATGGAAATGGAGCCCTAATTTGTGATAATACAACCACAGACAGACCTTGAAAACATTGTGCTAAGAAGCCAGTCACAAAAGGCCACATATTGGATGACTGTGCTTATACGAAACGTCCAGAATAAGCACGTCCAGAGAGACAGAAAGTAGGTTAGTGGTTACCTGGGTCTGAGGGGTAGAGGGGACAGGTGGGGGGGTGACTGCTAATGGGGACAAGGGTTTCTCTTTGGAGTGAAAATGTCACGGAATTCAGTCGCAGTGAGAGCTGCTCACCTTTGCAGATAGACTCTGATCTTCTGAATGGTATAGTTTAAGTGAGTAGGTTGTATGATATGTGAGTTACATCTCAAGAAAGCTGTTATTTTAAAAGTGACATGATTTTTAAAAAGTGACATGACTGGAGAAACAAGCTCAGGGAAACAACACAATGTATCTGAAATGACCTCGCTCCCTCCCTTCCACTTTCCCTCTCTCTGTCCCGTCCTTTTCTCCCTTTGGCAGAAAACAAGCATCTCCAGTCACAGAATCTCAGGCACTGAGATCTGAGACAAAGCATCACAGGAGTGGTTTCCAGATGCTTCCACAAAGGCCTCTGGGCCAAGGTATAGAATTGGGGGTAGGAGGGGCCTCCATGTCCTATTGTGGACACAGTTTCAGTTCTCAGTTCTCTCCAGGCAGTCATGGGCTCAGCACTAGGGGAAGGTGGCCTTGGCTGTGGACAGCCTGATATGTGGACCAGGCGTAGGCCATGGGCCTCTAAGGGGCCATAAGGTACACAAATGGCCAAAGAGCATAATCCCAGGAGAGAAATGTGACAGGGACCTAGTCTCTGAAAAGTACAGAAGTGTCACCATAGAAGCCACCCCTATCTGTCGCCACCCACCAGAGCAGGCTTACCTGGTGCCAGGACTACTGGCTCGGGCTCCCCCCGGTTTCCATAGTAGCAAATGACATCTCCCTTCTCTGTGCTGTGGACAGAAGAAAGGGTCAGATGGGAGCCATGAGGCATCCAAATCTCTCACTGCCTGGCAGTCTCCACAGTCCCATCCCCAGCACAGGGACAATGACTCGCTGCAACTAGGACAGGAGCTAGTCAGGGCCCCAGCCTCTCAAGGACCTCACTGGTAGGATCCTGGAGACCCCTGGCTCCTGACACCCAGCTCACCACAGAGACCACTGGCCTGGGAACATCCTGGGAGGGGCAGCATCTAAAAGACCCCCCCCCCACCCGCCTCACCACTTGCCCCCGTGGTACAGGTACTCGCAGGCTATGTGCATTAATAACTGCAATGTACCCGCAGCCACCAGTCCCCACCCCGCCACAAGCTATCTCTGGAACACCTCCAGACACAGTGGGATGCCCCAGGGTAAAAGAGGCTTCTGAACAAAGCACCAAAGATCACATTTGCCTACTTTTATGTGCTGAGTGTGCATTTGAAAATAGTTCAAAATGCTCAGATCTAAAAATGTTCCCATTTCTAAATACCATAGTAAATCTTCCTGCTAGAGGAATTGCCTTCTCTGCAAACTAGAGAAGGACTCTTTCTGGCCTGTGAGCTGCCCTCCTGTAGGTGCAGAGAATGCCACCCATGGGACCTGAGCCTCCAGGATGAACCACTGCAAAGAAAGGGCTGGGTGGGGCTGCCAGGGAGTCCCTCCGCTGTGTCCACTCTGGCCCCAAATGACTTCACATTCTGCTCATGTTCTTGCTCCCCACAGCCCCTAGCTCATTTCTTAAGACATCTGGCTAATGACTTCAGAAATTTTGTTTATAGGAAAAAAACTAGAAAGCATGAAGACTCGTGGGTTGGACATCCACTCCTGCCGTGCTTGGTCAGGGACCAGCCACAACAGTGATGAGGCTCTCTTCTTCTTGACCCCGACTTCCTCCAGGCACCTACCACTGGGGCTGCTTGCTGACCAGACTCCTTCCACCTCCAGGCCTCAGCCCTCCACAGCTGGCCCTTGGGCATAACCCACTTGGTTGCCCTGGCCACCACCTGTCCTTGAGGGCTGTGTCTAGGGAGCCCCTGTGGCCCCAGAAGCCAGGAGACCTGTTCAGGCATTGAGGGGCCCAAACTCACCTGCAGGAGCCACCTGCCCATGCATGTGTCCACTCAGAGCATGGAGCCCTCGTCACCCAACCACTTGACATGGCTGCTGAGCACTGAATCCTGCTGGGCTACTAGTCTCCCAGACTGCATCAAATGTACAAAGAATGATCAGCAAAATGGTCCCTGGACAGAGGGAGCAAGGAAGGCACGGAACTTCCCCTCCAGGAGTGCCCATGGTGTGAAGGAGAGGGCCCTGGGCAGCAAATGCCTATGCCAGCACCACGTCCTCCCAAGGGCACTGCAGCCTCCACGTCAATATATCTACCCATGCAGCAGGAGTGGGGCTGAGCATGCTACATGCAGTGGACACTCAAGGCACAGTGGGCCTGGGACTCCTTGTGGAAAGAGGTAGGCTCAGGCCAGGTGTCTGGTCACAGGCCAATCACAGAGTACTGACCACTTCTCCTGGTGGAAGGTGACAACATCCACTGACCTCTGGGGCAGCAAGGGTACACGAGGGGAGGGCAGGAGGGAAGGAGGATGCATGCTCACTTCACTGAAGGACAAATTCACAAACTGCTGCAGTTCCAAGGCCGCATCTATAAAGTGCAAGTCCCCCAGGAGGGGGCACAGGACACCCCACCTGCCCTGTGGGGCTGTTCTCACCAATACCTGAATCCACCAGCCACTCCGTGAAGCCTGCTGTGAGAAATGCACGTGGGCCCTGGGGCATCAGAGGTGAGGACACCTAGCCAGGGCCTCTCCACATTAGCTACCCCTTCATGGCTATGGCATTACCACTCCCCCACCTGCTGTGATCTGTCTTATGCACCAAGACTGTCAATAGTGTCTACTCTGCTGTCGCCACATCTGTCTGCACACTTGTAGGAAGGGCCAGGTAAGAGACTGGCACCTAGGACGCGGCCCCAGCCATGCCCCCTACCTCTGTCCACAAGCATCTGATCAGCAGTCCTGGGCACAGGCTCTGGGGTCACCCCCCAGGGCATCACATGACTCCCACTGATCTGCACCAAACACCAACAATCACATCACTGCAAGGCTCAGCATCCACAGTGGGAAGTGGACCCCAGGCAGTGCCCACTGCTCAGCTGGCACTCAGCAGGTCCTGCTGAGAAATAGGCCCTGGACTAGAGGCAACCCTGTGGAGGTCCACGGCAGTGCAGCAGGGTCACGGTCAGGTCCAGGCATGGGAGCCACAGAGATAAACACACTCGGAAAAGCCAGGCCACAGCCCAGTGGTGGCCAGCCAGCTCCTCAGGTAGAAAGAGATACTGCAAGCTGGTATCCAGAAGCATCACAGTCACAAGTGCAGCACTCCTTCCCAACTTTGTGCCCTCTTGGTGGGATGGGGCTACCATCTCCAGAGGCACCTAGACCCCAGCCAGTAGCCCGAGGCAGCACTGTGGGACCCCAGCCCCAACTCACAAGCAGCAGGGGTCTTAGCCACGTCAACTGCCTGTATGAGCTCAGTCACGGCAGGTGCACATGGGGGTGGCCGTGAGGATGTGCCAGGTGCTACACGTGAAGGGCTCAGCCTCCACCCCCACATGTGCCTCACATGCATCTGGCAACACCCCAACTGCCACATCCCCACATGACCTGGGCCCTCTGCTGGGTTCCAGCAACCTGACTCCTGCCTCTCCGCCAGTGCAGGTCCACTGAGGCCCCAGGCCTCTTGGGGACCCTGCCTCCTGCCTCTGCTCTTTGCTATCTGCCCGACTCCAGGTAGGGGAAGACTTCTCCCAAATGGCTGTGCAGCAGAGCCTCCATGTCCTCTGGTAACAGGGCTTCATTGCCCCTCAGTAACTACAGACAGGCCCTGGGAGCTGTCCACCGAGCCCATTCAGAACCTGAGATGCGCCATGCCACACGCTCAGACACACCTCACTGAGGAAGCACCCTGAGGCCCCAGAGCTCAGCAGCACCTGACACCAGTGGGTGCCGGGCTGCTCCATACCAGTCAGTGGTGCTTGGACCTCCTTTCTCCAGCCTAGGGCACTTCTGCACCCCATAGAACAGGGCAAGTGCAGTGTGGCCCCAAAGCACGGGACTCCTTAGCCACAGACACATGGAGGAGCTTTCAGGGGCCAAGGGCTGGCATGGGGATGGGGGGGGGGGGCCCTGTGGTTGGAGATGCCCACCGCAGTCAGGCTACAGTTCTCACACAGCAGCCAGCGGCCCTCACACTGCCACAGGAAGCCCCGACTCAATTCCTCGAGTCTCCACAACAGTCGGTCGGCCCTAGGAAGCCTCACCACGCCCAACGGGTGCAATGTGCCCAGAGAGGCTGCCACAGTACCCCAAGCTGAGGGGCGGAGTGGGAGCCCACCTCCTGTCAAGCCCACAGCTCAGCCCTGTGCAGTGCCCGGTGGGCCACCGCCACCCTCCCAGCAGACCCACCTCAGGTCAGCTGCTATAAGGTTAAAGCCGTTGTACAGGTGACCCTCCGCAGAAACCTTCTTCAAGTAGGACAAGCTGTCCATGTCTGTAGTCAGAAAGTGGGCCACAAGTTCACCTGTGGGAAGGGGACAGACACACATGGCCAAGGCAGCAGGGCTGAGCCCCTCTTCCCGGGGAGACTGACATGGGGCTGGTGCAGGCGAAACACCCACCACACCAGCCATACCTCATTGACCTGGCAGCTAAGGAGGTCTGCATCAACAACTCTGTGTTGGGTTTTAATTTGTTTTCTGCCATTACACCCTAAATGGAAGCACAGCAGGAGGCAAAAAGTCCTCAGTGGGGACCCTGCATGTCCATGGAGCTGTCTTCCCAGAGGGTGTTACTCTGCAAACACCTGACAGATGGGGGATGATGACAACAGCCAGAAGTGACACTGTGGCCTGGGGCACAAATGTGGAGAAAGTCCCCCTCCCCTGTCTATGCAGGCTCGTGCTGTGTGAGCCAGGCAAAGGGGGCTCCCACAGTGATGCCAGCCAGCAGCCCTCAGGGCCCCTTTTTCCTCCTCCTGTGTCTCCATGTGCCCAAGGAAAGCCTGCCCCCCCTCCGCCCCCTCCACCACTGCCCCAAGGTACCTCGGCCCCGGGCATCCCGGTCTTGCCGTGGCTGCAGGTAGTTGGTGAGCGCGGCCAGCTTCCCCCGTGTGCTGATACCCAGCCACGTGCCTCCTTCCTTACCTTCCTCCATGTCAAGCCCTGTGACAGATGATAGTGTCACCACCAGTAGTACCTGCCTTCACCCTGTCCCTGTGTCCTAGGGAGGTACATACTCAGCCTAGCAGCCCTGGCTAAGGAACAGGGACTTGAACTACTCAGGGCAAGGCAGTCCCAAAGCCCATAGGGCACAGGAGAGAGGACCTGCCCCCCCCCCGGATGACATATGATGCCCATGGGAGCCCCTGAAAACTTGTGGTGGGACCTGGCATGTGTGGAATGCATCCTAATGCTTGGATCAGTGCCAGGCTGGGATCACAGTGCCAGCTCCATCCTCACAACAGCACCAGCCCCCAATCCTACATCCTGGATTAGGTGTAGGGCCACTGGCTGCCCTCCCGTAACAAGACATACAGGCCCTCAGGGTGGGTGCTTCCCTAGGAGTCCAGAGCACATCCAGGCCCACCCACTTGCCTCAATCCCACTCCATAGGCCCAGGCCATGGTTAGTGCCCTACCACCAGATCGGTGAGGCCCTTAAAGCCATAGGAAAGTGTCTTCCTAGATTAGAGGGTCATTTTAGCTGAATACTGGGGTAAAAGCAGGTAAGTCATTAAAATATCATTTTTATAATACTAAGTTACAACAGTAAGATAAAAAATGTAAAGATCAGAAAGGAAGAAATAAACTGTCTCTATTTGCAGATGACAGGACTACCTGTGAAGAAAATCTAAAAGGAATCTATCAAAAAAAAAAAAATCTGCTGGGGGTGCTTAGCTGGCCCAGTCAGAACAACATGCAACTCTTGATCTCAGGGTCCTGAGTTTGAGCTCTATGTTGGATATACATATTACTAAAAAAATTAATTAATTTTTAAAAATCAACTAGAACTGTTGAGTAAATAAAGGCAAAAATCAGAAAAATGAAAACTTACACATACCATTTACAATACCATTAAACCAAACCAAACAAAACAAAAAGTAGGAAAATATTTAAAGAAAAATGTATAATACCTAAAGACTGAAAACCACAGACCAGCTCTGAAAGAAGTCAAGCAGATGTAATTAAGAGAGAGAGATATGCCCTGTTCTTCAACTGAAGAGTCAATATTGTTAAGATGACAGTTCTCTCCAAATGGCCGAAAGAGTCAACACAATCCAAATCCAAATTCAAATCCTAGCAAGCTTTCTGTTTTATAGAAATTAACAAGCTGACACTAAAATTTATATGCACACACGAAAGAGCCAGGATGGCCAAAGAAGTTCTGAAATAGAACAAAACTGGAGGACTTAACACTGCCTGATTTCAAAACTTGCTAAAAAAGCTGCAGTCATCGAGACAGTGTGATGTTGGCATCAAGACAGCCGAACAGATCAATGGGACACAAGGGAGTCCAAAATAGACCCACACATATGTGTTCAACTGATTTTCAAACAAGTTGCCATAGGAATGCAATAGGCAAACGAGTATCCACTTAATAAATAAGACTAGAAGAACTGGAGAGGTGTGTGTGGGTGGAGGGGGGAGACATGAATCTCAACCCCTACCTCACACCATGTACAAAAATGTAAGATAAATCAGAGGCCCAAAGACAAAACTCCAAATCAAAAGGCTTCTAGAAGCAGAAAGAGGAAAATATATTTATGGCCTTAAGGTAGGCAAAAACACAAACAGAATAAACCATAGAAAAAAGAGTAAACTGCACTTCACTAAAAGAAAATATTCTGCTTGCCAAAATGTATTAAGAAAATGATTAGGCAATACATTTATCCAACAAGGGACTCCTATCCAGAATGCGTAAAAACTCCTACAAATCAACCATTGAAGAGTAAACGAGAATTCCACATCTGGCCATCAATAGGGACCAGATTTACTCTCTTATATAAAACCACAGAAAATAAAATACATGAAACAATGGGTTCCAAGACACTGCACATCAAAAGACAAAGGACAGCGATCTCTGAGATAAGAAACAAGGTGGGCAGCCCCAGTGGCACAGCGGTTTAGTGCCGCCTGCAACCCAGGGTGTGACCCTGGAGACCCAGGATGGAGTCCCACGTCGAGCTTCCTGCAAGAAGCCTGCTTCTCCCTCTGCCTGTGTCTCTGCCTCTCTCTCTCTCTCTCTGAATAAATAAATAAATAAATCTTTAAAAAAAAAGAAAAAGAAACAAACAAGGCGAACCCCATGACTGGAAAGCCTCCAGGACACTCCAGAGAGAGGAGGTCCAGGCAGAGTCCACTGGACAGCCTGGCCAAGGGGAAGGACTGGGAGCCTGGGGAGATTGAGGCGACCAGAGCTCCTGAGACAGAGGACCAGAGAGGAGAGAGCTGCACAGAATGCCAGACAGTTGATCAGCATATGTGTGAGAAAACCACCCAAGGCCAGGAAAGAACCAGCCAGAAAGACTAGAGGAGACAGTGCTCACAACAGGGCTAGGAACAGCACCTGTTCCCAGAAGTCGGCCTGTAAAACCTCAAGACCCAGGGAGCACAGGCAAGTGAAGACAGAAGGATCTTGCCTGAGTAGCAGGGAATCACTGGCCTTAGACTGGGCATAGCTTCATAGCCACTTAACCAATCTTAAAAGCAAGAACTGAAAGGATCAAACTGTTTCTGAGTAACTTGGCTGTTATCCCAGGGCAAAGCTCAGAAATATTTATAGATATACAAAAATACTCAATCCCCAACAAGATAAAATCCACAAATGTTTAGCATCCAATCAAAAATTACCAAGCATGCAAAGAAGCAGAAAAACATGGTCCTGCTTACTAAAAGCTCAATCTATTAAAACTAAACTGGAACTAAAGCAGACGTCAGACTTTGCAGACAAGGATATTCAAACAGTTATTACAACTATACTCTCTATGCTAAAGCAGTTAAGAACATACAAAGAAGATAAAAAATTGAACTTCTAGAGGTTAAAACCTACAATGTCGGAGATAAACATATAGGATGGAGGAAAAAGCAGATTAGACACTGCAGAAAAAAGATTAGCTAATGTGAAGATATAATAATAGAAATGATCTAAAATGAAACAGAGAGAAAACAGGGTTTTTAAAAATGAATGGAGTATCATCAGGGGCGTCTGGGTGGCTCATCAGCTAAGTGTCTGACTCTTGATTTTGGCTCAAGCCACGATCTCAGGGTCATGAAATCAAGCCCTGAGTCAGGCTCTGTGCTCAGCAGGGTATCCACTTGAGATTCTCACTCTCTCCCTCTGCCCCCACCCCCACTCACATGCACACTCCTCTCTTTCTTTAAAAAACTCATAAACGAAATCTTTTAAAAAATGAATTGAGCATCATCAAAGTGTGGGAAAACCTCAAGAAAACTAATATTAAAAAAAAGAAAACTAATATATGTGTGAGGAAGCAGAGAGAGGGAAAGAGATTGAGAGAGCAAGAGACCGAAAAAATATTTGAAAAAATAATAGCCCAATTTCCCCAAACTTCTAACAAGTTCCCAAGAAATGCTGATGCTACTAACTCACAGATCACATTTGGAGAATTGCTGGCCTACGATTTTGCACACAATTTGGTGATGTCAGATGGTAGGAGGATGTGGCTCTCAGTGGTTCCAGCCCTAAACTGGTACAGTGGCCTCCTGGGCCCACCCAGTGCTGCCCTGCAGCAGGGCGACCTCCCACTAGGCCGGAGCCCTTGCATGCCAGAGGCCAAGTCCCAATCACCACAAAGGGTGAAGGATTCCAAGTGGCTGGACCCCCTCAGCAGGGATTGGTCCCGATCATGGGGCAGGGTACAAGCCTGAGTACCAAGCGAGATGGAGCCCGGGTGGCCAGGATAGCCAAGGAGCCCAAGCAGGCTAACCCTTTATCTGTGTCTTCATCCACAAAAATCCTCAAGAAGGGCCATCAGGCCCTCAACTCCTCACCCCACCCACCCTGACCAGTCTTCCCTCACTGCCACTACAGCCTCCCACATTCATGCCCTGTAGTGGTGACACATACAGCCTGCCCCATCCCCAGGACCCCTTCCATCCTACTCTAGCTCAGGATGGTTGGCATGGTCCTAGCTAGGCCCACAGGCTCCCCTCAGCCCTCCACGTAGTCCTGAGGGCCTGTCCCTCACTGGCCCAGCCAAGGATCCCACATGCATGGGCCCTGGGGTTACTGTACAGAGATGCCTGGAGCTTACACAATAGGGGTATCCTCACTAGCCCTGCCCCATACTTTTGTTCACACATCTAGACATGTCCAAGGTCTCCTGTGCAGCTTCTGAGGAGACCAAGACGTAGCCCAGAGACCCAGCCTCTTCTTGCTGAGTGCACAGCCTCACAACAGCTTTCCCCACCACCTGCCAGATCTCCTGCCTGTGACACTGCCCTGCCTCAGTCTCCCTACTGCTGTCCTACCCCCACATGGCACCAGGACAATCCAGCCTGGACAGTGATTTCCACATACCACCACCCAACCAGTCTATAAAGGAGGCCTTCCGTGGAAGTTCCACAGTCAAGCTTCTAGATACTGCAGGCAAAGCAGGGCACACCTAGTGTCTCCAGACCCCTGAGGCCGCCCACTCAGCCTGCTGGGCATCTGAGCATCCCTATCAGCTCTGCCTGGCTCCCTTGTGCTTCCCTGACACCTGGCTCACAGTCAGAGGGAACCCAGCCTGGCCAACACCAGTCCACATGCCCTCCAGGAGATCCCTCCCTGCCCTTTGGGCAGAAACTGCTCTTTGTCCAACAGTTTCAGAGAGGCCGCCAGCCAAGCTGGCATAGAACACAGCTGTCACCTCCGTTCCTGTCTCTGTGGGAACTCCTCATGCAGTTCCCATCTGAACGTGCTCCAACCAAGCCTGTGCTCCCCAAATTCAGCCCACCCCTGACAGGTGCCAGCGTGTAAACAGAAATGTGTCTAGGTGTAAGTATGCACACACCAGCTATGATGCTTTAGAGTGATCGAGTGTGAACCTGCACCTCATACAAACCCAACCATATGCCCACAGCAGAAAGGTGGATCCAAATAAAACCAACTGATCCTTCCAGCTATTTCCCCGGGAATCTACAACACACCACGTGAATGGTGCTGGACTTCAGGGCTGGTCACCCCAATGCTGGCCTCAGACCCAAACCTGGGAGCTTCCCCCACGAGTCCAGTCAGCGTCCACTTATTCATCCTGCACTTACAATGGGAAGCAGCACCAGTAATAGGTAAGAACACTCAGGGGCTCCTGCGTCCTGCTGTGTCGTGGCCACACCCCCGGCCCTATGCGGGAAGACTCACCACTAAGGACCTCATTGTTGTTCCCCCAGAAGTCAGCTAACTTGGATGGTCTGTGGTAAAATTCGTCCCTGTTGGCTGCCAGGATGAGCCTGAAAGACAAAGCATGATTAAAGGTCTCGGGGGAAAAACAGAAAAGCCCTATTTTTTTCTGCTATTAACAAAGAAAATTTGCCTCCATAGCAACACAAGAGAGTCCTAGAGAGGACAGGAACCCTCAGGAGACAAAGGTCAGTGATGGCTCCAGACAAGCAGGTTTCTCAAGGAGCCTTCAGCCAAGACTGCCCCCGGACTCTGCCAAATAAAGAGGCAGATGCTGGGCAAAGACGCGTAGCCCATCCCACCCTACACACACCACTCGTCACCCAGAAAGGGCAGCAGGACCTGCATAGGTGACAGCCTTGAGCAGCTGGCATCAGGCATGTCCCCAGGTGCCCCAGTGCAGAGAAGTGCCCCTTGTGCCTGTCTGTCCCTTCCCCTGAAGTTACCCCTGGTGAGCATGCCCACCAGAAGGGCCCTGGGGCCACGTGGAGCAGCAGCAGAGCACAGGATCGCTGGAGGCTGCCGTCCTGCATTTTGGGGTGTTTGGGGAAGTGGGTAAGCATTTCTGTGGCTCTCTAGTTTTGTTTGCATCATGAAACCAACAAGTTTTTTGCTAGCAAATAAAAAAGATGTCAACGTTTTCAAAAGAGCTCTATTTTTTTTTAATTAAGATTTTATTTATTTATTCATGAGACACACAGAGAGAGGCAGAAACACAGAGGGAGAAGTAGGCTCCATGCAGGAAGCCCTATGTGGGACTCGATCCCGGGTCTCCAGGATCACGCCCTGAGCCAAAGGCAGACACTCAACCGCCGAGCCACCCAGGCATCCCTGCTCTAGTTTTAACATAGGAAAACAAAGTTTCTAGTCAGCTTTGCCATTTTCAGTGAGGACACAGTGACTGAGTGGGACTGCTACGTCCATGAGATGTGTAGGTCTAAGAAGTACAACCAAAGAACCCTCCGAGCACCAGCGGCAGGTATACAGAGGCCGCGGGGCCAGGGGCTGTGGCTTAGCCACCTATGCTCACGCTGGATCTGAAACCAAGTTAGTCCAGTCGGTGGTCACATCCTAAAGTCTTCAAAAATAACTTTTCTCTTGACTCTTAGACTATTATGTACATGTAGGAGCACCTGGGTGGCTCGGTCGGTGAAGCATCTGCCTTTGGCTCAGGTCAAGATCTCAGGGTCCTGGGATCCCTGGGTGGCGCAGCGGTTTAGCGCCTGCCTTTGGCCCAGGGCGCGATCCTGGAGACCCAGGATCGAATCCCACGTCGGGCTCCCGCTGCATGGAGCCTGCTTCTCCCTCTGCCTGTGTCTCTGCCTCTCTCTCTCTCTCTCTCTCTCTGTGTGTGTGTGACTATCATAAATAAATAAAAATTTTAAAAAAATAAAATATTAAAAAAAAAACAAAAGAATTTAAAAAAAAAGATATCAGGGTCCTGGGACTGAGCCCCACTTGGGCTCTCTGCTCAGCGAGGAGTCCCCCTCTCCCTCTGAGCCTCTCCTCTGCTTAGGTGCACACACTCTCTCTCTCTCAATAAATAAATATTTTTTGTTGTTGTACAAAAGAAGATTTTTATGAACATTTACTTATGGTAAAATGTGGGTTAACAAAAAAGTTCATAAAATTAAAAGTGAAACTGGTACCAGCACCACAGAAGTGCTTTTACCCTGGTGCACACAGCGTGTGACACCACCCACCCCCAACTCTGCACCTCCCCATGCAGCCCCAGCCACAGGCACCAATGTGACCAACGACTGTGGGTGGCTAGTCACACCCTCTGGATCTGCCCTAGGAGTCTCACCACCTTCGGGACACCTGTTCAGCCTGTGGCAGCTCTCCAGGCTGCTCCAGGTCTTGGGGACAGGCATGCAGGGAGAAGGTCACTGTCCCTGATATGAACCCCAGCCATTCGCAGGACAATCCTCTGCAGCTCTAACTGCCAGACCACAGCCCTAGGCTGAGACAGGCAGCCTGAGGGAGAAGCCAGCGGGACTCTGACCCCATTTTCAGACACATCTGCTTTATCCCTTCCTTCTGCGACTCGATCTGGAGCCAACCTGGCTGGCACTGCTCCATAGGCTGCTTGTGTGGGCCGGGTGCCCCACAACCCCTGTGGGCGGAGGTCAGGAGACACCCAGCAATGCTCCCCAACTCACTCGTCCTGCCACTTGTGCTTAGAGGGGGCCAGGGATGCGGGGAGGCAAGACCCAAACTGAGCTTAGTGCTATTGGCTTCTGGTTCTGATTCTTATGTAAGTCTCCAGAAAAGGAAAAATTAGGGAGGAAAAAAAAAGCTGACTGAGCAGAACCTTTCTCTCTTAAGATTTTCAACTCCTACTATTTTTAAAATAAGGAGCAGTGACATGCGTTTGTTAGTAACCATGAATATTAACTGCCAGGTTATTTTTGCAACAAGAATCACTATTTAGCTGAATTGCTAGTGGTTTGCTGGGGATTTCATTAAATACCTAATTGGGAAACACGTGGGCATGATAAGTACCCACATCAAGGCTCCAAGTAAGAGAAAGTATTCCCTCACTCACCACCTCTGAGCACAACACCAGTAAAAGTCCATCTGTGCCACAGCGCCCAGGGGCAGGGCACATGCCTACCAGTCAGGGGATATGAGGACAGCAAGTCACCCATGGCTTTGTTTTGTTCTAATAACTGAAACCACTAACTAATTATATATCATCCATGGGTGGGCATTCCTCACCTCAACCATAGGTGAGTCTGTGCATCATCTGGGGGTGGGTGTGTGCAGTCTGGAGGTATGGATGGGTCTGCGCGTCACCTGGGGGATGAGTCTGAGCACCAGCTGGATGGGAAGAGTCTGTGCACCACTTGGGGGTATGAGTTTAAGCACCACATGGGACAGTGAGTCTGAGCACCCTCTGGGGGATGAGCCTGAGCACCACCTGGAGTGAGTCTGCATACTACCTGGGGGGATGAGTCTGCATACTACCCGGGGGGTTGAGTCTAAGCACCACCTGGGGAAATGAGTCTGCACACCATCAGGGATGGCTGAGTCTGCACACCACCTGGAAGGTTGAGTCTGCACACCATCTAGGGGGTGAGTCAGTGCATCATTTGGGGTTGGCCTGTGCACCACTTGCATGAGGGGAGGGTCTCTACACCATCTGGGGAGAGCTTAGTGCCAGGTAGCAGGTGCACAGACCCATGCCCCAGTGATGTCACCAGCAGTGATGAGTTCCATGGAAACCACCAGAAGGATATGACAACTCACTCAGCAGCCCCTCCAGACTGGAGCCAACAAGGGTAATTGGCTCATGAGTCTAAAGAGACATTTTGATAAATGGCTTGGCCACAGTGGTTATATGACAGCTATGACAGTATTACCCAATGGGAAGTGTACTGATTTTCTATGGGGCCTCACAAATTGCCACAAACATAGAATATACAGCGGCTTAAAGCAACACCTACTCCTCATCTCAGTCTGTGGTCAGGAGCACAGGCCTGCTGTGCTGGGTGCTCTGCTCAGCGGCTCCTGAGATAATACTTGATGTGCCGACTAGCAGGGTCTCCCTGAGACTTGGCATCTTCCTCACGTTCCTGAGGTTGCTGCAGAATGCCCATCCTAGGCTGAAGTCACTCCCAACTCCTGGAGACCAACCCCAGTTCCTGGCCATGGGCCCCCTTCAAGCATAGCAGCTTACCTCTTCAGGAGGGGCCTGGTCCCACCTAAGGGTTCACCTGATTAGGTCAGACCCACCGAGGACAACTCCCATCTGATTAACTCCAAGTCAACTAATTAGGGACTTTTTCACATTGGCAAAATCCCTTTGTATTTAGCTCCATGGTCCCACACACGACCAGGGGAATGAATAATACAGGTGTGTACAGTGGAGGTAGGAACCTTGGGAACCATAGGCCTACCACAGGGGTTATGGGAGCTCACATTTTACTTTGTACATCTTGTAGCGGATGACTTTTTTCCAGAGCATGTAGCCCTTTATAATCAGGGAAATAACTTGAATCCCATAGGAACGCCGCTGCCTCCACAGGACAAGGTCATTGGGACCCCGAGGCAAAGCTGCAGTCCAGCACGGAAAAGCTCTAAGCCAGCATATCACAGGCTGCTAAAGTAATTTCTTATCTGCTATGCTCCTTGCTGCAGTGCTGCAGAGATCGGTACTAAAATTCAAAATGAGCAGAACCAACAGGCACCCAGACAGTACTCACACTGGGTAACTGTCACCAAAAATTCCAAATGCCAGGTAACAACGGGTATGGGAAACAGCAGCTGGGACCACCCAGGGGAATCCCACATCTGGGCAGGGGCCATAATGCACCATGCCAAAGGTGACCCCAGGAGAGAGGAACACCCAAGGAGCCCATCTTACCAGGACCAGCTCAACACCAAGACAGATGAGGAGGCCCAAAGGCATTTGGGGGTTCATGCCCAGCCAGTGCCTACAGGCAGCCAGCATGGGATGTGACATGGAGATGGCTGGCACATCTGGAGGGATGGGTATCCCCAACATCGAGGGGCAGGGTGACAGTGATGTGGTGGATGAGAGGTGTAGACCATGGGATCCATGACACCAGGGCCCAGCCCAGTGTCAGGCCTAGAGATGCTCCACAGAAGTGGCCACGCTCACATTCACTCCCTGGGCAGTTGCTGAGCCTACACCCTCCCTGCCTACACCCAGTACGTGCCACTCAGCAACACACTGTGACTGCTAAATCTGGCAGCACAGAAAACAGGATGCATGCTCTGCTTTCTCTAGTGGGGAAGCAGATGATACGATGCTTGCATGAGGCCCAAGAGAAGGAGAGATGCTTCAGGAGCCATGCCTCTCACCAGCAGGCCAGCAAAGTGGCAGGCACAGACCAAGTGCCACCATCGCCGGGCCAATCCCAGGCAGGGTATGACAAGGACAGGCTCATCTTTCAGGAACTGAGTCCTGGGAAACCAGAAATCACATTCCCATGAGATCAGCATATGGCAATGGCAGAGCCGTGGGTGACACTGCCCACAGCATCAAAAGTGAGGATGTCCCAGTTTTTTCTGTAGGGCAGAGAGAAAATGTTTAAGTTATTATTTACATATATAGTTGACCCTTGAACACAGGGGTGAGGGGTAGCAACCCCCTCCCCGCACAGTCAAAAGTCCATGTATAACTTTTTTTTAAGGTTTTATCTATTTATTTGAGAAACAGAGAGAGAGAGAGAGATCACGCACATGCACACACAGAGGGAGAGGGAGAAGCAGGATCCCCACTGAGCAGGGAGCCAGAAGTGGGGCTCAATCCCAGGACCCCAGGATTGTGACCTGAGCTGAAGGCAGACACTTACCCGACTGAGCCACCCAGGAGCCCCAAAAATCCACATATAACTTTTGACTCCACCAAAACTTAACTACTATCGACCTACTGTTCACCACAAACCTTACCAATAACGTAAACAGCAAATTCACATGTATTTTATATATTATACTGCATATCATATTTTTACCAAAAAGCAAACTAGGGAAAAATAAAACACTAATAAGAAAATCATAAGGAGGGGCACCTGGCTGGCTTAGTTCGGTGGAATACATGACTCTTGATTAGGTTGTAAGTTTGAGCCCCACGTTGGATGTAGAGGTTACTTAGGAAAAATTAAAAATCTTAAAAAAAAATCATAAGGAAGAGAAAATACAGTTACAGTCCCATACTTTATTTATTTATTTTTTTATGATAGTCTCAGAGAGAGAGAGAGAGAGAGAGAGAGAGGCAGAGACACAGGCAGAGGGAGAAGCAGGCTCCATGCACCGGGAGCCTGACATGGGATTCAATCCCAGGTCTCCAGGATCGCGCCCTGGGCCAAAGGCAGGCGCCGAACCGCTGCACCACCCAGGGATCCCACAGTCCCATACTTTAAAAACTCTGCATATAAGTAGACCTTATAGTTCAAATCCATGTTGTTTAAAGGACAACTTCATATGGCAATGACAGCCACCATTCCAGTTATAAAGTCCCCTTTGCAACCATCTGACCCTGGAGCAACAATTCTATAGGAATGAGTTTAACCCACAAACAAAAACAGGTGTTTCCCGTTACCCCAAGAGTCAAATGATATTGAGGGTGCGCAAGACAGCCCATGGAGCACGAGGTCTCTGATGTGTCCTAGCCACGTAGACCAGCTTTGTGGGTAGCAGAGTCCAGGTGGATGGTGGCTCAGGATACCTGGCTTGTCCAGCTTGATGGGAGAGAACTTGGTCTGGACAGTGCACAATGATGACACACTGTGAAGACATTCTCTGTCACCAAAAGGAGACATGGGGTGACATGGCTCGGGAAGTCTATGGCACGGCCACCAAAAGACACTCAATGGAATCATGTGGCAGTTCCTCCAAAAACAAACATAGAATTGCCATATGATCCAGCAATTCCCCTTCGCAGTATACACCCAAGAGCATGGAAAGCAGGACTCAGACACTTGTACGCTAATCTTCACGGCAGCATGACTCACAGGAGCCAAGAAGTGGAAATAGTCCAAGTGTCCATCAAGAGATGAACAGATAAAAATGTGGTCATTGTGCCTACAATGGGATGTTACTCAGCCTTAAGAAGGAAGGAGATGCTGACACATGCCACACCACGATCTAGAGGACACGATGCTAAGTGAAATAAGTCAGTCACACAAAAATACTACGATTCCACTTATATGAGGTCCCCAGAGTAGTCAAGGTCATAGAGACAGAGAGCAGACTGGTGGTGGCCAGGGGCTGGGGGGAGGGGAACGGGAACTTAGTGTTTGGTGGAGACAGGTGTCAGTCGGGGACAATGAAGAGCTCTGGACATGGATGGTGGGGATGGTTGCACAACGATGTGAATGTACTTGATGCCACTGAACTGGACACTTGTAAATGGTGAGGATGGCACACACTCCTATTCCTGCTAGTTATGGGGGGAGGGAGGACGAAGACACAGCAGTGGATGCCGAGGTGGGGGGCAGAAGCTGGTGCATTGCAGGCCAGGCCAGGGGTTGGCTAAAGCAGGAGGGAGCCCAAGTGAGGGGACGCCAGGGCAGGTCCTGCAGGCCCAGATGGCCCCTGGCAGCACTGTGTAGCCAGGGCCTCCTCCCCTCCACACTGCTGGCCCTGGAGCCTGGCCTGCTCCCCAATCCACTCCAGGTACCGGGAGCTCATCTCAGATCTCTGAAAGGCCCAGCTGCAGTGTTCCTGCCGAGGTGACCCCTCTTTGTTCCTCCCACTCTCTTCTCATATCACACATACACAGGAGCACAGACACTAAGGGCCTGCAGCCACCCGTTCTCACGGGCCAGAGAGCTCCATAGCTAGAACAGGAGCAGCCCCTGGAAGCCCCTCCGGCCCTCCCACCCAATAAGGTAAACGAGTATATTGGGTCAGTCACCAGAGGCAGCATATTTCATTTTTGGCTTAGGGCTTTGGAATACACTGGAAAGAAACACTAAGGCCATCACAAATCACAACCCACAAGGAGTCGTTATGGGAAGACATCTTGGCAGGGACACAGGTCCTGCACGAAAGCAAGAAAGACCTCCTCCCTCCTTCTTCTCATGTTTATCCTACTGGCAGGAGACCGGAGGTAGCCTCGGGAAACAGCATATCCAGGGAGACTGTGGCTGAATCTGCTAGTAAACACAGCCAGCAACAGACGCAGTGACCGTCACACTGCGTGTCCCCGTGTGAGGAATTCTTCACTCATCAGGTAGAACCACAGTCATTTTGTTGGTGTGTGAGAGTTCACATGAGCGTAGAAGGGTGCACATGAAACCTCACGAGCCAAAGGGGCAGACCTTGTCAGGAATTCAACTATTATGGCTCAGTCCCAAATCTGCCCTTTTTTGCCTCCTCCTGGTAAAGGAGCTGAACTTTGGGGCTAGTACCATATTAAGTTTGGTCAGTAGAGGGCACTGGAGAGACACCGCAGGGGGAGAGGCTTCTTTTCCTGGCTGCAGGGTGCTTCCTCGGGACACTCCTGCAACATGTGTGGCTCCCCCAGACTCAGCCCAGATACACACAGGGCTTCCCCCATGAGCCCAGTGGCCAGCAGCTTCCCCCAACAGCCTCCTGTGACAGCTGCCTGCACAGCAGAGGCCAGACTCCTAGAAAGTTCTGCTGCCATGGCCTCCCGGTGATTTCTTTGCCATCCAGGGTGCCACCGCTGAGCCTCTCCGGCAACGTCTAGATCTCAGCCTAAGGATGGAGGATGGGGCTCCGCCCAAGGCATTCAAATCCTCTCATAGTTAATAATTCTGCAGGTTACACTGCCCCTGCCCAAGTCAGTACACCTGGATCCTGCCCACTGGCCGCACGCTCACTCAAACAGCTGATTCTGCTGGGGGCTGTTCAGGTTCAGCTCCAGGCCCCTGGCCTGGCCCTGCTGTCCACTCCACCGCACAAAGGGAACACTGAGCACTCTTCATTCCCTGACCCCTGGCTTAGGATGAGTTTCATTTAGCACAAAATTAGGCAGCATGGTGTCTGTGCAATTTTGCAGGGCGACTCAAATCTAAGAAGCTAGTCAAAAAGGTTCAAATGGTTCAAATCATTGCTGGTATAGATTTTAAAATGATGAAAACTTTCCAGGCAATTGCACTAGTGATGAGTTTCAAATGTCATTTTTGGTTGTGAGTTACCTCTCAGCCTCACACATGGAAAAATGCAGATGGATTCCCACTGAGGTGCCCAGGGAACAGAGGGGCACATCCAGGGCCCAGAGTTGTGGGGAGGGGGGTGCACTGGATCATGACCCCACCCCCCGGGCCTCAGTTTCCCACCTCCTCTGCTGGCCCCCACGTTGCTTCTCTGTCCTGCCTGCACAGCGACCTTCAGCAGCTAAGTCTCCGCACCTATGTATGTTAGTTCAGCGTTCCTGCCACGGAGTGGTATTCCCCGGCACACCCCACACCGAGCGACTGCTGTTGGACAGGGCAGGCCCAACCTGTACAGCTTGTCCCCACCTGGGCGCTATAAGGACTGTGGGGCATCCAAGGCCAAGCGGAGGACAGCAGACACAAAGCAAGGGGGTTACCTGTATGCATTTTTGGAAACGGGACGAGGATCGAACTTAAAGAAGATGATGCACATGGATCCCTGAGGGCAGCTTTGTTCACACGGGGTCACCAGTCTGCGGGCAAAGGAAAAAAAAACGCATTGAATAAATGGCAGACAATACAAAACTGCCTCCCCAAACCTGCAATGCTCCCCGGCCCGGAACAAGACCACCTCTGGGATGCCCCTGACCCTCACTGGACATGGCAAGAACCATATGCCAGATACCATGGCGTTCACCGGCACCATACAACCATCTCCCTAAGCGCTCACACACATGAGCACAGGCCAGACTGTCCCCCAATGCCTGCAATGCTCACTGGCCCTGGGCCTGCCACTGGAGGGTGGCCACAGGAGCAAGAACAAGAACCACAGGCACAGCCAGGGCAGGAGGTGGGTACCCTCCCACACCACACATGGGTGGCTCTGTGGTCTGCTGCATGCCTACCACCCAGACTGAACCACCGCATCTCCTGGGAGTGGCACCAATTCCAGTCCCCAGTCTGTCAAGGCAGGGCTACGTCACGTCTGACCGGCCTGAGGATGCTCTGCAGCAGTGTCCACAGTAGGCCCTCAGCACATGCCTTCCACCCATGACGGCACAGACACCGCCAGGGGAACCCAGAGGGCCCTGTACACTCCATGTAAGCAGGTGGAGATGAGGCGCAAAGCACGCATGCTGGTGATGTGGACACGCACCCAGGTACTGGGGAGTGGGGATGCTGCAGGTCCCCTTGCACACATAGGCCCTGTGCCTGGCAGCCTCTAGGGCCAGCAGATCTTTTCCCACAGCAGAGGTGAGAACAGAGGTGAGATCCTGGGGCCACTGACCCTGGAGAAGGTGACTGTGACGATCTCTAGTCTTGCCTATGTGCATGAGGCAGGGCCAGTGGCCACAGCCAGGAAACGGACAAGAAAGAGCCTGTGTAGACATTGATGGAAGCCAAAAAGATGCCCCTAGAAGAGCCTCATGAGCAAGACGGGTGAGGGCGTGCTTAGTCTATGTGCATGTATGTAAAGTCTGTGTGCACACGTAAGCATACGGTTATGTATGGGTGCTTGCGCGTGTGTGCTTCTGCATATGTCTGCAAGCATGTGTGTGACCATGCATGTGTGTCTAGAGGAGGCCATTGAGCTCCAAATGCACTAGCTTGGGGTGCCCTGGGACTGGGGAGGGTCCATGCAGTACCCTGCCCCCCAGCCCAGTAAATACACAGCACCTACTAGACCAAGGTTTGAGGTCCACATCTGTAAACAGGGTCCATGACTTGGGCCCCAGCTGGGGTAAGGTGGGATGGGATGCCCAGACCCTGCCCATCCTCGCTCCAGGTTTCAATATAAACCACGAACACTCTGCCACTCCTTTTCATATTTTTTTTTAATTTTTAATTTATTTATGATAGTCACACAGAGAGAGAGAGAGAGGCAGAAACACAGGCAGAGGGAGAAGCAGGCTCCATGCACCGGGAGCCCGACGTGGGATTCGATCCTGGGTCTCCAGGATCGTGCCCTGGGCCAAAGGCAGGCGCTAAACCGCTGCGCCACCCAGGGATCCCTCTGCCACTCCTGACCCTCTGCCCCCAGGCCTTGGAGAAGCCACAGAGGGAAGGGACTAGCCTGCTGTGAGAGACACGGGGACAGTCCTCCCTTCAGGCATGGGAGGAGCTGGGGTGGGCCGAGAAGGGTTCCAGCTCCCTGCTCCAGGCCAGAGTCCCCGCCAGCCGCACACAGCAGTCCAGAGAGAGGCGAACCCCTGCCGTGGGGTAGGCAGGTGAACAGAAGAGAGGTGATAGCTCCCCTGTATGCCAGTGCAAGTGCTCCCAGTTCTTGGGTCTCTGAAGTAAAACAGTGTTTCAGAACTCACAGGAGGATGTTCTCACCTGGCCGACCTGGCCATCTAAGCTGTGCCTGCACCCAAGCATAGGTGGGTGGATGGACAGGTGTCAGGGGATCTGACTACGGGTCACAGAAGAGCCAAGGAGGGGCCGAAGTCTGAGGCTGGCCCCATGGACATGACCACAGCCCAGAGCCACATGTAGGTCTTCCTGTGGGATGATGCCGTGGTGTCCCTGCCTCTCCACCCATTTCCGTTCACTGGTCAAGCTGGGCTGGGAAGTGGTGGGAGGGGGTCGGGGAGGAAGGATCCACTCCACTACTGTCACCACTGACTCCCAAAGGCCCTAGAGGGCACCACAACTCAGCCCCATGTTCCTCCCAGTCCCTGCAGGCACAAGCATCGCTAACACCTCATGGGACCCATCCAGGTCCTCAGTAAAACCTCAGGCTGTGCAGGTGACATCACCATGGAAACCAGTGCCACAGCAGAAGTGCAGGGGCCAGGAGATGAAGGGCCCTGTGACATGGGCCGCTGGCCCTCACACAATGGAGCCAAAGGCAATGCCCAATACACAAAATGGCCCTGAGGTGACAGGAGCAGGCTGGGTTCCCACCCTCGGGGACCCTGGTTGTGCCCACAAGGGCCATCAGCCTAGGATCACCTGATGGGTGATCAAGACCTGCCATCAAGATCACCTGCCATCAATACTGGTGGGCAGGCTATTGGAACTGATCCTTCTAGTAAAAACAACTCAAAATGCTTGAAAAAATATGAAAACATCTTGAAAAGAGCCAAGAACTAACAAGGTCATGCAGGATTTGGCTACTATCTCAGAGAACATGGAAACCCAGAGAGGAAAGGAAGCAGAGTACACTGGCTATTCCTGCCCTGGGGCACTGGCCCACCTGGGCAAACTGGGCTTGATGGCCGTGAAGGTCAGAGAGACTGAACACAAGGCCAAGGCTGCCCCAAGAGGGGAACATGGTAGGAGACCCTCCCCTAAGTGGAGCTGGGACCCTGACAGACAACTCCTAGGATGAAGGTGGGCTAGATCCACAGCCACCTCCAGTGCCACAGAGACAGCAAAGTAGGGAGAGTCCCTGAGAAGCCACAAGAGCTCCATCGGGGCCACACTGGGGGTCCAGGGATCCTCATGCTAGACTTGGATGGAGGGGCTCGAGCACCAGTAGTGCTCCCAGGCACCTGGCGAACCAAAGTTCTCATCCTCATGCTACACCTCTGAGAAGTCTCACAGATCATTTCAAGGACGAAGAGCGGGGCCGTCAGAAAGAACACCACATAAAAAAAAATAATATTAATAAAAAAAGAAAGAACACCACATAACAAAACAAAGCACCATAAGCATGAAACAGCAGAAAGCAAACCCCACACGTCTCGTAAACCAGCCACACTCTGACTGCAGAAAAAGAAGCTTGAGAATATTTGCAGGAAAAAAAATGTGAAAGAGTAAACCAGGAGTTTCACGATGCACCGGAAAGGACTCCTAGAACCAGAAGCCCTAGTAACTACAGATTAAAATTCATTTAAGATGAGCACATGAGACACAACTGATGAAACAGGTCAAACTGGCCAGAACACTGCAGTGCAGGGAAGCAGGAAGCATGCAGGGCCTCCTGGGGTCCTGGGTGTCCCACCCGCCAGGTCAGCTGATGAGCACCTGCCACACGGCCGTGGTCCAGCACAGAAAACAAAGGCCTTCTCACTGCCCGGGGCTGGTCTCTCCCACAAACGAGAATACTCCAGGAGAGGCCAACTGGCACTGTCTATGGCAACCAGGCCAACCGCGGTCAGCGGGGGAAGCCCTGCCAGCCCATCACTTCCGAAATCCCACCCACCCAGAGCCCTGCCAGGACAGAGGATGGTTCTGAGGATTGCTCCACCGGGGACATGCTGCCCCACCAGGGACGTGTAGCTCTGGTTGTCAGAAGAGGCCATCGCGTTGGCCTTGGCCTGCTGTGCACCTCTCCGGGCGGCGTACCCAGCTGCTGGGTAAGGCCATCCTCCAGGGGCAGCTCCGGCTACTGATGCTCACAAGCCAGAAGCAGAGCCCTCCAACTTGGCTGCAGGACCTCGTCATCCTAGCCAGCCTGTGTGGGTGGCAGACCAGCCCTCCAGACAGTGGCAGCAGGGAGGGCTCTGTGGTTGGAGGCAAGGCCACTGATGGGTCTCCGGGCAGCCTGGCGCCGGAGGTGTGGGCACAAAGCCCAGGGCTGCGGCCTCGATGAAGACGTGGTCATTGGGAGGGAAGGACCAGAGGAAAGCCAGCCCCTGGGGAGGGGACCATCAGGAACTGCCTTTCTCTCCAATCCCTCACCCCCCACTCAAGCCAGGCCCGCTGCCCACTGGCCCCACCCCTTCTCAGCTCCACTTCCCACCACCCCAGCAGCCTCGTGTACCTCGGCAGGACCCGCGGGTGCAGGGCCCTTCTCCCAGCATGCCTCCTACCCAGGCCCTGGTGAAATCCTCCCTGACACTGTGCCCGATGGGCCACCTTCTCAGTCCTGCTGATTTTCAGGGCTCCCCAAGCAAGTTCTGGACATAGCCACCGTGGTCCCAGTCACTGCCATGCAGGCTGGAACTCCTACCAGTGGCAAACAGGGTCCTGCTCCTGCTGTCCCACACCTGCCTGCCTGGCCTCTCAGGGCACTAAGGAAACACCACTCTCCCCTTCCCCCAGTTCTGAGACCAGCACAGTGGGAAAGGGACGGGAAAGGGCTTCAGTAGGCCCCGCCGTGCCAGGTGGGGCTGGGGCTCATCCACATTTGGTGGCCTCTCTGCTTGTCCTGGGGAGTTCACCCTTGAAGGACATCCAAGCTGGTAAAATGTGTAAGGGAGGGCATCTTGAGCAAAAGAGTGCCTGGCTTTCTCAGTGACATGCCTGCCCCACTTGTCCCCACCCTCCACCAGGCATGCAAGCCCAGGCCCCCATGGAGTGTTTGCAGGCCGCGGCAGCCCACAAGCCAGGGCCAGCCTACAGCCAGAGAAAGAGACAGGCCAGAGGGTCCTGGGGCTCTGATCAGGAACGTTACCCATGGGCCTTGGAAAACTCGAGGTGGACACCCTGAGGTAGCAAAGCCTGGCAGCCTCCAAGCATTGACGGAAGCCACACCCACCTCTGCATGCTGCGCCCAGGATGCTGTGTGCCCCAGCAGGCGAAGGAGGCTACCGTGGTGATGGGCACACCCACCCCTGGGCTTGCGGGTGGCAGTTAAATGTCACAGACCCATCTTTTCCAGATGTAAAGGGCTCACTTTCCCTCCTTTTCCCTTGTTTGGCCCCACAGCAATCAGGAGGGCAACCAGGTAACCTAGCACCTGGAGAAGAGTACCCTCACTGAAAAGGGCAAGGTGCCACGGAATCTGGCTCTCTGATAGGGTGACACCCAGATCCAGAAGAGGCTGGGCCCCTGGGGCAACAGACCAGAGGACAGGACAGCTGGTGAAAACGTTCCCACGCCAGGTGCTTCACAGGTGTGGGTCCCATCTCACCAAAGGTTTAGGCAGTGTGCCTGAGGTCACCAGAGGGGCTTGTGGGATGCCAGCCAGCTGCACTCAGAGTGAAGGAGCAGGCACAAAGGAAGTGTGCTAGGTGCTGGAATCAAGTGGGTCTCCCTCCCTGCATCTGCTCCTGTCCCCCCAGAAGGCCAGGATGCCCCCCAGCACTGCATATCCACAAGCCACTTCACCCAGCCACATCATGGAAACACGAAGCCACCATGGCCACTGTAGTGGCCTCACCATTCTCTCAGTGGTCAACCCACCCCGGGAAAGCTAGTGATAGGTGACAAAAGATCACCATGTACACACATGGTCCCACTGGGACCCACAAATGCCACAAACTCAAGGGTGCAGCTGAGCCTCGGAGCTGCCCACAGGGATGGAAAACCCCAGACAGTGGCCCACGCCCAGGAGGGGAAGCCATGTGCACAATGGGGCTGGAACATGGAGCCTGGGAGGTGCCCAAAACACCTGCATGGCCAGCGGCTGGGGGAGGGGGGGCGCAGGCGGGGGCGCACATCTCACACTGTGTTTACCTGAAGAGACACTTCCTATGCCCCCACTGGCGAGGAGATGGCATCAGCAGTCAGTTGCTCAAGCTCCAAACCTCTAGGGCATCCTCACCATGGCTTCCTAGCGATGCTACCTTCCAGAACTCACACAGACTCTCGGAGGTACCCACGGCAACCAGGCAATCTCTGTCATAACCAAGATTTCACATAAAAAGCTGACCTCTGGGATCCCTGGGTGGCACAGCGGTTTGGCGCCTGCCTTTGGCCCAGGGCGCGATCCTGGAGACCCGGGATCGAGTCCCACATCGGGCTACCGGTGCATGGAGCCTGCTTCTCCCTCTGCCTGTGTCTCTTCGCCTCTCTCTCTCTGTGACTATCATAAATAAATAAAAATTAAAAAAAAAAAAAAGCTGACCTCTGTGACCCAATGACGCCCTCATTTAAAGACCTACACAGGACTTTCCTGAAATTGAATAGGACCAGCATGAAGTCCTGTGGGGAACAGACAGGGACAAACAGAGACTGTGGCTCCAGCTGAGCAGGTGCACGAGGCTGTCCATACACGGAAGAGAGCAGCACATCCACACACCTCACACCTGCCCACTCAGCCTGGGACTCCCTCTGTGTCCTTGGCCTGCCTAGAAACAGCACAAACAGGGGAAGGAAGTGCTGCCTCCCCTGGGGTGACCTCCACCAGTCCTCCCCCTGGGAACCTGGGCGGATCCAGGGTAGCAGCCACCTGGGCGGCTCAGGGCCCACACTCCCTGGGCACACCTGAGCCTCAGCCAGAAGGATCTACCATATGTGAGACAAAAGCAAAAGTTCACTTCAAACCAAAGCCATGGGCTTCCCCTTTCTTCCCTCTGAGAAAGCCAGAGGAGGCCTTCCTTCCAGACCACCACTCCTGCCTTCCCCTGCTCTAACCACCTGGTAATGCAAAACCGGAAGAATGGGTCCTGAGTCCGGCACCAGTCATTCTTAGCACATGGTGCTGGCTGTGAGGCACAGGCACAGAAGCTTTCCAGGCACTCCCAGCCCATCTGCTGAGGCTTTCGAGAGTTCTCTGCAAGCTCCATCCTGCCTGCTCCCCCGCCCCCTCCAGCTGGGACCTCCTTCTTCCTCCCCTGCCTTCCAGAGGAACCGAGAGAGCTGTCCTAACAGCCAAGTGCAGCCAGATCCACTCCCTCCTTCAGAATAACCAGGCTCTTCAGTTGACTCAAGCCCCCAACGTCACTCCACACGGCATCTAACAAGAGCATGACAAGAAAACGACTCAAGCAGGCAGGCAGGAACCTGGCCAGAGATGGGTCCGGGCCACATGCCAAGAGATGCAGTGACCCTGCCATGGCTTAGGTGAGGGCTGGTCGGCAACTTCAGGAGGCCCCTTGGAAGAGTAGGCAAGTGGCGTCCACAGGCCATGCTGACAGGACCTCACTGTCCCCCCTGCCTGATGGGGAAGGACCTGGCTGGGGGATGGGGAGACCGCAGCACTGCTGGGGGTGGTCGCCAACCCCCTATCTCCCTCTTGTGCACTCCAGATGCCACTCAGCTGCTGGCCCATCCTGTGTGGAAGCCAATGGGCATCACACACCAACAGTGCCGGCCACGCACACCAAGCGGCACCATCTCCTCCAGCGTTTGCACCAAGGCCTGCCCCCCTCCCTACCTCCCAGCCCACCTGTCCATCCCCAGCCCAAGGCTCCACACCTCCTGCGGCCACAGCCGGCAGCTCCCGTGGGCCTGCGGAGTCTGGTTCCCACAGCCAGGTTAGCCAGGAGCACAGTCTCATCTGGGAAGTTTCCAAGTACACTCATCCTGCAAAAGCCCCATATCTGGTCGGCTGTGTGCCTCCTGATATTTCTTAGCAAAATATGGGCACGTGCTCTGGGGTGATCGTACACACAGGATCCCACTGCCCTGTCTTCCCGCTGACTGTCTCTACCAAGGGGCAAGTGTCCCCAGCCTGCTAGCTGCCGCACGGCGTTCCCAGGGGACATGTACCCTCATGCCGCCTCTTGGCTCTGGATGGTGTTTCAGTCCCACAAAGTTTCTACCCCCTGCAGAGTACCACAGAGGAGCCCCACACGCACGCTCTGCACATGGGTGGAGGATCTTCCTAGGACAGAGACCAAGAAGGCGGAATGGTGGGTCAGAGGATGATGCTCTCAAGTGAGTAGAACTGGCCAAACTCCCTCCAAACATCCCAGACCAGCCACTGGACCAGGGGCATCCACCAGCACCACAACCTGCCACTGCTGCCCTTCTCGGGGTGGCAGGAAACACTCTCACCGGGATTGTACTGGCAACTCCCAGAGGCTGCACATCTCCCAGGCACCTGCCCACCAGAGTCTACAGATCACCAATTTGGGTACTGAATGCTGGGCTTTTGCTGCACTGATCTGTAGTGCAGCACACGTGGTGTGGGCAGGCTCACAACCTGTCTGCTCCGTGAGCTGCCAAGATTTCCTCCCAGTCCCGCCCAGCCCTGTGGCCTTGCCTGTGGCACTGCCTATGGGAAAGAGTCTGTTACTTGACCACAAGTTTTCCCATCCCTACTGCATCGCAGCCACCCTCCCTATCCCAAAGTTAAAGCCTCTTTCCCCTGCCTTCTTTGTATGGTTATATTTTGGCTTAGTTCTCAGGTCAGCCTATGCCCTGTTCCGGTGGGTGGTGTGAGGTACGGACCCCCTTGCTTCCCAGCTGCGGGGTGTCAGGTCTGCCCCACCTCAGCCAGACCCTGGACACCCAGTCAAAGGGCTCCATGGGGTCCTGCATGCTTGGCAGGCCTCTTAGCTTCGGCACATGCTCCGGTATCTGGAGGGCAGGTCTCCCTCTTGGCTATTCATAGAATCTTCTAAAACTCTAATGAATTGTGCTGGGCCATTCCCCACCCCTGCTCATCACACCCAGCACTGCCCATGTGCCAGTGTCTATGAAGTGCAACAAGCAGGTAAGTCTTGAGTAGGCCCGGCTCCCTAGCAGCCCCATGGCAGAGACAGCGCACCACCCCAGCTCTTGCCCAGAAGCGAGAAATAAGCGAGTGTCATCATCCATGAGGACAGAAGTCAGGGCAGGGCCACCTGATCTGGGGAACAATAGGAGGCATCTGGGTGCTGGCAGTTTCTTGGTGGGGATGCTAGTTGTCTGGCTGGGCTCCCGGTACAACCCATGGAGCTGGACATTTAAAACACATGCACTCTCACAGCAGGCATGTTTTATATGCACTCTTACAGGCAGGCTGGCGCATGGAGAAAAGAAAGACCGAAGAAGAGGCTGTCCGTGGGAGACCGAGCAAGAGTAGACACAGCCCCGGTGCAAACCCTTCAAAGCAGAAGCCAGTGCAGCCGGGCTCTTGTGAGTTCTCCACACTGACACCACCACCTGAGCAGAGAGCAAAACCACACCTGACAACCAGGGTGCCAGGGGAGGGGCACCTGCACCGTCGGCGGGAGGACTTTCCTTTGTCAACTGAAAAGGCAAACAGGCTCTGGAGAGGGGGCACACACCAGGTCAGAAGGCAGCAAAGAATGATAGAGACGCACATGAATGAATGGGGACGTATTGTGGTCTCAACACAGAGCCAAGGCGGCCTACACACTTGGAAAGTGAGGCTCCCCGTTCACATCACGTCCATCCCCCACCTCCCCCCGGCTGGCTGCACACATGAAGGCTCTGAACAGAGGTTACCTGGGCCAGAGAACCTGCAGCCCCATTTCACTATGCGAAGCACTTTACACATTTTGGGATACATTTTCAAGGCTAGCCAGCCTGTCTGTCTGTCAAGGCCACGCAGGGGACAGGGGCCCTTGGGCTTCACATGACAGGGCTGAGGAGCCAGGTCCCTCACCCTCACTCTCACCCCGGTAAAAGCAAGCAGCATGCAGCCGCCAGCCCAACCCGCACCATCACTGTGGCCGCCCCCAGGGGCGGAGCTGGAGAGCCTGCGCTGCTCTTTTCGCATGATGCGTAATGTTCTCCCAGCGGCTGCCAGCAGAGGAGGTAAACACACATGGGAACACAGTGTCGCTGTGCTGTTCGGGGGCCTTGGCTGAGAAAGCCCTGACGTCTGTAAATATTCTGAGCAGCCAGCCCACTGCAACACCCCACCCTCCTCCCAGCTCAAGATTGAGGATTCTACAATCTATGTTTTGTCATTTTGGCTAAGTGGCATTTCACCATGACAAATTTTCTACGGGGTACTCTCTTCTGAGAGCTCCATGATGTTTTGGGAGCACTAATTCAACTCCACACCAAGTGTCGCTGTCCCTCACAAATGAGGGGCAGAAGGAGCATTACATCAAGCTCTGGACACAGGGCCACCCCTCTACCTCAGCCTTTCCTGGCTTCCCCACAAGCCAGGGGCCAGCCCAGCCTCACAGTGGCCCCCGCTGCCTTTGTGCTCAATAAAGGACGATGGAGTACTCCCACCAAGATGTACCCTGAGTGTCAGTAGCCACCAAGAGATGGTGGACAGCCTTTTTTTTTTTTTACTTTTAAGTGTGCATGTATCATTTTTGCAAATCTAAAAAAGAAAGTTAAGGGGGGGAACTACACTGATAACCTGGGAAGACTGCTTCCTGGGGTGACCTGGGGTGACCTTGTTTCCGCAGAGGCCATCACCCAACCCTATGGTCTGGACCAACAAATGCCAGATTCTGCGGTGATGCCCTCACTCACTGACGTGTTGTCAAAGGATGGACCCAGTCCCTGAACATCTGGAGCAACAATGACAAGTGTGGAACCACTTCTAAAAGCCCTCCAGTCTCCCTGCCATGGGCCATTTACCTCCAGACATGCTCTGGAGGCACCTCGTTTCCCCACAGAAGTCCTCAGAAGTAACAAGCACACATCTTCTGTGGGCAGGCAGCAGAGGTGCCTACAGAGAGCTCACCCTCTGATGCAGAAGCAGGCACGGGAATGAGACCCCAAGATACCACACAGAGTTACATCCACGGTGAAATGGAATCCAAAAGCCCACAAAAAGAGGTCACAAAAGAAGCATGAGGCCATAACAACAGTTTAGGGGCTGAGGGGCCAAAACAGAATTGACAGCCCGTTTCCTTCATTCAGGAAAGGCTGCGGTCACTACATACCAGAGCAGGCAGTGGCAGCAGCCCAGTCTGAGTGGCCGGAAGCCTGTGCACATGCCAGTAACACGAAGCCGCAGGACTGAGGCTAGTGGTCAAAGGCCGGCTAAGGTGGAGGCACCAAGGCAGCCCACCCACCACACGGGAGCACTAGGATCCTGGAGACAGGGGACAGAACCGCTGCTGTGTCCTCCTGCCTCCGCCCCATCAGACAGGTCACCCCAGGATCCTGAGACAGTGGCCCAGGTGGAACAGAGGCACTGGGACCTGGCCCTGGCTCTGAGTGACCTTGGGAACACCACCTGCCCCTCAGCTGGAGTGTTCTTAGCTGTGGACAGCATCTGACCAATGAACGTTTGCCCAAAAAGGTTCCCCAGAGGTTTAACAAGCAAGTTCGAGAAAGCATTTCCAAAGTGCTACCAGCTGCAGGTATCCCTTATAGCGGCCATGGCGTCACCACTGCCTCATGGAAGAGAGCTCTGAGCCCAAACAGCAGTCAGCAGGTCGGGAACAGGACGCCAGGCCAGGCCTGGGCCCAGCATGTGATACCCCTGCTGGAGGAAAAGGCTCGGGGACTGGTCCAAGGGCAGGAGGCTCACTCTAGGGAGGCCGTCAAGCACCTGCCACGCTGGGGTCGGGGAGGGGTCCCCTGCCCAGTCCCCCTTCGATGCCCTGACCAACGGAGCCACCCCAGAAAAGGCGTGAGCCAGCACTTGCCTACTCAGACCTCGGCGGTCAGCCGGCGGCCCGGACACCGGCCCCGGGGAGGCGGCACCGTGACTCAGGGCTTCAGAACCGTCTGAGGCCGTAGCCCACCCACCCCGCAGCGACCGCGCAGCTCCCAGCCCCGCCAGGCTGCCTCCCCAGCGAGGCCCGCCCGGCCTGCCCGTGGCCCCGCTTCCCATCCTGGCGGGGTCACTGGACACGCCTTCCAGGAACCCATGGGGCTGCGTCGGGGGCCGTGTGGGGTCTCTCGTCGGATTTCCACTCCACGCCTCGGGAAAGGGAACCAGGCAGGGCGGGAGGTGCGGTCCTGCCCCTCCCCTCCCCGCCCGCGCCCCCGGACCCCGCGCCCCCGGTCCCGGGCCGGCCCTCCCGGGAGGGAGTCCGCCGGCCCGGCCGCCGACCGCACACTCACCGCCTCCGCCGCCGCCGACTTCCGGGTGCCGCGCCCGCGCGCCCCCGCCGCCGCCCAGGCCCCGCCCCCGCCCCCGCCCAGGCCCCGCCTCCGCCCCTTGAGCGCTCGCCATTGGACTGCGCCGCCAGGGGCGGGGCCGCACGCCGCGACCCCAAGCGCCGTTGGCTGCGCGCGCTGTCGCTCGGGGGCTGCAGCCCTCCCGGCGCCCCGCCCCCGGGGCTGCGCCAAGCCTCGGGCTGCGCGGGCGTCTGGGGGTCTCGTGACCCCCGCGGCTTTCCCAGCTCCCCAGCCCTGAGGACGCCTGCGCGAGGTCGCTGCCCCTTGCGGCCGCCCCAAGGGCATGGCTTCGCGGACCCGTTAGGGCGGCAGCCTGAACTCCGGGGGCGGTAGGTCACCAAACCACCTGGCGGTCTTCGCTGAGAGCGATAGGGGGATGCCCACTTCCGGACCCGCCCCTCAGACCGGGTCCTGGGCCACACCCTGTACTGGCTCCAGACCTGGCCATCCCTACCTTTTCTTTAAGGCCCCCAGTTGGGTTTTGCCTCTGCCATTCTGGCCTTTGCACCGCCTCCACCCCAGCCCCGCAATTCCTAGCGCACACAGGAAAGACCCTGGACCGGGCACTCCAGACCCACCCAGCCACTCTGGCCTTTGCACCGCCACTCCACCACCACTTCCACCACCACCCACCCTACCCCGGAATCCTGGCACACTCAGGAAAGACCCTGGACCAGGCACTCCAGACCCACTCAGCCACTCTAGCCTTTGCACCGCCACTCCACCACCACTTCCACCACCACCCACCCTACCCCGGAATCCTGGCACACTCAGGAAAGACCCTGGACCAGGCACTCCAGACCCACCCAGCCACTCTGGCCTTTGAGCTCACTTAGAGGCTGTTCTGCAGGTCCAGGCCCTAGGATGAAGAATTGGACCACCCTCAGCTGTAATGAGTGAGCAAGAGGGCAGGAAGGGGCACTGACTGGGGCCCTCCCAACAGGAGAGAGGCATTCACTGCGCTCCCTGCCTTCAAAGACCTCTAGGCTGTGTCTGGGGCCTGAATGCAGGGAGAGTGGAGAGTCAGGGGACAAGGGCCCAGGGCCTACTCCCAAGTGGGCGCTCAGCAAACTATGACAAGGATGACAGTTATGCTAAGAATAGTAACAGTGTGCTAAGCACTCTAAACCCAGGGTCCCTGTCCACAGCTATTATTCCCCCCCATTTTACATATACAAAGGCTGAAGTTCAGAGCAGCCATGTCATTTTTTAAAAAAGATGGCAAATGGCAGTGGCTGGATTAGCTCCACAGTCCTGTGTGAAGCCCTCCTGTCCTGTTCCTGACTCAGAGCACTGATGTCCTGTGGAAGACTGGGGTTTAGAGAGGGAAGGGGCCTGACTGGTGATAGAAAAAGGCAAGTATTGAATCCAAACCTGCCTGATGCACCCAAATGCCCATTCCACCCTACTCTCTTGCCATCTTTTCTGTGCTCCTCCTGGAACCCAACAGAAGCCCTTTACAGACATGGACACCGAAGACTCCAGATGTCCAAGGATTCATGGCCAGCAAGTGGTCAACCTAGCCTGATGCATGGTCCTCCCTCCCCATATGCAGCAGCAGAATCCTCCTGAGCTGGTACCAGTGATTTCCCTCTGAGCAGCCAGACTTTGCAATCCACCCAAGAGGCAATAAAGTTAGATAAGCAAGACTTGGGGCCGAGGCTGTGTGACCTCACCCTGGGGCACAAGGCAGCAGTTGCAGAGTACTCTGCCCCCAAACCACTGGGCCACACGCCTCAGGGGAGGTGCTTTCCTGTTATCAACAAAGAGAGATGAGCTCATGCATGGGTTGGACAGAGGTTCAAATCCTGGTCTGCCACGAAAGCACATAGCTCTGGGCCAGCCCCCTTCCAGCTACACTCTTCCCATCTAGATGGAGCCATGTCAGGTACTCACTCTGATCTGTCTCCACTGACTCCAGTTGACAACATTCAGTGCTAGGGAGCAGATAAGATAGGATAAGATGGGTTTGGGCGGGAAGCTGAACTCTCGGGTATTAGGGATGCAAAGAGTTCACACATCCTTAGTTGGGGAGCTCACTACCTTATAGTCACCCTTTTTGGTCTCTAAGCATTTGCCACTGTTGGGAAGTTCTTCTTGACCTCCATCTGAAACCTTTTTCCCCCTATAGCTTTGCTCACATGTCCCCGGGATGTCCCCACAGAGCTAGGTGGAGGTGGGGGGAGAGGGAGGAGCCTAGGGTACTGGTCCCTGTGCCAGTGGTCACATGGTAGGGACTCTCCATCCTGTTTTTTGACTGTTTCTGACCCCTGCCTGCAGCCTGGGTTATGGTAGGCCTGCTGCCTGAGAATGGCCTTGAGTTCCTTGGAACCCACACTGTCCATCCTACTCCTCTGTATATAGCTGGTGACCCAGCTTGGGGGACGGAATCCTGCCTGGAGCGGGAGGCGGGGAGGCAGCCCCCACCTAGGACAATTTTGGAGCATGATTCTCCCTTTTGCTCTCTCACCAGAGCTCTGTCCAGCCCCTCCTGCCACCATCAGCAAGTGTGTGGGGAAGGGTTGATGCTGAATCACAAGCTCACTATGAGAATAGCGCTCCAGGAGGACCAGGGCCCAATGCCCCTGGAGAAATCCGTAGGGACAGTTTGACTAATGGAAGGAAGAAAATCCCTCCAGCCCACACAGCAGCTGGCTCAGAATGTCACCAATGGTGCAGCTCCATAAGACAAGAGCTAACTTGCTCACAGAGACTCCTGTGTTCCAGGGAAGGACACCGCACTCCATCTTCCCAGAGATACAAGCAACATCGCTATGCCAGAGTGTCAGATGGCTCTCACCTCCAGTGCCCAACTTCAATTGACCAGCAGTGGCTGACTGGTTCTAAAAGGGTAGGATGGATTTGCTACGTGTGCTAGGTACCACAGGGGGAACCCAATGGTGGTACCAGTGGTGAGTTCTGGCCCTACATCACTTCACTTTCTTTGTTAAGAGGAAGCAACTTATGGGTGAACACTCTGGCTCCCTGATGTGGGTGGATAAGACATGAATGTCTGGTCTCCCCATTAATGCTGTCATGGGTCTGTGACTCCCTGGGTAGACATGGGGAATATGATGGGCTGAGAATCTGGTCATCTCCAGGTGCAACCAGGACAGGAAAGGCTTAGAACTAAGCCAGAGTCCCTGGCCAAGGGGCCATCATCTCATGAACCCCCTGAAATAAGCTCCAACATGCAGCACCCCTATTGGTACCCCACCACACACACCACAAAGTTAAGTGGAGCTGGCCAAGGATTATGGTTCCATTTGTGGTCATATATGTGTGCTTCGTTTCCCTCCAAGGACCAGGTGTCGGCTCTCCACCTGGCAGAGAAATGCGACTTGTGCTAAATTCCATTCAGGTGGTTGCGCCCCCTACAGTGTTTCTCCAAGACCAGAGGTAGGGTGGAGGAAACGGGACACCAGGAAGGAGGCTGGTGACAAACACACAAACTCCTCCCTCCACCCCTCCCGGACCCTGAGCTGCGGTGATTTGATAGAGGAGGGGAGGGCAGCCCTGCAGGGTGGGCCGAGCCGAGGGGTCCGTGGATTCAGGCCGGTGGAGGAGGACAACCTCTGGTTCGCCGAAAGGACCTTCCTGCCCCGAGAAACACGGCTCCCCATCCAGGCTCGCGGAGCCCAGGTCGGGCCGCGCCCCTGCTGCGAGAACCCCCCAGGCCCGGGGGTGACGGGCTAGGCTTGCACCCGAGTGACCTAAAGCAAGTGAGAACCTTTCTGAGCTTCGATTTCCCATCTGTAGAATGGGAAGGTAGCACAACTCTCCCTCGCAGAGTGTGCGAAGAACACAATTAGATCCGGACAGGAGGGCGCGGCGCGCCCGGTGAACAGCAGGCGCGGGAGAAGGATCCCTGCGAACTAGGGGCGGTGATGGAGGCAGCGAGGCCAGAGTCCTGGGAAGGGGCGCGGGGCTCGCCAATCCCCGCTCGGTGCCGGGGGGCCCGGGCAGGTCCTCGAACGCCGCCGAGAGGGGGGCGGCCCCGAGGCCGGCCGCCGCCGCAGCGGTCCCGGCAGGTGCCGGGGCCTCGGCCACTCCACGGAGGGGCCGGCGGTCGGCCGGGACGGACACCCCGGGGGCCCAATGGGAAGCCGGCGTCTCCCAGCGCCCGCCCAATCGGCGCCGGTTGCCGGGCCGCCCTGGGTCTCCCGACCAATGGGAAAATTCGCGTTCGGCTGGGGCGGGGCGGAGGGTCGCGTCGCCGGCCAGACCCGCTTTGCGCACGGGCCGCGCGAGGGGCGGGGAGGGCTGGCCCGGGGCTGCACGCTGGGCCCGGGAGGGGTCCGCCCCCGCACCCGCCCGAGTTGAGGCCCCGCGGAGCGCTGACCCCGCCGCGCCCCGGGGACGCCGCGCCCGGCGCGCCCAGAGACCCGGGGACGCCCGTCTGGGGGCGGGGGCCACGCTGCGGGGCCGCCCACGCCGCGCTCCAGGTAGGCTCGGGCCGGGGGCGGGGTCCGGAGGTCGGGGCCGGGATGGGGCCGGGGTGGGGGCCGGGGGTCGAGGCGGGCTCCTGAGCGGAGAACCGAGGTACGAGCCGGGCCCCGCCCCACCTCGCCCCTCGCGCCGCGGTGCGCGAGACCCGGGGCCGCGGGGGCGGGGCCCTTTGTGCGCGGTCTCGGGGCCCCGGCGGGGCGGGCCGGGGCGCCCCGCACAGCGCGCCCCCGCCGAGCCGCGGCCGGAGCCCGCCGCCCGCAGCCCCGCTCGGCCTGCGCGGCGCTGGGCGCCTTGCCCCGGGGCTTGGGGGCCGGAAACTTTCCAGGGGCCCGAGGGCCGGCGGGGCCGGGGAAGTTTCCCGGGGCGGCGCGCCCCTGGAGCCCGCTGGGGCTCGGGAGCCAAGGGGATGTCCCCGCTCCCGCCGCTCCCGCCGCCCAGAGGACGAGGGAGAGGATGCCGCCTGGTGGCCCTGCCTGGTGCCCGCACCGGGGATCCCCCCACTCCCGCCGCCCGAGTCCCCTCGGTGGAACACCGGGCCCGGCAGAGGCGGATGCCCCCAGTCGGCGCGGTACCCAGCCCGGTTTGCTGAGGTGTGGCCTGGGGCGGGCAGCCTGACATCCCGAGCCTTCCCCGTGTAATCTTTAATTAAATGTTGGGTACTTGAAACGTACTCATTTCTGCGTAACGTATCCCTGAAAACGGAGCTCCGGGACTCTGGCTCCGCTTTCCCGTTAGACCCAGGCCTGTTTAGAAACAGGGAAGAGAAAAGAATCATGCCAACAGGGTTTCATCCTTTGGGCTAGGCTCTCAGTGTAACCTCGGGTGCTTGCCCCTCTCTCACACCCCTTCCCACTGTCCCCTGCAGGGCACACACCAAGTCAGGATCTGTAAACCCAGGGGATTGGCAGATGAGCGGCTTAGGGCATGTCAGGGCACTCCCCCGCCCCGCCCCCCTCTCGTGAGGACCTGTGGGGGGGGAGGGGGGTACTGAGAGCCTCGATCCCCTCCCTCTGCCTCCCCTTGAGATGCAGACCCCCCAGCAGCAGTCTGCTGGTCCCAAGCAGGTCCTGCCTGTCCTGTGTTCAGTGTATCTCTGGACTTGAAATGGTGCTGCACACAGGAGACAGAGCCTTCTCCACAGCATACTGGGCTCATGGCCAGTTGTTCTTTTTAATTAAATGTTGGGTACTTAACCAAGTAGTAGGTGGCCCAGGTCTTGGGTCCCGCCGCAGCATGTGGGGCTGTGAATCCACAATTCATGCTTTCTTCCAGCCTTGCCCTGTCCCACCCACAGTGCCATGTCTGTTCCCTGCTCCCTAAAGTCTGTGATCCACCGGCACCCAGCACAGGGCTGGGCACAGAGCACTCACTGTGCTGGGGATTCTAGTCCTGGCCTAGGCAGGAGGGTCACAGCCAAGTCAGCCTTGGCCCTGCTCTTCACAGTCTTTTCCATGTAGACAGAAGAACCTGCAGTCCACAGGTAAACTGGGCCGGCTCTAAGTCCTACTAAATTAGCATCCCCATGCCACAGTGGGGTTGCACGGTGGCCCCTCAGATCTCTTCCCAGGCTCAGGGGTCTCTGCATCTCAGAGGCTTGGTGAAGGCAGGGCATCTCTGTTGGTGCTGCGTAAGGATTCAGGGCAGATTTACCACACCCTCTTCGCCCAAGGGACAGGCCTGAGAGTCGTGAATAGAGGAGCCCCTAGCCAGTCCCTAGTATCTGCCCTGTGATCTGATCTCAGCGGTGGGAGGGAGGTGAGGGCAAGCTTGACCTCAGGACAAGCCCTGGGGGCTGCCAGGAGGGCCACAGGGGGTTTGGGAACCTCTGAATGGCAGCTCAAGTTTTGCTGCCAGCTTCCATCAAGATTGTGATAAAGTCTTGGTCTGCTCAGCAGGAGACCCAGGACTAGGGAATAATCAGAAGGAATACGAGGTCAGGAATCCCTTATCGGGCCTTCCCGGCCAGGACAGCTGCACAACGTGGTTTATTTGATAGGTCAGGAAGATGAGCCCAGAGTGCATGGACACCCATTTCAGCCGCATCTGTCCCTCCTCCTTCCCCCCACCGCTGGTCAGGCATAGGCCCTTCCCCCTGCCCTGGGGGATCCCGAGGAGCCAGCAGCCTCCAGGAAAGCAGCGGGTGCGGCCACCAGAGGGCACCCAGGACCGCCAAGGCTGGCAAGCCTGACCCCGCCCAGCCACCTTCAGTGCTGGGACCCTTCGGGAGGGACCTGGTGGGGCCTGCTTCAGACTGCTTGTCCAGGGTATGCAGCTGGCAAGGGGCAGGGATCCCTGGGGCAAGGCCTCTCAGTAACCCCAAGAGCCCCTCACTGCCTTTGGTGCAGGCAAGGGGAGACCAGGGACTGAATGGCAGGGTGACTGCCCACAGGCTTGGGCAAGGACAGTGAGAAACAGGCCCTGAGCGAGGCCTCCTTCAGGCCTTCACCCCAGGGGCCTCCTCAGCTTCCATAGGCTGACCCTGCCCCCACCCAGGGGTCCAGGCAAGGACTCTGAGCCGCTTGCAGCTTCTTTTCACTGCATCTGTGAAAGAAGGTGTGACAGAAGCAGGTGCCTTTTCATGTTGTACCCAGAGTGGCCAGTGGCCTGGAAGAGCACGTCCAGATCTGTTATGGTGGAGGAGAACATGGAGCTGGAGTGCAGAACAGGCTCCTAGGCAGACTTGCCTGCCCCCCCTCCCCGCCCCCACCACCTAGCCTCCTCATCGTCTGCCCAGCCCACCTAGCCCGGGGCCCATCCCTCCTTTGGACTCTGCTCATGGAGCTGCCTTGTGCCATGGATGCATGACAGGTCCGTTTGCAGGACTGGCTCTGTGTGGCAACCCCTGTGGCCTGGGTTCCTGCCCCTATCTGAGATGCAGCAGGCCTTCCCAAGATTGGGGGCAGACTGGAAGATTGCCGGGCGCCCCAGTGTGGGGAGGCCGGTGGTAGGGGTAGGCCCCGGCTAGTATAGCCAGGGGGAGTTGTCCCCACTTCTCAGGACACTCCTCATTTGGGAATGGAGCCCAATAAGAGGCAGGTTTCATGACTCCCTTTGCCCCAGAGCTCCTGGGTCGGGGGTCCTTGGTCAAGTAAGTGACCCCAGACCCCACATATCAATCCTAAGGGAATGCTAAGTAGGGATTCCTAAGACAGGTACCTCCTGCATTCTCAGCACAAAGCCTGTCATTCGTTCTCTCTTCATATCCACACCTGTTCACTCCCTCAGGGCTCCTGTCAGACTCTGCCTTGCCCTCACCTATACAATGTCCTGTGACAAGGGTGCCCTGGAGACCCATGCCTCTCAGAGCCGCCACCACCCTGCATCCCCCAGTGCCTCCCACTTCCCCTACCCTCCTCCTCCAGGAAACCTTTGGTGGCTCTCCCCACTGGTGTCTGCTACTGGCTCTCCTCCATGTTTATGGAGCTCTTATCCTGACCAGAGCCCCACAAGGAGGGAACGTGTTCTTGTGGCCAAATATCCCCAGTTGAGGTGGGGACGCTGGGAACAGAAAGACATAAGTTCAAATCCTGGACCAAGTTTCCCCATCAGAAAAATGGGGTATTGGGTCAATCCAAGGCACCTAGCAAGAGTGACATGAGGGTGTACAGCCAGCACCTTGTGAGGCTTTGCTCGAGGCCAGCCCTGAGGGGGAGCTTGGCAGTTATCAGGACTGATAAGAAAGGCATGTGGCTATCTATGGGGCAAAACCTATGTGAACATTTAAGCCAAAAACAGAAGCAGACCAGAAACGTCACACTCCAAGCAGAGCTGCTTCCTGAACCTCAGACTTCAGGGTAGGAAACGCAGCCCCTATGCTGTGGGTGGGGTGGGGACCGTGGGTGGGCAGGCTCTCTCCCAGACTGCCCTCCCAGGCACACACGAGGGTGAGTGTGCACAAACCCATACACATGAACACACACACCTACCTGGCTCGGGCCACTGTTCTTTCTTGCCTCTGACCCCACGCATCCTGATCCGTGATCCCACCATGACTCAGAGCCCCTCCTTGTGATGAAGGAGCTGCTGTGAGATGGGGACACCTATCCGCAGGGACCCCAAATAGGCCATGTCCACAAAGGAAGATTAGATAGAGGACCAATCTGGGAAACACAGTAGAGCCTAAGGGAGACAGCTTCTGTCATCCTGACCCACCAAAGCTGGCTTTCTGTTTGCAGCCGAGACTCCCTCCTCTTGTTGCCACCCTGGCTTTGTTTTTTGTTTTTTTAAAGATTTTATTTATTTATTCATGAGAGACGCAGAGAGAGAAGCAGAGACACAGACAGAGGGAGAAGCAGGCTTGTCGCAGGGAGCCCGACGTGAGACTCGATCCTGGGACCCGGGATCATGCCCTGAGCCAAAGGCAGATGCTCAACCGCTGAGTCACCCAGGCGTCCCTGGTTTTGGGTTTTAAAGATTGTAGTTTTCAGTCATCTCTACACACAACTCTGCTCAAACTTAAAAGTCTGAGATCAAGAGTTGCATGCTCTACCAACTGAGCCAGGCAAGTGCCCACCACCCTATTGTTCATTTTTATTTTATTAAGATTTTATTTATATATTCAAGAGAGATACACACAGAGAGGGGCAGAGACACAGGCAGAGAGAGAAGCAGGCTCCATGCAGGGAGCCCGAAGTGGGACTCGGTCCCGGGACACCAGGATCACGCCCTGGGCCGAAGGCAGGCGCTCAACCACTGAGCCACCCAGGCTTCCCCATATTGTTCGTTTTTATAACACAGACACTCTCTGGCATGGTCCCCAGGCCTAGATACAGTGACAGGGGATGTGTCCCCTGGGGCATGGGCTAGGCCATAAGCCCACAGGGGCTGTAGTCCTGCCTGTGAGGCACATCTAGACATCTCTCTGGCCCCTTGGTGCCAGGGTCTGGGAGCAAGGCTCTTGCCTCACAGGGACACAGGTTCTGGGCTGGCCCCAAGGAGCATCAGGAGAGGCAGGTGGCCTGTTGCACAGAAGTTCTCCTTGCTGTACGTTGATCACGATGAAGCACACCCAACTTTCTGGAATGGGGAAGACACTATGACCAGACTCCAGCTAAGCAATCGCAGTTTTGCAGGCTAGTCAACAGTATTAGAAACATTTATGAGGGATGGTGGTAGTCTGACATAAACCGCAGACACCACAGTCCCAGTCGAGCAGAGATAAGAAAATGTGCATGATATGTGGGTACACATGTCAGGAGTGCCACAGGATGACCTCGGAGTCAGGGGTGACACTGCCTCACCAGGGGTCTGGCCTCGTCCAGAAGGGACTTAGCTTGACAAATTGATCTCACAAGGTCTCCTCTGGTTTCCCTGCAGGAGCTGGAGCTGGCAGGATGGGCGTTGGGACATGCTGATCTCTCCTCGAGACAGGTGAGTGACCTGGGCTCGGCCTGGGAATATCCCCCTCTTCACATAGGACGGAAGAGAGTCCAGGTGGGCTTGGCAGGTGTGACGGACGGAGGAATGGCCCAGGGTGGTGTATGCTTCTGGTCAGCCTCCCGCTGAGTGGGCACAGCCCCCGGGCTGGACAGGGCTGGGGGTGGGGCCTCACCACTAACCCTGCTTGGATTCACCAATGACCTGGGTATGGACAGCAGCCACCAGGTTGATGTCTGGCTTGAGGGATGAGCCTGCAGTGAGGCTGACACCAGGACATTGACTGGATATGATCTTCACCTGCCTTAACTTGGATGCTTGGCATGGCAATGTCTGGTATCAGCCTCGGCCACCCAGCTTGGTTCTCAGCTCAGGAGACAGGAGCTACCAGCTGGGAACAGACAGTCCTGGGTGTTACCTGTGTTTGTGGGTTTATCTGGTAGCCACTCCTCCAGCAAGAGTAAGGCTTGATGCCTGGGAGGTATGGCAAGATTGGGAAGCTGTGTGGTCCCTGTGTCCCCCAGGTCCCTCTGGAGTGGAAGGGGTGGAATACGCCCTGCTGGCACCCTGGCCTGTCAGCGTTTTCTATGGTGGCTGCATTTACGGAGTGGTGATGGCTGATGAGAATGTCTTTGGCTGTTCTTGTTCATGCGGTCTGGGTACCCAGGCCCCAGCCCAGCCATCTGCTCCTGCCCCTCTGGGTGCTATCTCCACAAGAGGCTTGGCTAACCCAGGATTCTCAGTGACACTGAATATCCAGCGTGGACGGCCTGGCCCAGCCAGTGCTATGCTCTGTGGTGAGAAGACAGTGGCCACCAGCCTGGGAGTGCCCAGGCTTCCAGACACCTCGGTATCCTGTGCCAAGGGCTATAGGACAGGGAGGGATGGGACCTGACTCCTTCTTCCCTATTGCACATAACTCTGGGTTTGGGAAGCTGCCAGCTGGGCTGGTGGTAGCTGGGCGTCTGCTGCCACCTGGAGGTGTGCTACCTGGCCACTCCAGGTCAGGCCAGGCAGCTCAGTGGCAGGCTTCTGGGCCACCTGGGGGCCTCTGCATTGGGATGAAGAGGCTCAGGCTGCATCTAGGGCTCAGAAAGTGGCCTTGCTTGTGGTATAGGTGACATGGTTCCTGGGGGTGACGTTGGCAGGGTGCTGGCCCTGACCCCGCATAAGTCCTGGTAGGCCACCAGGCCTCAGCTTGGCCAACCAGCCAGATATAGAGTGATAGCTCTGGTCACAGGGTCTCCCTTAGCCTGCCTGCTGCACTACCCTGTCTCCCAGCATGGCTTGGTTGTTTCCTGTCCTTGTTTATCTCTCTCTGCCTCCTCCTCTTGGTTTTTTCCCAGTTTTTCTCTCGTCTTCTCTGTGTGTCTCTCTGCCTTTTCCTCTCTCTTGTTTCTGTTCTCTCCTTCTTGAGTGTGGTGGTGGATTATTCTCGTCTGCCACAGTGATTGACCATTCACGTCTGCCATGGGCCCCCGAAGAGTAGTGGCGGCTGGCATTCATGCCATCGCTGCTCTGGGCTGGGCCCATTTCACAGACTGGGAAGCAGAGCAGGCCCTGGCTGGGGCTCCCTGCTCTGTGGGCCCTGAGGTATAGCCCTGATCACATGAAGGTATGGGGCTGGGCAGGCTTGGGGACTAAGTTGGGATAGGGGTGATGACCGGCACCTTTGTATCTCCCATACTCTCCTTTGGGCACTCGTTACTCAGCCGCTGAGCTCCATGTCAGACACTGAGTATTGTGACCCTATCGCCCTGGGGAAGCCCCTGGCCTGGCAAAGAAGGCAGCAACAGAGAAAGTGGCCCACTGTGGAGCTGCAAACTGGTGATGAGAATTTCAGGGCTCCCCTTCCAGGGCTATGGTTGCCCCTCATTGCAGCCGTGCCAGCACTGATGCCACCTCCCAAAACCCACACCCTCCCAGCCTGGCCTTGCCCCTTGGCCACCTTGTCATTGGCTCCGCACAGCTGCACTGAGCTGGCTGCGTGGCTGTGACTGCCGGCCCCGTGTTGGGTTGGGGGGGGAGCGGAGATTGATGTCTTTCTCAGTCATTGATCAGAGTCTTTGTTTTATTTTTTATTTTTTTTAAATTTTTATTTATTTATGATAGTCACACAGAGAGAGAGAGAGAGAGAGAGAGAGAGAGAGGCAGAGACACAGGCAGAGGGAGAAGCAGGCTCCATGCACCGGGAGCCCGACGTGGGATTCGATCCCGGGTCTCCAGGATCGCGCCCTGGGCCAAAGGCAGGCGCCAAACCGCTGCGCCACCCAGGGATCCCAGAGTCTTTGTTTTAAAATATGAATTCTTGGGATCCCTGGGTGGCGCAGCGGTTTGGCGCCTGCCTTTGGCCCAGGGCGCGATCCTGGAGACCCGGGATCGAATCCCACGTCGGGCTCCCGGTGCATGGAGCCTGCTTCTCCCTCTGCCTGTGTCTCTGCCTCATTCTGTCTCTGTGACTATCACAAATAAAAAAAATTAAAAAAAAAAAAAAAAAAGAACTAAAATATGAATTCTTGGGCACACTGGGTGGCCCAGCAGTTTAGCGCCGCCTTCTGCCCAGGGCGTGATTCTGGAGACCCGGGATCGACCCAAATCGGGCTCCCTGCATGGAGCCTGCTTCTCCCTCTGCCTGTGTCTCTGCCTCTCTCTCTCTATCTCTGTGTCTCAGGAATAAATAAAATCTTTTTTTTTTAAATTTTTTTTTATTTATTTATGATAGTCACACAGAGAGAGAGAGAGAGGCAGAGACACAGGCAGAGGGAGAAGCAGGCTCCATGCACTGGGAGCCCGACGTGGGATTCGATCCCGGGTCTCCAGGATCGCGCCCTGGGCCAAAGGCAGGCGCCAAACCGCTGCGCCACCCAGGGATCCCTGGAATAAATAAAATCTTAAAAAAAAAAAAAAAGTATGAATTCTTCCCTTATCTGCAAGTTCTTTTTCAATCTTTCGATTTTTGTTTATGACAATTTTTTCACATTCAGAAATTTTTCATACTTTGTGGTGAAATCCATTGAATGTTTTCCTTATTTCGTTATTCTGCTGTCCTTCCTGAGCATCTAGTCAGGTAAAGGCGCCCCTGTCTTTTTTTGAGTTATTTCCAACATAGTATTTTATGCTCAAGATTTCATCAATCTAGAATTTATTTTGGCATGAATGTAAGTTGAGGATTTGTTTTTCACTTGTACTTGAACCATTTATTTTAAAAGATATTATTCATTCATGAGAGATTGTGAGCAGGGTGATGAGGGTGGGAGGGCAGAGGGAGAAGCAGACTCCCCACTGAGCAGGGAGCCCCCACGCAGAGCTCAATCCCAGGACTGAGGATCATGACCTGAGCTGAAGGCAGACACTTAATTGCCTGGACCACCCAGAACCATTTTTTTAAAAAGATTTATTTATTTATTTATCCCTGAGAGACATAGAGAAAGAGGCAGAGACATAGGCAGAGGGAGAAGCAGGCTCCCTGTGGGGAGTCCCATGCAGGACTCCATCCCAGAACCCTGGGATCACAACCTGAGCTGAAGGCAGAGTTCAACCATTGAGCCACCCACGCGTCCCCCACCCAGAACCATTTAAATATCTATGAACCATTTCTTGACTAACATTTTTCTGTCACCAGAAATTGGAAACATTGTGGAACATGTCCTTGGGTTTGTGGTGCCCATGGCAATGCCCAACCCTTAGCCAGTGCCCATGGCTTGATTTAAAAGATCAGGTTGGAGCCTCCCCTTGATCAGTCTTTGTTCTCAAAGTCATGGTTATTCTACGCGTTTACCCTACATGTGCTTGTTGGAACCTGTCGGGTCGTGCTCCCTGGGATTTCTGTGGGACTCACCTGAGGCTTGCAGTCTTTGGAGCCAGTGGGCCCTCCCTGTGTGTGCCTGTGGCATATCCTATGCGGTCTCCCGATGTCGCGGGGCTCTCACAGGAGGGCCTGTCCCCACTCTGAGCACCTTTATTTATTGAAAAGAGGTCCCTGCGCTGCTAGGGTCCTTGCTGCTGCCGCTGCAGAGCCTGGTGCAGGATGGCTGTTCTCTCTCTCCTGTGCAACTGTCAGCCAGACATCCAGGCCTTTGTGATCAGACTCATGGGTCATTTCCAGGTGGGCAGGTCCCCTGGGGAGCCCCAAGCCCTTTCCCACTTCTCAGGTGGGGCAGGAGGAAGAACATTCTATGTGGCAGGACTTGGGTTCAGACCCTGGCTCTGCTCACGCTGTAGGCCTTGTGAAGGGCTCGGCGCAGGTGGTGCTCTGCTGCAGTTAGGGCAGGAGTGCCGCACCAGCTCCCGGCTGTGCCATCACACCTTCAGGATCATCCACAGCTGGTGGTGTGGCTGGTGCACCCTAGCCTACATCCCCCAGGCCGCCAGGTGAGATGGTACTGCGCTAGCATACCCAGGCTCCCCTGGGCAGTCTCGTGGTAGCATTTAGCCCAGCCCTGCATTTACCTGGCCCCCCAGCCCCCAGCTTATCTCACCCACAGGAAGGCTGCCCACTCTCAGGTGGGGAGATGGAAATACCCCACCCCCATGGCACATCTTGCCAGGTTGACTTTGCAGCTGATGAGTTTGGTATTTAGAATATGCCTTTAGTTAAACTTTTTCTTTTCAAAATATTTTCACTCTCCATGAAATCCTAATTAGGCCATTCATTCGTCTGAATGTACTTGCTGCTCTTGCATTTTGCAAGATAATGAGGCTGCGGGGCGGCTGCCATCCCCAGGCTCCCAGGGCCTTCACTTTCTGCCCTGGAGGGAGATGCTGGCCCCACCATGGGCCATCCCTGCCTGTAAGATCAGGGCCATGGTGCCAGGGGGGGTGAGGGTGGGGCACCAAGTATACAGATGGGGAAAGTAGATGAAGGGGTCTCCGCCCCACCAAGGCCCACCCTTCACCTCCTGTCACCCCAGACCCAAGATCAAGCCCAAGGGAGGGACCTCCTAGATCCTGCTGACCCAGGCTCCCCTGGGTGTGCCTGAGGGGCTGACAGCAAGGGAGAGGCCACCAGACCTGTAGATGCCAAATAACCGGGACACCAAAATTCCGTTTTGCTTTTTAAAGATTTTATTTGTTTATTTGAGAGAAGGAGGGAGAGAGAGAGAGAATGCGCTAGCCCCCACGTGCAAGCATGGGGCAGGGTAGAGGGAGAGAGAGAATCTCAAGCACACCCCTGGCTTCCAGAGATCCTGACCTGTGCTGAAATCAAGAGTTAGATGCTTAAATGACTGCGCCACTCAGAGGCCACTCCACCACCCTCGTTTTGCTCTTTTTAAATAATTATAAATGTGTGTTGTTTATAGAAAATGTAGAACATACAGAAAAGAAGGAAAATGAAATCATACCTATCATGGCCCTGTAGACCGGCACCTCTGTCCTCCCTCAGGTTCCTGGGAGATGGTTTCCATGTGTACGTGTTTAAGTGGGCTGGGGGCTTGTGATCCCCACCTCGCACCTCACCAGCATCTCCCATGTAGGTGTAGGGATGCTTGACCAACGCAGAAGGGTACCTGTGGTGGGGCGTGCTGGCCCCGCCTCTCCTAGGGCCTCTGTACTTCCCCAGGCACACCCATATCTGGCCCCCTCTGGCCCTGGGGCCTGTGTGCACCTCAGCTAAGAGCTTGGAAGCACATCACATCATGGACTCAGGCTGTTTGCAGTCGTCAGGGCCACTGCAGTAAATAAATTTTGCCCAGAGCTGTTATTCTACATTTAAACAACTTGGGCTTGACCTTGAGTTTCAGGCATAACTGGTATGTACGTGCGTGCATGTGCACATATACATGCGCATTTATGCTGGGGACAGAGCCTTGGTGGGAGTCATCAGATGCCTGCAAGGCCTGAGAGTGGCCTGAGGGTGGGCCCCATGACAGCCCTTCTCCCAAGAGGTAGTAGCTAAGGTAGCTATGCTCACTGTCTTCAGACAGCCCACCCAGGGACCTGCAAGGGAGACAGACCCCCTGGGAAGGCAGACAGTCCAGGAAGGAATATCTCATGCGAGGACCACACCTCGCACCTATCCCCTCAACTGTGACATGGGAACCCGGGTGTCCCAGCAAATATTTGTAAAGGGACTCCACTTCTGGTCCTGTGCTGAGGGATGCGGGTGATCGGGAGGCTAGGCTGGTCCTCAGCTCTGTGGGCATTGCACACAGTGGGTGCTAGGGCCTTCTCTCGCCCCGTCGCCTCTGCTCCCACCATCCTTTTCACACATACTTCCTCAGCACCGAGGCTGGTGCCCATGGGGTTTGGAGGCCTGGCCGTGCCAGCACTCCCCCAGAGGATTACCTCCAAGGTGAGTCACTGGGTTCCTTGGAGAGGGCGCATGGATGTTTCTGTAGTAAGAATGAAAGCTTCAGTGATGAGTCTCCTCTGCACACTTGGAAGCCTAGGGCTCAAGGCACCTTAGCACCCTCATTCCTGTCCAGATGACCACAATGGGGGAAGGGCTCTCGGGCTCTGAGGGTGTCATCTGTGCCCCTTGGAGTATACCATGGCCTACCCAGTCTGCCCACCTTGGCTTAGGGTGGGGTCCACCCCACCCTGATGGGGTGAGAGGGAAACAAGGGTGGGGAGGGGAGGAAGGGCAAGGATGTAGGAATATAGGAGACAGGGTAGGCAGGGATACAAAGGGAGGTGGGGGTGCAAGGAGGCAGAGGTACAGGGGAAAGTGGGACTTTAGGGAAGGGAGAAGGAAGTGTACAGGGTAGTGTGGGGCACAGGGGAATTGAAGGTCCCAGAGAGATATGGGAGCATAGAGTAGAGAAGCAGACATGCAGAGGAGGGTGTTAGGGCAGGTGTACAGGGGGAGGCAGGGACACTGGATCAGGAGGGAGGCCTGCAGTGGTTGAAGGGCCTGGGTTCAGGCCCTGGGACAGTATGTTCTAAGTACCCTCACCAGATGTTGGGCCTTCTGTGGAGTACTGGAGCTGGAAGGGGGCTTTCCTGAACACATTGTAGGAGGGCAGGGGTGGGTCCTGGGATCCCTGACTGCCCCCTGTCCCCCATCAATGGGCACAGACTGACAGCCTTACCTGTCACCTCCTGCCCAAGGTGAGTGGCAGGCCTATTGCCACCCAGGGCCCCAGAGGGTATAGGGCCATGGCTAGGACCACAGCTGGGGCAGAGACGTGGGTGGGACCAAAGCCATCTTCTCTCTTGGGCTTCCCAGCATGAAGGTGGGGAATTATGATGGGAAACTGAGGCTCAGCAAGCAGAGCTGAGCCCTGCCCCAGACAACTGCATCTTCCCTTCCCAGTTTTCTTGGTAACAGTTCTCTGGCCTTTGTAGGGAGCTATTGGTTATGATGAGATTATTTCGGTATTTGTATTTGAAGAAATAACCCAGATGTTTCTTTGCCAAACCTTTGAAACAGGGGCATTGGTTAATTTTTAATTAAGCCTTTATGCTAGTGAAGGTTTGTCTTTACAGGGCCAGGACATCCAGAGAGGTAGTGTTGCTGGGGGTAGGGGTGGGCGTGGGTGATGCCTCAGGGGAGGACACCATCTGTGACTATGACACAGGGAGCAGCCTTATACCCTGTGGGAACCCTGGGCGCAGCACATAGGCTACCTTGTCTGCCTGCTCCTGGTGACTCTGTCCCCCTGCCCTGACTCCACTGCTCAGAGCATCCCCCACAATTGATGGGCAGGAGGAGTGATCCTCAGACAAGACCCCAGGTCTGAGAAGAATGGCCTTGGGCAGGGGGAAGGGACTGGGTGGGAGTTGAGGAATGTTTGCTGTCGCCTTCCCTGAAGCTGATGGGGGGCTCTTCAGCCAGGCAGGGAAAGCTCTTGAGCTGGGCCTGGTTCTCCTGCTCACTCCTTTAGCAAATATTTTATCTGGTTTCTCCCACCATGAGATCCCCCACTGCCTTCAGGATACAAGCCATCCCTGGTCCCTGTGACACCAGCAGCCCCGCTCCTTGCTGCATCCACCTTCAGACTCAGCAGGCTCTGCCTGGGTGAGGGTCTCTGTGGACCCATTCCCAGCATCATTCTAGATACAGAGATGCCCGCAGCAAGGCAGCATTCTCCTGAGTCTTCAGGAGTCTCTGAGGCAGTCCTTCTCCTGACATTTCTCCAGTTTTTTGCAAAAATTGGCCTCACTGTAGAACTCATGCTTGAATTCCTCAGTGCAGCCCAGCATGGGAGCCATAGTACTCTGTTGGTCTGGATACTGTTTGCCAGCTGTTCATCCTTGCTTCCTTCTTGCAATGGAAATGGTTTGAATACCTGCCACCTGCCAGATGCTGTGCTGCCTGCCACTCAGCTCTGGTCTGGAATCTAGCAGGGGCCAAGGTGTTCGCTTTCCTCACCTGCCCCCACATTTGGTGCCATTTGTGGCAGCAAGGGAGGGTTTAGATGTGTTGCGTCATTTTGTCCATGCAGGGGCCTAAGAGCTGTTGACTGAACTTCACAGTGTGATCTTGGGCTCACAGGTTAATTTTCTACAACTTCTTTAAGTCCTGTTCTCTCTGAACGTATCTATGAAAAGTTTCTATTTCTGGCATGTGAAAGGTAGTCAGAAATGCATTGGTCATTTCAATGGGAATCCTGGTTTGGAGACTTAGATACCTATGTGCTAACCATTTTAGGTTTGTCCTAGTTTATTCATATTCATTATTTTTTTAAAAAAAGGTATTCTGGAATCATTTATGTTGTTGATTCTCTCTTTTATAAATTGTCTGGGGATTACTCATGGGAGAGCTTTAGAAATAGGCAGAGAGAGGGGATCCCTGGGTAGCTCAGTGGTTTAGCCCCTGCCTTTGGCCCAGGATGTGGTCCTGGAGTCCCGGGATTGAGTCCCACATCGGGCTCCCTGCGTGGGGCCTGCTTCTCCCTCTGCCTGTGTCTCTGCCTCTCTCTCTCTGTGTCTCTCATGAATAAGTAAATAAAATCTTAAAAAAAAAAAAAAAAAAAGAAATAAGCAGAGAGAAAACGGAGCTTGTTGCAAGGATGTTTTAGTGTTTTTCATTTAGCTCTGGTTCACTTGTATTCATAGTCATTCTTTATTAATAATGAAAGTATTTAAAGCTATGAATTTGCCTCTGAGTATAGTTTTGTCTATTTTCCCCCAGCTTTATTGAGGTATAATTGACAATAATATTGTGTGAGTTTAGCGTGATGATTTAGTACATAAACATTGCAGAGTGTTTACCACAGTAAGATTGGTTAACACATCCTTCATCTCCTATAAATTGCCATTCTTTTGTTGTTATGGTGAGAACATTAAACATAGCAACTTTTTTCAGAGCAACTTCTAAGTATTCAATACAGTATTAATTATAGTCACCATGCTGTACATTAGATCCCTGGAACTTATCCATCTTTTTTTTTAATATTTATTTATTTATTTATTATAGACATAGAGAGAGAGAGAGAGAGAGGCAGAGACACAGGCAGAGGGAGAAGCAGGCTCCATGCTGGGAGCCCGATGCGGGACTCGATCCCAGGACTCCAGGATCACACCCTGGGCCAAAGGCAGGCGCTAAACCCCTGAGCCATCCCCCAACTTATCCATCTTATAACTAAAAGTTTATCCCCTTTGACCACCATCTTCCCGTTTCCTCTACCCTTTGGCCCCTGGCAACCACCATTCTACAACCCATACATTTTTAAAAAATATTTTATTTATTTATTTGACAGAGAGAGCACAAGCAAGGAGAGCGGCAGATAAAGAGGGAGAGGGAGGAGCAGGGAGCCCGAAGTGGGGCATGATCCCAGGGTCTTGGGATCATGACCTGAGCTGAAGGCAGACCTCCAACAGACTGAGCCACACAGGCGCCCCCAACCCACCCATTTTTATGTATAATGTTTGAATGTATTTTTCACTGTTTCTAAATAGTCAACTCCATATGCTTAACTTTTTATTTTTTGCCTATTTATTTAAAAGAATGTTTTGCATATTCTAAGAGCAAAAAGATGACTCTTTTTAAGTTTTTATTTTTATTTGGTAAAATACACATAAAACTTACCATTGTAACCATTCTTAAACGTATGGTTCAGTATCATTAGGTATATTCACACTGTTGTGCAGCCAATCTCCAGAACTTTTTCATCTTGCAAAATGGACACTCTGTATCCGTTAATGGACATTAATGAACCTATTACCCCCTCTCCCTAGCCCCTGAAGCCACCATTTTACTTTGTCTTTCTGTGAATTTGATCATTTTAGATGACTCATAAAAGTGGAATAATCCAGTATTTGTCTTTTTATGACTGAATTATTTCACTTAGCATGATGTTCTCAGGATTCATCATGTTGTAGCATGTGTCAAAGTCTTCTTCCTTCTAAAGGTGGGGTAATAAATATTCCATTGATAATAATATTCCATGATCCAAAAGTGTATTACCACATTTTGTTTATCCATTTATCTATCAATAGGTACCTGAGTTGCTTCACCTTTTGCTATTGTGAATAATGCTATTATTAACATGGATGCAAGTATCTCTTCAAGACTGTCCTTTCAGTTCTTTTGGATGTATACCCAGGGGTGGAATTGCTTGATCATATGGTAATTCTATTTTTAATTTTTTGAGGAGCCACCATATTGATTTTCTTAGTGGCTATGCAATTTTACATCCCCACTAACTGTGCACAAGAGCTCCAATTTCTCTACATCCTTACCAAAACCTGTTATTTTGTGTTTTCAAGAGTAGCCATCTAATGGGTGTAAGGTGACATTTCACTGTGCTTTTGATTTGCATTTCCCTAACATTAGTAATATTGGGCATCTTTTCATATACTTCTTGGCCATTTAAAAAAATTTCTTCTTTGAAGAAATGTCTGGTCAAATATTTTCCCTGTTTTTTAACTGGGCTGTTTGGTTTTGTTGTTGTTAAGTTGTGGGAGTTCTCTATTCTGGATGTCAATCCCTTATCAGATGCATGATTTAAGAATCTTTCTGCCATTGGGATCCCTGGGTGGCGCAGCGGTTTGGTGCCTGCCTTTGGCCCGGGGCGCGATCCTGGAGACCCTGGATCGAATCCCACGTTGGGCTCCCGGTGCATGGAGCCTGCTTCTCCCTCTGCCTGTGTCTCTGCCTCTCTCTCTGTGTGACTATCATAAATAAATTAAAAAAAAAAAAAAAAAAAAGAATCTTTCTGCCATTATCTGCATTGCCTTTTTACTCTGTTGATTGTATCGTTTGAACAGAAGTTTTTAATTTTGGTATAGTTCAACTTTTCTATTCTTATTTTTGTTGCCTATGCTTTTGGCATTGTATCCATGAAATCATTGGCAAATCCAACATCACAAAGCTTTTCCCCTATGTTTTCTTCTAAGAGTTTTATGGTTTTAGGTCTTTGATGTTTAGATCTTTTTTTTTTTTTTTTTTTAAGATTTCATTTATTTATTCATGAGAGACACAGAGAGAGAGAGGCAGAGACACAGGCAGAGGGAGAAGCAGGCCCCATTGCAGAGAGCCCAATGTGGGACTCGATCCCCAGTCTCCAGGATCATGCCCTGGACCGAAGGCAGTGCTAAACTGCTCAGCCACCAGGGATCCCCTGATGTTTAGATCTTTGATGCATTTTTAATTTTTGTAAATGTTGTAATTTACAACATTTATACCTTTATTCTTTTCCATATGGATATCCAGTTTTCCTAGCACCATTTGTTGAAAAGATAGTTCTTTCCCCCATTGAATGGTCTTGACACTCTTGGAAAAAAATCAGCTGACCATATATACATGGAGATTTATTTCTATTCTATTCCATTGGTCTATGTGTCTGCCTTTATTCCTCGACCACAGTGTTTTGATTACTATAGATTTGTAATAAATTTTGAAATCAGAAAGTGTGAGACCTCTAACTTTGTTCTTTTTTATGATTGTTTTCACTGTTTAGGGTTGTTTGAGATTCCACATGGATTTTAGGATGGAGTTTTCTATTTCTGTAAAAAATGCTGTTGGGATTATTGGTAGATCACTTTGGGTAATAGTGATGTCATTACAATAGCAACTCTTCTGTTCCATAAGCATGAGGTATCTTTCCATTTATGTGGGTCATCTTTCATGCATCAAGGTTTTGTAGTTTTCAATGTAACAGTCTTTCTTTGCCTTAGTTAAGTTTACCCTTAAGTATTTTGTTTTTCTTGATGCTATTTTTTTTAAAGATTTTTATTTATTCAATGATAGACACAGAGAGAGAGAAGCAGAGACATAGGCAGAGGGAGAAGCAGGCTCCATGCAGGAGGCCCGATGTGGGACTCGATCTGGAACTCCGGGGTCACACCCTGAGCCAAAGGCAGATGCTTAACCGCTGAGTCACTCAGGTGTCCCACTGTGTTTCTTGATGCTACTGTAACTGAAATCATTTTCTTAATTTCCTTTTTAGATTTATTCTTGTGAGTGATTTCTGTTTATTGCTTTTGTACCCTACAATTTTACTGATTTATCAGTTTGGATGGTGTGTGTGTGTGTGTGTGTGTGTGTGTGATTGTTCAGGATTTTCTACATTTAAGATCATGTTATCTGCAAACATAATTTCATGTCTTCCTTTCCATTTGGATACCTTTTATTTCTTTTTCTTGCTTTACTGATCTAAGTAAGATTTGTAATAGAAGAGGACTTTGAACAGAAGTAGTGGCAAAAGCAGCATCCCAGCCTTATTCTTGATCTTAGAAGAAAAGCTTTATTAACTTTTTCATTATCAAGTATGATATATACCTGTGGTGTAAGTGCATTATGATGTGTAGCACATGTAGTATGATGTCAATTTTTGTGTATGGCCTTTATCATATGAAGGTAGTTCCTTTCTATTCTAATTTGTTTTGTGATTATATAATAAAAGAGTGTTGAATTTTGTCAAATGTATCATATGCATCAACTGAATGATCATTTTCTCTCATTGTTTTGTTAATATACAGGGTATTATGTTGATCGATTTTTTTTTTTTTTTTTGCAGGCTCATGCACCGGGAGCCTGATGTGGGATTCAATCCCGGGTCTCCAGGATCGCACCCTGGCCAAAGGGCAGGCGCCAAACCCGCTGCGCCACCCGGGGATCCCTGGGTTGTATTCGATTTTTGTATGCTGAGCCATCCTTGCATTCAGGAATAAATCCCAGTGGGTTATGGAGTATAATTCTTTGATTATACTGCTGAATTCCCTTTGATATACTGCTGAATGCTGGTGTTCTGTTGAAGATTTTTGCTTCAGTTTTTGTAAGGGATATTGGTCCATAGTTATATTTTATGGCTTGGTATCAGGGTGATTTCAGCCTTGTAGAATGAGTTAGTAAGTGTTCCTTTCTTGTTGATTTTTTGGGGGCAGTTTGAAGACTGATGTTAAGTCCTCTTTGAGTATTTGTCAGGATTCACCAGTGAAACCCTCTGGTCCTGGGCCTTCCTGGGGAGGGTTTGGATTACTGATTCAATCTCCCTGCTAGTTTTAGGTCTGTTCAAGTTTTGTTTCTTCATGGGTCAGTTTGGTAGATTGTGTGTTTTTAGGAGTTTGTTCATCTCATCTAGGTTATGTAATTTGTTGGTGTGTAATTATTTGTGGTATTCTCTTATAATCTTTTTATTTTAAATATTATATGGAGGGATGACTGAGTGGCTCACTGGTTGAACGTCTGCCTTCGGCTCAAGTCATGATCCCGGGGTCTGGGAATCTAGTCCCATGTCAGGCTCCCTGCAGGGAGCCTGCTTCTCCCTCTGTGTATGTCTCTGCCTCTTTTTCTATCTCTATCATGAATAAATAAGTAAAATCTTAAAAATAAAATACAGAGAAAAGGGCATACTGAACATGAGAGTGGGGTGGTTTTTATTTTCATTTTTTTACATTTTCAAGTTTATTTTTAAGCAAGTGAATTTGTAAATTAAGGTAGCTAAACATGTTCCTTTGTTTTTCTTCTTTTTCTTTTTTGTTTTTGGTTTCACTGAGTATAATTGACAAATTTGTAAGCTATTTGATGTGTATGTCGTGATGATTGGATATATAAATACGTTATTAAAAGGCTTCCTACCATCTAGTTAATGAACACATCCCTGATGTCATATTCTTATCTTTCATGAGTGTGTTTGTGTGTGTGTACGTGAGTCTGTGTTTAGTGTTTGGGTTTGTTGTTTTTTGGCTTGGTTGGACTTTGTGTTTTCATGGATTCATATGTAATCTGTTACACTCATCAGTCCACAGATCCACAGATATCCTGAGACAGTAAAAATACTCCCCACAGGCAGCGTGCAAAGGACTGCTAGGGACAGCTGAAGTCATCTTAAGGCACACAGCATATCAGGGCCTTGGTGGAAAATACATTTCAACCTCTCAGCAGTCCTTGTTCCCCAAGGCACATGGCTTGGAGCTTCTACTTATGGTGGGGTGACACCCAACTGAAATAACCCGATTAGCCTGGACTTCACTGGCAGTCCAGGGCTCCCAGTGAGCCATGTTTGCTCCCTCCCAGGGAAAGATCCATCATGTGAATGGCAAATCATGACTCCGAAAATCCAGGAATTTCACCATGAAGTTTCCGTAAGGAGTTACAGAGCTAGGTTAACTTTTTAAAGATCTTGAGTTAAGGAGGCCAGGCATCTTGTTTAACCAAGCTGTCAGCTATTCCTGGCTGTAAAGAGATGTCTGCGATACAAGAGATGGTGAGTGGGCAACAGAGTGTACAGCTGACATCTGTGGATGGATGATGTCCAGCCCCTCCAGGATGTGGACAGCCTGGCCGAGCACGTGAGCCCGAACTTCAGCGCGCCTGGGAACATTTGCACAGTCAGCACGGCAGGCCAGGTGCTCCTCCTTCCCGCGCTGCAAGGCTGACCTCGAACATGTAGGAGACTGGGGGAAACAGCAGCCTACCAGGAGGGAACCATAAAATGCCAGGAATAGACACATCCACACTTTTCTGAGCTGGTTTTCTGGACAGAAAGCTTTGATTCCGGCTGTAGGCTGCCAAGCCAGCTGGAGACTCCTCTCTTGAGGGCAGTTCCTGACTATTTGGTGGGGGCCGCTCTGCTCTTTTGTTCCTCAGGGAATTCCTGTTAGGTGGAAGTTTCGTCCTGGGATGTATTGTCCACATCCCTGGTCTTCCCTGTCATCAACTTCTTGTCATTTTCGGCTGCTTTGGAAGGACTGGCCTGTTTGCTTTCTGCTCCCTCACTATGTGCAGGCATGCTGCCCTGCCCTGTCCTGTCCGCCCCTGGCTTTCTTGAAAATCTCCCATGGGGGCCTCGTCGTTTATGATCACTCCTTCTCATCATCGGTGCTGTGGGCACCAGTTCATGTGCTGTGGGCAGTTTTATGCTGACTGGGTGCTTCTGTCCAGGGTCCATGGCTCAGACACCCTCACCTGTCACAGAGAGACTTTGATGTGACCAGACACTGGGACCACTTGCAGACTGTGCTGTCATTGACAGGCTTGGCCTCAGAGGTCTTGTTGGGGAGCAGCCTTGCAGGTGTTCAGGACAGTAATGGGGTCTGCGTGGGATGCCGACCCCTACCAGGAGCCACAATGGCTAAGGAGGGCTAATCCTACCTTCCCCTCCTGCAACAAGGACCGGTCAGGACTTTCAGGTCACCCACCGCCTGTTTTCCCAGTGGGGCAGGTAAGGTCCCACAGGGCAGCTGTGGTGAGCCCAGTGGCAGCCACATGGCAGTGTGGACGAATGTGGGTGCATCGTGCATCCCTGTGGGTGTGTGTGTAACCCTGTGTGGCCGCCACATGTGCCTGCAGGTGAGTTTTAGGAGGTCCCCAAACAGTACACATGCCTTCTGCAGTATTCCTACCTCCTTGGGGCAGGGGCAGGACACACAGACAAGTCCCCCTCTTGGGACTTGGTATGTGTGTGTGTGGGGGGGTGGGGAGCAGAGGGGAAGCTGCACAGCCTAGTCTGTGCTGGGTGGGGGTGGGGCGGAGCCCCCTGCCCTTTCCCACTGAGTCATTTGCATATAAAAGGGGGGGAGTTTGTTACTGGCTGGAGGTTGGTGGTGTCTGAACCTGTTGCCATGGGCACTCCTGAGCTTCAAGAGCAGCTGAGCTGGCTCCCAGCCTGGAGAGGGGGTTAAGGAGCAGCAAGGCTGGTTGTCCAGCTAAGCCTCTGGGAGGGAAACGATGTTCCTGGGGGCCTGGGAGAAGCCTGAGCTGGCCATGGTCACCTGCTCGTTGACCCTCTGCAAAAGCATACTGGAGAGGCCCCCGCCCTTGGATGCTGTGGGCCTGGGGCAAGGCTGGAAGGGCCTGGAACCTCCCTTCCCGGGGCATGCTCTGCTCTCACCTCTGACACATCCGGAATCAGATGGCCACAGCCACCCTACCTCTGCCTGCGGCAGCCAGAGAGCCTTCCTGCCACCTGTGGTGCTGGTTGGCCCCGTCCCGGGTGCTGGCTGGGCTGTGGGTGCTGTGCCGGCAGAGCCCAGTGGAGTCTCCCGGCCTGAGTCCCCAGTGTGGTTCCCGAGGAGGGAGGGAACCCATGGCCAATTTCTACACACATCATCTCTTTCCCAGGGAACCTCCTCCTGGAGGCTGAGGACAATCCTGCTGAACCCCAGGCCCCATCTCCCGGGGTGGCAAGAACCTGGGCTGGGCTCTGTTGGGACCCCCCTTGGCTATAGGCCGCACCACCTCCTCCCTCCCGGGACTTAGAGAAAAGTGACCTGGTGTTGCTGCTGAGGGTCCAATGCAGGCGCACTGGGGCCTGCCAGTGGCTGGCCGTGTGACCGCAGAGCAGGGAGGGTGAGTGAGGTGTGAGGGGCGCTGCCGTGTCACTGTTGGTCCCTTGGCAGCCTCCCCGGGACCTGCGCAGATCTGCCCACAATGGGACTGGTCTCTCCCGGGGCCAGGCCTGCCTCGTGCCGCTGCCCGGGCCGTGGCCTCCACCCCTGTGGCTTAGTTAGCAAAGCTGCTGTGGGTCAGACTGAGGTTGCTTGGGGAGGGCTTGTCCGGGCGGGGCGCCCAGCAGGCAGGGGCACTGCCAAGTGCCTGGTCAGCAGCCGGCAGGGTGGCGGGGACCCACGGGCTGGGGGTGGGGAGGGGCTCCAGGGCTGGGAGCCCGGCAGGGTGAGCCTCCCTGTGTGTGGAGCTGGGGCCCTGACAGGGCAGCCTTGCTGGGGGGTGGGGGAGAGTGCTCGGTGCCGGTTCGTCCCCAGGCCTGCACTGCCCTCAGGGTCTCATTTCCCTTCCCCTGCAGCCAGCCACACCACAGCCCTTTCCCTCTTATCCAGATCTGTGCTGAGGTCGCTGCCCCCGGCCTTCCCCCCCACCTGCTCCCCCGGCCACACCGCTGGGGAAGCTGCATTCTCCTCTGGGCAGGCCGGCAGAGACAGGACCCCCTGTAGCAGGGGAAACCAGGCCACAGAAGCAAGGGGCGTGAGCTGGGGTAGGCCTGGATGCCGTGTGTGGCCCCTCAGCAGACCTGGTGCCAGACTTGCTGTCATCCAACCTGTCTGCCTACCAAGGACTTCCTGTGCCCAGTTCCCATCAGGTAGCAGTTTTCCCCACTGCCAGTGCCTTTTCCTCTTACCGAGGCAAAGCATGTTCCTTGTCAAAATGATGGGAAAGACATGGAAAATCCCCCAGACTTCAGCAGACAGCTGTGGGGCTCATCCCAGGGACCCTTCTGTGGGCAGCTGGGGCAGGTGGCACTGGGGGGTGGGGGGCGGTCCCTGCTGCTAATCACCAGGCTCTCCCACCCTAGCTTCCTTGGCTCTGCAATCCAAGAGGGGGATGGCTGGGTTGAGGGGCCCTTCCTCACCCCCCAGAGGCTTACTGGCCACAGGCTCCTAGGGGCTGCACCTCCACTGCCCCTCAAAGGGGCTTTGTGCCACCACAAAGAGGCTCTGTCCCTCACAGAGAAGCCTGGGTGTTGCCATGGTGACAGAGGGGGCCAGGAAGAAGGGGGTCCACCGTCTTGGTGGGGGGAAAGGGCGTTTCTGGTGTACACAGGCCAGTAGCCAGTGCGGGTGACTGTTACACTGGCCTTGCTGCAGCCCTTGGCCTGGCTAGACAGCTGCCCCAGCTCTGCTTTAGGGAGGCTGTCAGGAGCTGTCATGCAGCCCTTGGTCCCTTGGTAGGGGTTGAGCTCCCAGGCTCTAGTGCCAATCAGATCTGTCTGCTTCCGGTCCCAGCCTGGCTTTGAGCCTCAGCCCCCTCCTCGGGAATGCCTCAGTCCCTGTGCTCACCCCAGAGCGTGGCAGGGTGGGGCTCTGAGCCTGGGCCCTCATAACTACCCCAGCGTGCTGCTCTGCTGTCCTTCAGATGGGGTGGGGGGAGGGGGAATGTGAGCCTCTGCTGGAAGGGGAGCCACTCAGGGTACCTTGGTGGCACTAGTGTTGGAAGTAGCCAGCCACTGACCCCACACAGTGGGGTACTGTCGGGCTTGACCCCTCTCTTGTCCCCAGTTTCCAGTCTCACGACCAGGGTGGAATGAGTGGGCTGCTAGTGCAAGCAAATAGGGCACTGTGACTGCCAGCTCTCACCCTTCCCATCTGGAGCCCCATGGCTCCCCAGCCCTGGGGCCTTGGGCCTTTGGGTACCCCTGGACTGGTTGCTACAGGGATGTTCGAGGAGGTGGATCCTCACTGCCCATACCCCACACTTGGAGCCTGTAGGGTATTGCCCTTGGGCTGTGGCTGCAGCCGGAATCTGGGTCAGGTGCAGGAGGGACAGCAAGGGGGCTGCCCTGAATCCCAGCCTGGGGCCAGGGGGAGAGCTGTCCATCCCCATGCCATGAGTTCTGATAGCAGTTCTCAGGGAGCCCAGGAGACTTAGGGAGGGTCACAGTCAGCACAGGGAGCAAGTGTCTGTGACCTGCCCCAACAGAAGTCTCAGGCCACCCGTTTAGGTGCCTCTGGTGGGGACCCCAGAGGCTCAGGCCTCCCACCGAGCTGGGATCTTCCCCCGTCTCTGCCTGTGCTCCTGCCAGAGTGAAGCCTGTCTCTGCCATGTCCAGCCTGCAGTCACTCTCAGACCTCAGGCTTCCTGGCCCCCCACCAGTGTTCCTGCCTTGACGTGACCCTGAGCCTCCTACATCAGTACCGCCATGGGCCCTGTTCCTTCTGGACCTTCTGCCCAGTGGCCCCCCTGTCCTGGGGCTAAGTAGTGCTGCCTTGGACCTGTCCTGCACTTGGCCTAGGGCACCCCATTGGCACCAGTGAAGAGCCCCCCAGACTCTTCTTCCTGAGTATGCAAGTTGTCCTCCATATGATCGTCAGATGGGTGTCTGTGTGGACAATGGGGCCATCTGTCCACCCCCTTCATCCCTAGCATGTTGGCTGATCCCTTGCAACAGGGGTGCCTCCTCTGCTGGAGAAATCCAGTTTCTAAGCTGAATCCAGTTGTGGCTCTGCGGGCTCCCTGAAGGTCCCTGTGCCTCCTCGGCCCGCGAGTGGCACACCCAGGCCCCTGGGGAGCTGAATTCCCAGCCACCTCCTTCAGTTGCCCGCCGGCTGGGGCAGGAGGCTGCTTTTCTGTCTCTTCCTTACCTTCAGTTGGAGCAGAAATTCAGCTCGTCCCTGAACACTGGCGACACTGGTGGGCACAGAAGTGCCACCCGGGTGCCTCGGCTACCTGAGACGCGTCTCCTTGTAGTCTTTTCTTGGGGCGTGGACACACTTGATGGTTTCCACGCTTGTTGTTTGCATCTTCTGTCTCTGGCCACATCCCTTGTTTGTAGCCTTTACTCCCTTGGAGTTGGGGTTCTGGTTTGTCCTTATTGATTTGCAAGCATACTTTCTAGATGAAGGGTGTCACTTTGCTGCTGGATGTTACGAAGACCTGATGCCATGTGTCGATTGTCTTTTGGTTGTCTTTTTATCTTTTTCTCCCACTTTCTATTACGGAAAATTGCAAATGCGCAGAAGTAGAGGGGCTAGAGTGTGCCCCTCACCAGCGTCTGCGGTGAAGTCAAGATCTAGAAGTAAAGTCACTGCCTGGCTTCCGTTGAAACGCTCACTGTGTACGTAACTATAAATGGTGTCATTTTAAAAGCCAAAACCAAAACACCATAACAACAGTCCATGACGCTGTTTTGGGGGGATGTACAGAAATGCTTCGTCCTCACAAAATTGAGCTGGTCTGTCTTTCCTTGGCAGTTTGTCTCACTGCTTTGAGGTTAAGAACAGCCTCCTCCTGCCCAGACACCCCAGGCCCTACGCTGACTTCCGAGCAGCACTGTGGTTCTGGCAGGGATGAACAGACAGGGACTCCGCCCTATGTGAACTCCCCAGCCCAGGCCTCCTGCTCCGGCCTTGGCTCAGTGCCCTTCCTTGTGAGCTGGCCAGAAGCTATCCCTGCAGCTGTGGGTACCATCTGACCACAGGAGGGGTGACAGAGTAAATATGGGCCCCCATGAGGCCTGGTGGGCAGTGCTGGGAGCAGGTTTCCGTGCTGGCAGTGTTGAGGGTGGGGGACGTGATGCCCTCCCAGGCAAAGCGGGCTTTGGACCACTAGGCCAGGGTTCTGCTTCTCCAGATGGCCAGGGGTGGGGGTAGAATTTGGGGTGGGAGGGCTGGCCATTTCAACCAGTGGCCAGTCCTCTCTCCCCTCTTGGGGGACAACTGGCAGTGTGCCGACAGATGGCCAGCGAGGAGTCGGGACTGGAGCCCGGGCCTCCTCCCTGCCTCCCCCTGCCGGCCTGACCCTTAGGAAATTCCTCTAATTCCTCAACCCAGATTGGACTCAGGCCCCATAATTTGATTTTCTGGAGCAGGGTTTGGCTGGACTCCTTGTGAGGAAGAATGTCTGGGTCAGCAGGAAGACGTCAAATGTGGGTTTAGGTTTCGGAGGAAGGATCGGCGTCTCCCCCTAACTCCTCTGATGGTGCCTGTTTTCCGGATGGAAAATGCTCAAGGTCCATGCTGCCTCTGCCCAGCAGTGCTTCAGAGCCTTGACCTTACCCACCTGTCCACCCACTCACCCATCTACCCACACCTACTTGCTCATTCCCCTGCCCACCTGACTCTCCACCCACCTCTCACCACCACCGCCCCCTCACACAACCACCTACTCCCCCTCCTGTCCGCCCGTCCATTCACTGGTTCATTCATTTCCACTTCCATCAGCCTCCTGTCATTCCGTTCCTCCATCCACTCAGCAGTCTGTCTACCTGGGGTCACTCCTGGGATGTGCAGGCTCACTACCTTCATTCCTGCCTGGGACAGGTGAGGCTGGCTCTGCGTTGCACGTTCGTTCCCATCTGCTTGCTAAGTCCACTCCACGAGTGGACAGGCGATTGGGCATGGGGAGAAGCAGCCTGCACCAGGCACTGCAAAGCCAGTGGCCGGGATCTGGGTGAGAGTGAGGTGTCTGCCTGACAGGCCGTGAGGGGCCCCTGCCAGGTGACTGGAAGCTGCAATGACACTGGCCAGAGAGGAGATCAAGGGGCAGCTGAGACCCAAGCAAGCACCCGCTTTCCTGCCTGTCTCAGGCCCTCGTAGTCTGGTGCCCCCTCTCCCCAGAATTGGGCCTCTCCCTGATGCCCCTTTGGGGATGAAGCCTTTAAAGTCTCATGGTTGATCTTAAAAATTCATTACAACTTGCTTTCCATGTCATCACACATTTATTGTTTTCATATAAAAATAGCATTTTTGAGTTAGCATCCGCAAAGAGCTGCCTTCTGGAGCGGTGTGGTCTGGCTCACCTGTACCCACACGTGCTCGGACCCCAGAAGGCCACCATGTCAGGGGAGCAGGCTTAGGTCTTCCCTGCTTCCTAGATATGCCCCTAGCCAGCAGCCCGCCTCTTGCATACCCCAGGGCTGCCGTCAAGGCCACCAAGGTGAGGAGGCTGTGGACTACAGGCCCACAGAGGGGTGCACCCTTGGGCTGGGGCAGAGAACATGGGCCCTAGCCCCAGAGTCTCTGCTCTTTGTGGAGGCTGCAGGGTACTCTTCTTCCAAGCTGGCTGGCATTTGGGGGCGTCTCCTAGGAGACACATAGTTATTTAGCTCCAACTGAGAGAACTGGGCAATGGGAAGGTCATGGTGGGGTTTGGCTACCTTCTCACGGTAGCTGTTGATTTCTGGACCCCTGGCTGGCCCCCAGCCTGGGCAAGTGGGCCCCCTCTGCAGGAGGCTCCTTGGGCCCCAGAGCTGGAACGCACTGGAGGGCCCAGGGCAGGGAAGCTAGTGCTGCCCCTCGTCCCCCACTGTCCTCAAGGTCTGCAGCCTGGGCCTGGTCCTATTAGGAGCAGGGAATAGCAGCCTGAGGTCAGTCAGGAACCCATATCTCAGCACAAGGAAGGAGGAAAGGCACATCCTCGGCATGAGGCCCCCAGATGTCCTGATCACCACCTCCCAGGGCCTTGAGACCCATGCTGCCACCACGGGCTCCAGGGACCTGGCTCCACCCCCTGGTGCACCTTGCCTGCCCTCCAGTGAGGAAGACCCCACCACGCCTACGTGGGGCCACCAGATTCAGTCCATCCATGCGCAAGGCCAGTGTCTAGGTGGCACCAAGGATTGGGCAGTGTGCATCTGGGACCCGTACCCAGGCAGCAGTGGGTGAGCGCAGGAGGCTGTGTTCCCACAGCCGTGGACATGCCATGCTGTTTGTCCTTTATTCCCTGCTGGCCAGAGAAGCCAGCCTCTACCTCACTTTCCTCCTCTCCTCCCCCATGATGGCCACCGCCTCTCCTGGCCTGACAGGCTGATTTTGCTGCCCCTCTGCTAGGTCATATTGACAGTTTTATTTGTGTGACAGGTGCTGGGGAAGTGAGGCTTGGCTCCTGGGACCTGTGCTGGCCTCTTCCCGGAGCCTGGCCTTGGTTCCCCCAGCTTCACAGGGGGCTGGGCTCCATGGTGTCATCTTCATGTACACCCGTGCCCGCCAACCCTGTCCCTGGCTCAGCTGGTACCAGTGGCCAAGCCCAGCACCGACCCCTCCTTTCTAGGGCTCTGTTCTTGCAGCTGCTCCTCCTGGGCCAGTGAGCAGCAGAGCTGGCCCTCCAGGGGTGTTGTCCACTATGCTGTGTCCTGTGTTGTACAGGGCCACGGGGGCCAACAGCGTCAGCCACCACTGGCTGGCATGGGCTGGGCCAGGAGGAGGCCCCGAGCAGTTCTGGGCATCACACCACACCCCGAGTGCCTTAGCAGTGTGGCCACATGGGCTGCACCCTGCCTGCTGGCCAGCTGCTATGCACAGGTCTATGCTCCATATCCTTCTCCTGCTTCTTGCTCATGAAGAACAAAAATGGTGGGCAGCCAGGGAGTAAGCAGCGAGGAGAGTGCTGGCTTGTGGTTGCAGCTGCCAAGCCCCTGCTGCCACCACCCACCACCCTGGGGCCCTCAGGGGCAGCACTGGGCAGGGGCCCGGGCAGGCCTGACCCTCCCCACAGACTGGGCCTCAGATGCCTGGGACCCTGCCCTCCACCTTCCCTCCAGATGTGAGGCCCATGGGCCACTTCTGGGTACAGAATCTCAACCAGGCTGCACTCGGTGTTCACTCTGCTGTGTAGGTAGATAGCAGCCTTGTTCCCAGGCAGTGTGGCTGTGAGTGGAGGCCCGACTGCTAGTCTGCAGGCCAGTGTCATCCCCTCACCTGCTTAGGCCTCCCACCCACCTGGCGGCTGTGGAGTGGCTTCTCTCTCCCTGCCCACTGGTGCATCAACTCCACCACATAAGCTGTATGGCTTGCACGCTTTCTCTGGTCCCAGGCATCTGCCTCAGTGAGCTGGGCCTGTGTTGGCCCCATGCTGGGATGAACTGGCATGTGCTGTGGGCAGCAGAGGGCCTGGGACGTCTGAAAGGTGGTTACGCCAGTTCTTCCTACCCTTCCCTTCCCAAAGGGCTCCAGGACGCCCACGGTTAGTGGTTCCGCTGGACCTGGCAGGAAGCAGGGCCTCCCGGCTCAGAGCCCCACACTCCATAGGGAGGGAGCCGGCTGCTTCCGGCTAGCCTTGGATTAATGGCTTTTAATTTAGAATTTAATCAATGCGGCCTCTCTCTGGAGAGCTGGATGCTCTGGTCTGGGAGCGAGTCGTATGATCTGTGGGTGGGGTGGGCATGGGGCCTATGATGGCCTCTTCAAGCCTGTGCCCCGGCCCCACCCTGACCTTGCTCTGCTTTGCCTGCAGCCTGTTGGCATCCTGGTCATGGAGGACTGCAACGTGCACTCGGCTGCCAGCATCCTGGCCTCAGTGAAAGAACAGGAGGCCCGCTTTGAGCGACTGACCCGAGCTCTGGAGCAGGAGCGGCGCCATGTTGCCCTGCAGTTGGAGCGTGCCCAGCAGCCTGGTATGGGCAGTGGTGGTGTGGGCAGTGGGCAGCCCCTGCCAATGGCCTGGCAACAGCTGGTCCTGCAGGTAATACCCCAGTGACTCATCCGGAAGGGTGAAAATGGCCAAGTAGGGAAACAATCCAGGGGCCTTGGTGGACCACAAGCCAGTATTGAAGGCTTATGGCAAGATATCCTGGAACCCCTGAGGAGGGGAGGAAAGTGGGATCCCAAGGGAGCTGGAAGTCTCACTTGAGTGTGCAGGACACCCTGTGATGAATGGGCAGGACACAGCCCAACCCTCAGAATGGCACCCTCCACTCAAGTGAGTCCTCAGAGCTCAGGTAGCTGGGCAAGGTGTGTTCGGGCAGCTGTCACCCCGGTGACACTGAGAGTTTTGCCAGCTGTGGAGTCTCCTTGCTATGGTATCCTCCTTTGTCACATGTGTCAGTGAGTCAGGCCTACGGAAGGCTTGAGCAAGGGCCTGGGCTCTGCCCATAGCTCAGAGGGTGACCTAGAAGCCTCAGTTTCTCCACTGGCCAATACCCTTAAACTGAGCCCAGGCCCCTCTGCTCAGCCCCAGGAGTCTGCTCTCTGGCCAGGCCCTGAGCACTCTAAAGTCAGGAGGAAGGTTGCCTGGACCCCTCCCTCCAGTGTGGATGGGGCACAGGACCACCTGGTTTATGGGGTGGCAGGGGCAGAACAAGAAAACATGGGAGGCCTGGAGTTTGGTGTGATTTTTGAGTTCCTATTACTGACTGAGGCACAGGGCAGAGGATAGAGCTGTCCCAGGATCCAGGAGAAGGAGGGCTCTGGCCCACCCTGCAGGCCTCCCACTGTTACTGCTCCCCCCGCCCCTTAAGGCCTAGGGGGCAGAGGCCTACGGAGTCCCCAGGTTCTGCACAGAGTGACCTTAGAGGGAGCAAGGCATTGGTCTCGGTTGAGACTGACCCTGTTGGGCTAGCTTCACCTAGCCAAGGCATGTGGGGCTCAGAAGCAGTAGCCCACGTCAGGTCGGGGGAGTTGGTGAGTGACCTCTACCCCCAGAGCCTTGATGGTCTCATCTGCCAGTGGGCAATCCACACACACAACCCAGCACACTATACAATCAGAACCGAAGTCGTGTCTCCAGAGGGCCAAGACCTACCAGCAGCCCCCACCACTGGGGAGCTGTCTCTCTAAGCCTCTGGTGCTGAGGTGGGCCACAGAGCCAGTCCACAGGAGGCCAGGACTGAGGCAGCGTAGGCCTAGATGCAAGAGCCACCCCCTAACCCCCTGGATATTAGGCACTCCAGAGGGTGAGGCCTGTGCCCCCAGATGTGGCAGGGAGTGGAACAGCCCGGCTGGGCCACATGCAGACAGTGGCAGTCAATGACCTCGAGGCCATCCTTCAGGCGCCAGGCCCTCTATCTAGCCCTCCCAGGCCCGAAAGGGCTGTAGCCTCCAGCCCAGAGGGCGCCGCTGAGGGTCAGTGCCCCTAGAGAAAGATGTTCCCATAGCCTAGAGCTGCCCTGGCCTCCTGGGGGCCGTGGATTAAAGACCTCTGGCTACCACCTCTCCCCGCCCACTGCCCTCCTGGCCTGCCCTTGGTTTTCTGTCTCTTGGGAGGAGATGGTTTTCTCAGGGTGAGATCGGAAAGAGCATGTTCCCAGGGCTGTGGCTGGACCGGAGGGCTGATGGGGACATTGTGGGAGGCGGGGCCCCATCCGCTAGCCAGGCCTAGCAGCCCGATGCCAAAACTGCTTCCCAGATTGGTCTCAGCAGGAGATGCCTGGTGTCCTACCTGCTGAGCCCCAGGGCTGCCTGGAGCTGGTCCTTGGGGTCAGAGCTGGGGTCTGTGAAGCTCAGGGCCAGTAGCAAGGCAGGTTGCCGGGGCTGAAGGGTCAAGAGGCCAGGAGCTAGTGTTGTGCTCCTTGTCCTGGCCACATGCCTTTAATCCTTCAGCAGGAAGAGCTCTCTGTTCCAGCACCTGACTGGAGTAGAGCCAACCCTCAAGCAGTGTGTGTTTGTGTGTGTGGAAGGGCAGTTGGGACACCTTTAGGGACCTCGTCAGCCCCGGGTTAGGCCAAGGTGGGTTTGTGCCTGGGGCACTAGCAGCAGGTGAAATCTGGGAGAAGGCAGAAGCAGCTGAAACGTAAGTCCCTCAGGGCCGCAGTCTAGTCCTCCTGCTGCTGCTTCTGTCCCAGATGGCTCCCTGTGGGGCTGCTATGGATGGAAGATACAGGGGCCAGTGGTCAGGGTGCAGGTGGGGAAATGGAGGCTCAGTGTGCAGGTGGAGAAATGGAGGCTCGGAGGGACATGCAGTGGATAGATACCCAGAGTGCTTGAGCATTCGGGGGGCATGGCTTAGGTACATGGCATGTCCAGGAAGAAGGATTTTCTGAGTGGGGTCTGAGGCAAAGCAGGAGGGGGGCAGGAAGCCCAGGCCCTGCCCTCCTTTCTTGCCAGACCCATGGAACCTCCTTGCACTGGCCCTTGCCCTTATTCATCTTAGAGCCTAGTTACCTTATTGGTGATACAAGAGCCATTGGCTTACCTTTATGGGGTATGACCCAAGAGGGCCCCAGTCCAGCACAGCCCAGCCTTTCTGGGTCTGTGTTTGTATCCAGCAGAGCCAGACTCCCCAGGGTGTGGCTGTACCTTCATGCCAGGCTAGGGTGCCACCCTGGTTTGGAGAAGTCCTGATGAACCAGCTGCTCCGATACCACCACCACCCCACCCGAACCCACCACTTTGCAGTGGATCAAAAGCATGGAAGAGAGAGGGCCTGAGGCCCGCTTGGCCTTAGGAGTTTTCACCCAGGGTCATCCAACTGCTGAGCCCTCCCCATGCACCATTTGATCTGCTCTGACACCCCTCAGAGGGTGGGGGAAACCCTGGACTTCTGGGTCTTGATGGGGAGAACCCAAGACAAAGTAGATCAATGCCAGGTCCATCTGGCAGGCCCCTACTGAGCTCAGTGGAGACACTTGGGGGGCCCTGCTGGGGTCTGGGCAAGGGCCTGGGGCGGTCAGACCTGGGAGACCTGAGAGACCTTGCCGCGCTGACATCGCTGTAACACTGATCAGCGGTGGGGGGGGGGGGGGCACTTACCGAGTCGGGATGAGCAGCCTACCCAAGAGGACAGGACGGCCGCCCTGGCCCGCTCGGCCAGAACTCAGTTTCCCTAGCTGTGCAGGGGGAGGGGCCTGTGAGCTCTGTTCCTGGAGGCTAAACGAGGCCTGGGCAGCGCCCAGCGGGAAGATGTCACCCCCGCAGGGGACACGGAGGGACGGGGGTTAGGGGCGACCCCGGCCCCGCCCGGCCGTCGAGCTGCACCCCGCGCAGGTGGGGGGCGGGACCTCGCCCGGCCCCGCCCCCGGCCCGCGCCCCGCCCGCCCCGCCCGCCCCGCCTGGGCGCGGCCCCGCTCCATTGGCTGCTCGCCGTGGCCGCCGCCAGATCCGCCCCCGCGGGGAGCGAGTCCGCCGAGCCCGAGCCCGCACGGCCGAGGCGCCGGAGCCGAGCCCGGGTCAGCCGCCGCCGCCGCCGCCGCCGCCGCCCCTACCGGCCCGCGCCCCCCGAGCCCGGCCCGATGCCGGCCGAACTCAGACAGGTCGGAGGAACTTGGTGCCGGGCGCGGGGGCGCCGTCCCGGGGGCGCGGCGGCGGGGGGCGGGGGGCGGGGCGCCGGCCTTCCCGGAGGACCCGCTTTTGTTCCGTGGAGCCGCCGGCCGGAGGCGGCTATTGTCTGCGCTCCGGGCCGGCGCGTTCGGCCCCGGGGCGGGCGGGGCGGCGGAGTGAGCGCGCCGCCCGGGGGGTGTGCAAGGCGCGGGGCGGGGCGGCGGGGTCTCTGGGGACCGGGCGCGGGCGCCCCGGGGCGGTGCGGTTCCACGCCGGGAGGCGAGGCCGGGACCGGGGGGAGGGCACCCCAGGGCATCGCCCGGGACAGGTGCCTGGTCGGGCCTTCCTGAGCAGCCCCTCTGTGCAGGAGGGATGCCGAGTCCCGAGGGGGCAGCGGGGTTGGGCCTCCGGCTCCCCGGAGCCTGGGGGGGCTCTCCTCCCCTCCACACTCCAAGCGCGGGCTCCGACTCTGGGGACCTGCGAAGAAGCTTCCGGAGCTTTAATGGGAGCCCTGTGTGCCCGGCGGCGCACGTGAGGGGAGGGGTGGAGGAGGGCCCTGCCCACGTGCGGAGGCAGGAGGGGTCTCCGAGGAGAGCCCCGGCAGTCAGCCTCCTTGTGCGGGGAGGGGAGGAGCCGGAGCGAGGCCTGCGGGCAGCCAGCACCTCGTGCTCAGAGGGCTTAGGGTCCAGTAACAGTCAGGGACACTGAGGCAGACTGGAGAAGCAACTGCCCCAGGCCCCTTGTGATTATTGGGGTCCAGGTCACCCCTCCCCTACCCCTAGGAGCTGGGTTTCTGTCTGCTGTCCATCTCTGGTACTGCCCGGAGGCTCAGGCCACTGACTGCCCCAGAGAGGGAGGGGTCAGCTGCAGGGAGTTGGGGCCTCTGTGTAGCTGATGGATGCTGGCTGGGCTTGGAGAAACTCGGGTGGGTGACAGCCAGCTCTGCTGTCCCCTGCAACCTTGCTTCACCAGTCTCCTGCGCTTGCACTGCCTGTAGGTCTCTTGACCACTCCGTGTGGACTGCAAGCCCTGGCAGGTGGATCGCTGCTCTGGAGGGGTGCGCTCGCATCTGCCTGGGCTGGATAGAGGCTGTGGGCATCAAGAGAGGTGCATCTGTGGTGGCCGAGGGCTTGCTCTCTGGTGAGAGATGCCAGCCTGGATTGTCCTGGACTCTATCTGGGACAGCTGTGCTGGGAGGGGACACGTTTGTTCCCTCACCCCTCCATTCATTCTTTCAGTGCCCGCTGTCTTGTGTCCGCTATGGGTCAGGACTGGGGATCGTGGGAGCCAGGTGTGGGATCCCACCATAACCCATTCCCTATCTGTGAGGCGGGACCATGGACAGGGTGGGGTACCTGTCTTGAGGTTTGTTCTCCATGGTACACACCACGGGTGCTCATCGTTCAAGTGCAGTGGGTGAGATAGAGCCATGCGTCTGGGACTCCAGTCCAGCCCCCCTCCCTCATTGTGACTTGGCTTGTTTCCCTGTCCCCTCCCTCTACCGTTCGCCCACATACCTCCTAGGTTGCTGTGGTCTTTTGCCTAGGTGGCGGCCCCTTTGTCTGTTGGCTCACATCTTGTGTTCTACTCCCCACGGCTGGCACTCTCCTACTTGTTCTATGGCCTTGATATGCTGGGTGCTTTCTGTTTCCTCATGAGGAAGCTGAGCCCCAGGTGTGTGACAGGGCCAAGGGCCCTCCCACTGTGCCCAGCTCTGTGCCTCTGGGGACCCTCTTAAGAGCAGTGGTGGCTGGCTGGGTTTATCTCTCTTTAGTTTATCTAAACTGGCCACTCTGGCCCCTGGCTCAGAGTCTTGGGCCAGGCCCCGCCCCCAAGTTCAAGGCAACTCATGGGAAACCCCAGGTCTGGACAGCAGCCCCACTCTGGGCAGGCCTGTAGACCCTGGATTGGGTAGACCATGGATGGGAGTGTCAGGGAACAGTTTGGGCCATGGCGGTAGGTGATGGGAGGCAGCTTGGTGGTCCCAGGAAGAGAGACAAGAATGAAGCTAGGGCTGGGGAAGGGTGACAAGAGACAGTTGACAGAATTTGGCAAGATTTGGGATATAAAGGACTAGGGGTTGTGTGTCCATACTGGTGTTCATGTCTGGGGTGCATGGGGGAGTCTGAGCCTCAGGGCCAGGAGTCTCTGGGCTGTGCCACCCTGGGTGGATGGACATGCAGCTCTAGAGCAGGCTCTTGAGTTCAGATGAGGATGCAGGCACCCTGGTCAGCTGCCTTTACTGAGTGCTGTGTGCTGGTCACCAGTCCATAGTCCCACCTCAACACCCCATGGATTCTGCAGAGGCCTAAAGCACGGGTTGACCTTGGGCCTTTCCCTGATTCCCCAGTCTGCCACCAGCACTGAGGCCCCCAGAGTGGGTGGTTGGCTGAGAGTCTGGACACAGGGGTAGAAGACAGAAGGAGATGATGGGGGTGGGTTAGCAAGTGCAAGTCCCTCTGGGGGCAGCAGGCACTGTGCACTGGGGGCTGTTAGGACAGCATGCAGATGGACGTGCTTGGGCCTGTGGGCCAGGCTGGGTGCTCACACATGCGTGTCTGTGTGCATCTGTCCCTGTTGGGTCTATGCACGCACGTCCAGGTCCTTATCTGTATGTGTGCCCAGGCGTGTGTTAACGGGGGCCGGGCCTTCCTGTGATCACCGGCTGACTCACGCTCCCGCCTGCCCGCCCGCCTGGGTGAAGTCATCGCCTGTTTTTAGCTCCCTGAGGTCATTTGCCAGTGGGGGCTCTCGGGGCCTCAGGATCCCACTACCAGGCTGTCTGGGCTGGGTATTAGTGGGCGATGCTGCAGGGTTGCCAGGCTTTGCTGGAGGGGCCCTGGCTCCTCTGGACCCCCATTCCTTCGTCCCCCCTACTGCACTGTGGCAGACTGTCATCACAGGCTAGAGTGAGAATAAAGTGAACCTCAGAGTGTCATTGAGGTCTGAGGTGTGCTTACTCCTCTCCTCCTTCCTCACCCCGCCCCCCAGCCAAGGAGCTGGAGGCTCTTCTCTGAGAGCACTGATGTATGCTGGTCTACTCGAGGGGCAGATCCTCCTGGATGCTCCGGTCCCCTCTTGGGTCCACTCTTGTCTGTCTTGCCCCTTGCCCCTCCCCTTCACCTGCAGCCCCTGGGGTGTGGCCTGAAGCCCGCCAAGGCCCAGCAGCAGAGAGAGAGCTCAGCGCCTGCCACGGTTTGCTCCCACAGTTGCCAAATACAAAACTCCCTGAGCTTTCGGCTCCAGAACTGTCCCGGCCTCCAGGGCCCTCAGAGAAGAGCCTGGTAGCATGTCCCTATTCAGGGTCTGCGTTAACTTCACTTTCTCAGGGAACGTCATGCCTCCTACCTGGCCATGTCCCCACCAGGCATTCCACCTGTGGCCCCAAACTGAGTGGCGATGGCGCCTGCAGAGTAAGGTATAGCTCAGTGGCCTCACAGAGCCACCTTCTCTGTGAAGGCCTGGATTCCCCGTTAGTGGTCTCTGAAGTCTCAGTTAATCCTCTTTCTCTGTTAGGCCTCAGTTTCCCTTTTTATGAAATCACATACAGTTGTCTTCTGGGGACAGAGGCTGTATTCTGTGACTTCCTTCCTGTGTCACCAGAGCCCGGGGGATACACTTGTCCTAACATGGTGCGGGTCTCTCCTTGGACCCCTGGAGTGTTTGCAGGGGCCGAGAATTTCAGGACTATGAGTAATCAGGGGCTTTAGCATTTTTTCAGGACAGGACCCCAAGCTGAGGAGACTTCACATCCTGAGGAGGACCTCAGGAAGCAGGCCCTAGGGCAGCTCTGGGCACCTAGCCTTGCACACTGCCTGGGCCTGGGGCTGGGAGCAGAGTAGGGCTCTGGTGGCAGGCAGATATGGGTATGGCCTTCCTTGGGCCTCAGCTCTGTTTCTTTGTAGGGCCTCAGAGGGCTGGGGCCCAGCTAGGGACCCATTCCTCAAGGCACAGCATCTGGGCCACAGAACAGGGCCTGTCCTCCTGCTGACCTGGCCCCTGCTGCCCAGGAATGTGCTCCGCTTGCCTGCCCACTGCAGCTTGGGTTTCAGCTCCTACCCATCCTAGCCAGATGCTGATCCTGAGACGTTGGTGTGGTGCAGGGCCCCATGCAGTCAGAGGCCTGGGGGTACATGGCCTTTGGTTCTCAGACCCCTTTGCCAATCAGCACAGCAGGGGTCTGTTCAGCTCTGCTGTGGGCTGGCCTGTCCTCTTTTTATTTTATTTTTTATTTTTTAAATTATTTATTTATTTATTTATTTTTTGGCCTGTCCTCTTTAAACCTCCAGTCCCTACTCCAAGTCTGCCATAGGCTTATGGGCCTTAAAAGGGCCTCTGTCCAGAGCTGTCTTGCCTAGAACTCCACCATGGTCATCCCCTGCAGGGGTGAAGGTGGGGGAGGGGTGCTGCAGGTTGGGGAGACCTACAGAGGTATGTGAGGAGGGGGCACCAGAGTCCCTGTTGAGGACTAACCTGGCACACCTGGTCTGAATTCCCCATCTCTGGGCTCTGGTAAGACAACCAGCGTCTCAATGGGGAGCACCAAACACTGGCCCAGATGAGGCAGGGCCAAGCTGTGCCCACTCACCACCCCTGGAGTGTCCAGGCCGGAAGGAGCACGGGTATTTTGAGCATTCTGGGAACTGGGTATTTCTGTCCCACGAGGGCGTCTAGCTGGCCTTGGGGACAGTGGGGGCCTGGTGTTGCCCTGGGGAGTCAGCGAGCAGTACTGAGACTGTTTTCCCAAGGCGTCTGCACTCAAGGTTTCTTGGATGGGGCAGGGACGAGGCCCAGGACACGGGAGGGCCCACTCAGGGGTGGTGAGCCATGTCAGGGTCAGGAGCTCGACCTGCAGGTCCTACCAACCTCCTGGGGCCACCAGGAGCCTATAGCAACCGACCGAGCTTTGCAGCTCAGACAGGGCTGCCCAGGACTGCACGCTGGGGTCAGGGGCTTTATCTGCCAGCTTAGCCCAAGGAGGCCCCAGGATTGGGGGAGGTGACCCCCCTTGGAGCCCCCCATGGGTTAGGGCAACAGAGCCAGTCAGCCCTGTGGTGTTCAGGGTGCTGTCTTCACCAGCTGGGGCTGAGACAGGCCCTGGGGTCCATGGGTTCCAGGGGTGGGAGGAAGGCACTCCTGGCATCTAGGCCGGCACAAGTATCTGCACTCCAGGGCCAGGCGAGCTGTGGGTCCTTCCACTGATGCCCATCCCCCTGTTGCCAGGAGCAGAGCCCGGGCAGCCAGGCCTCACTGGCCACCATGCCAGAGGCACCCGAGGTGCTGGAGGAGACAGTGACAGTAGAGGAGGACCCTGGCACACCTACCTCCCACGTGTCCATCGTCACATCGGAAGATGGCACTACCCGGCGCACCGAGACCAAGGTACGGCCAGACCGAGGCAGTGGGCAAGTAGGCTGTGCAGCCGCAGTTCTATTATGAGAGTGGCCTCCCAGGGGCCGCCTGTCATCCGGGTGGCAGTGTCTGGGCTCTCAGGCTGCCCAGCCAGCCCACCGGCCACCCGCTTACCCACTAGGTCACCAAGACGGTCAAGACGGTGACCACGAGGACAGTGCGCCAAGTGCCCGTCGGCCCAGATGGGCTCCCCGTGCTGGACGGCGGCCCCCCGCTAGGCCCCTTCGCAGATGGCCCCCTGGACCGGCACTTCCTGCTCCGCGGGGGCGGTCCGGCCGCCACGCTCTCCCGTGCCTACCTCAGCAGCGGGGGCGGCTTTCCCGACGGCCCCGAGCCCCGTGATGTCCCCAGCTACGGCAGTCTCTCCCGGGGGCTGGGCGTGCGGCCCCCACGCGGCCCCCTTGGCCCGGGCCCCGTCGATGGCTGCTTCACGCTGCCCGGCCGACGTGAGGCCTTCCCCCCGGGCCCGGAGCCCGCGCCGGCCGGTCGCTCCCAGCCCGAGCGCTTCCAGGCGGAGCCGTATGGCTTGGAGGACGACACGCGCAGCCTGACTGCTGAGGATGAGGGCGGCCCGGAGCTGGAGCCGGACTACGGCACTGCCACGAGGAGGAGGCCTGAGTGTGGGCGTGGCCTTCGTGCCAGGTGAGCACCCGTGACGGGCCGCTGGCTGCTGGGGCTCTCCGTTAGTTACACCTGTTAGTTTGAATTGGCCACAGCTCCTCTCAAGGACAGCAGCAAGGGAAGCTTCTGGGGGAGTGGAAGTTCCCCTGGGCATCCTCCCTGTTGGCCCCGGCGCATTAGGGAAGTTGGTGACAGGGCCCAACGCTTGCTACCCTTGCTCCAGGCAGATGGCCATGAAGACGTGAGTGTAGGTGGCTCAGAGCATTTCCTCTGCATTTCCCTAGGCCTCAGTTTACCCCGTGTACAGAAGCTATATCCCAGGAACTAGGCTACCCAGCTCTTTCCAGCTGTAGACTCTGGGTCTGTCCCCTCTGCCCTCAGTTTGTTTATCTGTAGAATGAGAACATGACCACAGCCTTGGTATGGATTTTTTTTTTAATATTTATATATTTATCTATTCATGAGAGATACAGGGAGAGAGAGAGAGGCAGAGACACAGGCAGAGGGAGAAGCAGGCTCCATGCAGGAAGCCTGACACGGGACTCAATCCTGGGTCTCCAGGATCACACCCTGGGCTGAGGGTGGCGCTAAACCACTGGGCCACCGGGGCTGCCCTTGGTATGGATTATGCTGTGTGAACACAGACAAGATACCTGGCCCCTTCTAGCCCCAGTCCCTGCCCTAAGAAGTAGGTTTGCTGGTGACAACCCACAAGGACATCCTGTTCTCTGGAGGACTGGTGGCCTGAATGCCCCTATCTAGTCCCACCAGGCTGGCTGTGTGCAGGGAGGGTCACCTCTTTCCCCCACATCCCAGCAGATCCCACATGCAGAGATGGGCCTCGATAGAAGGCAGGAGGACCCCAGTCACAGACAGATGTTTCATAGAAATGCATTTAGCTCAGAATTGGGGAATGTTGCATGGTGGTGAGAGTAAGTGAGCTCCCCGTCTCAGGGAGACCCTCGCCCTGATAACCATTGGTAACCTTTGGCTGGCACTTAGCTGATGGTGGTGAGAATGAGTGAGCTCCCCATCTTAGGAAGATCCAAGCCCTGATAACCATTGGTAACCATTGGCTGGCGTTTAGCTGTGTCACTGGCTGTGAGTCAGTTCTTGCTGGCCTGGCATGGGACTCTTGGCACCCGCTCGGTGCTTGGGGTCAAGTATCAATGGTATGGGCCTCTCCCCACCTTTCCTGGGTTTGTCCTCCAGAGAAGATAGGATGAGTAGCTCTGGAGCAGATGCCTTGTGGCACTGCTGAGACGTCCCTGCACCCTGCCCGCCTGCACAGGGCCTACGAGGAAGTGGCAGATGATGCCGGCGAGCTGATGGAGGAGCGGCCCCCGTTTCCTGCTGCGACCGCACCCCTGGCCCAGCCAGAACGGGGCAGCCTGGGCAGCCTGGACCGAGTGGTCCGGCGGTCGCCCTCCGTCGACAGTGCCCGTAAGGAGCCGCGGTGGCGGGACCCCGAGCTGCCGGAGGTCCTGGCCATGCTGCGGCACCCCGTGGACCCCGTGAAAGCCAACGCGGCCGCCTACCTGCAGCACCTGTGCTTCGAGAATGAGGGTGTCAAGCGGCGCGTGCGGCAGCTGCGGGGCCTTCCTCTGCTCGTGGCTCTGCTGGACCACCCGAGGGCGGAGGTGCGACGGCGGGCCTGCGGGGCCCTGCGAAACCTCTCCTACGGCCGAGACACGGACAACAAGGCTGCCATCCGGGACTGTGGCGGCGTGCCGGCTCTGGTGCGCCTGCTGCGGGCAGCCCGGGACAACGAGGTCCGAGAGCTCGTCACAGGTGAGTGCACCGTCATCCCTTGGGGGAAGGAGAGCAAGGTTTGGCCAGGAACAGATGTCCCCTCCCACCCACCCGTGCAGTCAGGAGTCCAGCTGCTGGGGGTAGGCATGGCTTAGACTCAGAGGTCCTCAGTGTCTCTGCCCCTTGGGCAGGCCCCCTTGCCACCTGCCCCTATGTACCCATACTCCTCCAGGTCCCACCCTCCAGGGGGAGCTGTGCTGGGGGAATTGTGCCTTAGGGGACCCAGTTGGCCAGGTAGGGTAATATGACCACCTTCAGGTGGAGCCAGTGGAGGGGTAGTGCCATTCACCCATGTGGCTCAGAGGGGATAGGGGAAGAGAAGGCACCTGCTTGTCTAGCCACAGGCTCCCCACCAGCCCTTGCTCTGTGTCCCAGCCCCTCTGGTGCTTCCTCCCGGCTGGTAGTACTGTTAGGTGCCTTTGCACATCTTGCCTGGGCCAGGGTGGGCACCCAGGTCCTCTCATGGCTTTTGTCACTATCTTCTGGTCTGACCTGGGGCACGTCCTGAGCGAGGTCACGTGGGGAGGTAGGGAGGTCAGTGCTTTGTGTGGTCAGCACTGGCTGGTTGATGGCGCCCCGCAGGCACACTCTGGAACCTGTCATCCTACGAGCCCCTGAAGATGGTCATCATTGACCACGGCCTGCAGACGCTGACTCATGAGGTCATTGTGCCCCACTCGGGCTGGGAGCGTGAGCCCAATGAGGATTCCAAGCCAAGGGATGCCGAGTGGACAACAGTCTTCAAGAACACATCGGGTTGCTTGAGGTGTGGGTGGGGGCCGGGTTCGGGCACTCTCTGTGCAGCCGCCCAGGGCTATTCTTGGTCAAGGAGGCAGGAGCCAAGCACTAGAGCCTGTGTGCGTACCTGGGAATATCCTCAGTAACATGGAAGACAGTTAGCCCCCCAAGTTTTAGGAGCTTCACATCCACACTACAGTTCCTGCCTGAGTCCTGAGAATGGGACTGGATGGGGCTATTATACTCAGCCCCAAGGGAAGCCTCTGGACAAGGTCTGCCACCGTCTCATGTAGTACCCTTTGTCTCCAGCCCCACTCACCTTTGACCCATGCTCCCATCACCACGGCAGCCAGGATAGGGGGAGCTAGGACCCTCATCCTGTCTGCCTCAGAGGCCTCATTTCACATCCTCAGACCTCTGCCCTAACCCTCCCACCCTGGGTATCCCTACAGAGTCCTCACAGGTGGTCCTGGGTCTCCAGGGTCCTGCCTGTTCATCAGAATGTACCCCCATGGCTTTATGGGGTCTTCACGGGGTAAGGTGGAACCCAGAACTGCCACTGGGGTAGGGGGAGCCCAGAATTATCTGTGCATGGATTCAGGACTCTGGACCCCGTTCTGTCCCCTTTCAGTTCTGCTGGGATCAGAGAAGGCCCCCTGCCCCACACACATGGCAGACTAGGGCTCTACCCTAGGGTCTCAGTGGTCAGGACACTCAATAGCCCTGACAGGGTGGCATCAGACCCTATTTTACAGATGAAGACAAGACCCCAAGGCTGGGAGTGGGGAGTGCTTGGCTGGGAAGTTCCCATGGGAGCCAGGGGTCACAGGGCTCGCTCTTGGCCACCCAGGAACGTGAGTTCAGATGGCGCAGAGGCCCGGCGGCGGCTCCGGGAATGTGAAGGGCTGGTGGATGCCCTGCTGCACGCCCTGCAGTCAGCTGTGGGCAGGAAGGACACGGACAACAAGGTGAGTGGAGCAGGATGGGGAGAGCCTAGCAGGCCCCAGCAGGATCAGTCTCACAACCTCCTACAAAGGTTCGAGAGACGGAGCAAGAACTGGGCCCAGGGGGCCTGACCCCTTTGGGCAACACAGGAGGAATAGGTGTGGGGGTCTGGGGCAGCACCCTGGGTGTGGGCCACCCCACAGTGGCCACACTGGAGCGGACACCCGTGACCTCCCAGACGAGGTCCTACATGCAGTAGGCTCTCCCACCTTTTTCCTTCCTCAGCCCTCCCTGGGAGTCCTCAGCCACGTGGGTCCCCATCTCTACACCCCCAGTTCCTCCCGTGTACACTGGCTGTGGCTGGGCTTCCCCAGGAGGGCTAGCAGCCTCTCTGCCCACCAGACCCTGCTCCATCAACTCTCCTCTCCCCACAGTCGGTAGAGAATTGCGTGTGTATCATGCGGAACCTGTCCTACCACGTACACAAGGAGGTGCCTGGGGCTGACAGGTACCAAGAGGCTGAGCCTGGGCCTCCAGGCAGTGCTGCAGGCTCCCAGCGCCGGAGGAGGGATGACGCTGGCTGTTTCGGTGGCAAGAAGGCCAAAGGTGTGTGGGAGGGACGGGGTACCACTCTAGGACTCCGCCTGCCACTCCAGGATGAAGGGCCCCCATACCCATGGCCATCACAGAAGCTAGAGACCACCTGGTCAGCTCCTGATGGGCAGGTGGGAAAGCAGGTTGCCGAGGAGGGTGTACTGAGCCCCTGGGTCATCCGGCTGACCGGCCAGCCTTCCCTCATCTGCACTGTGGGCCCCCCAGGGGAGGGCAGGAGTGAATCTATGTGGTGTTCCTGCTGCTGCCTGGACTCAGCTCTGGGAGGGGTTCTTTGGGCCCATGTGTGGAAAGTGCTGAAGATGATGCCGCCTCCTGGCGTTCACAGAGCACCTGAAGACCTTGAGATGCCCACCCTGCCTTCACACCATCCCAACCGGCATTTGCTGGGTACAGGTTCCAGGATCTACATTCCCTGGCACCTGCCCTCCTCCCCTGCCCCCCATGTGGACCTGTTCTGACCCCAGGCCTCCACTTTTTTTGTTCCACTTCTGGGCACTCAGCCCTCCAGAGTAATCTGGGTGGGATTCCACGACCCGTCTATTCAACTTGGGGTGTGCAGTGGGAAGTCGAGGCCTCCTGGGAGGGCATGGGAGGGCGCTGCCCACTCAGGCTCGTCTCCTCTCTCCTGTGCTTCCTCCGGCCGCCCAGAGGAGTGGTTCCATCAAGGTGAGTCCCTGTTTGTCCTGCTGTCCAGGCCTGGTGGGTGCGCTGGGCACCAGGGAGGTGCCGCTCACCCTGTTGTCCAGGCGGTCATCTCTATGACGACTGCAGGGCGGTCCAGCCTCAGGGCCCTGCCCCATCCCTAGTAGTCCCTTCCCTAGGCAGCCATTTCCATGACAACTGTGTGGACATGACAACGGCAGGAATGTTGGCCCTGGACTTGTTGGGAGGCCAGTGGGCTGTTCCTGTGTAACCTCAGACTCAGCTACCCAGGCAGGGCTGGAGCTGAGCAGGGAGAGTGAGGGGGTGGGAGGCAGGGTCTGGGACTGTCTGTCCCCGTGGGCCCCAGTGAGCAAAGTCTGCCCCTGGGAATGAGGTGATGTGTGGCTTAAAGGGACCACACAAAGCCCCCATGAGGCTGGGCAGAACAGGGAGCCTGGATCACTGAGCAGTGCTGCCTTTCAGAGGAAAGGAAGCTCCCTCATCTGAGAGGAGGGGGAGTGGGAAGTCGTGCGCTCACTCACCAAGGGGTGCAGGCCGAGGCTGACAAATGCTAGGTGGGGCTGCTCTAGGGGCTCGGCCTGCAGGTGGAGGTCTCCTCGCCAGCAGAGCTGGGACCAGGTCCTGATGCCAGGCGGGCATTTCCCCGTAGCTAGAATGCTTGGCCCCAGCCCTGCTTTACTATGCAGCCGGGCAGGTCTTGTCCTTGCTAGCCCTCAGCTTCTCTGTACCTCCCCGTCACCCAGCCTGGGCTCCCGGCTCCTGGCACCTGACAGGTGATGAGCCCTGACCGCTGGGGGCAAGGCTGGGACACCCCCAGGCCTCACACTCACCACTGCCCTTCCCAGGGCCTCTTGGTGCCCAGTCCCAGGCTTGGGGGTGCTCTTGGGCCTTGGGCAGGGAAGTGCTATGTCCACCCTCCTGGCACATCCTGCCCTGCAGGGTCTACTTCACCTCCATCTGTCCTCTTCCAGGGAAGAAGGATGGTGAGATGGACCGGAATTTTGACACACTGGACCTGCCCAAGCGAACTGAGGCTGCCAAAGGTGAGTGGGCAGAGGCAGAGTTCAACGCAGGCCCATCCGGGTAGCGAAGCTTTGTGCTACCAAGCAAGCTCGAAGGGCCTTGGGGATCTGATGGGGAGACAGCCCACAAGTGTGGGGTTCCCCAGAAGGCCGTCCAGTCCCCGGGTACCGGGCATGGGTTCAGAATCAGGGTCAGTTCCATGGGCCACTCCAGGCAGGGTAGGAGACAGGCACAGAGAGGCCAGGCACTTGCAAGGTCACACAGCACATGAAAGACTAGAGGAGACAGCCGAGACCTTCAGTGAAGGCAGAGGTGAGTTAGGCAGGACCTAGTGTCAGCTGAGGCGCTGACAGGGGCTGATGGTGCAGGGGGCAGAGTGGTTTATCCTTCTCGTTCTGCTGTGTCTGTCTGAGTCCTACTGTGTGCTGGTCTGTTCTGTACACTGCAAATCGGGCCTGAGGAGGAGTGATCTGCCCTGGTGAGCCCCAGGCCGTGGCCCACCCTGCAAGCCCAGACAGCCCCAAGCAAAGTGGAAGACCCCAGCCCTGGGAGGGAGGTCTAGGGGAAAACAACACACGCAGAGGGACCAGTGCCTGTGAATACCCTCGCGGGGAACACTTGAGTGGGGGACATGCTTGGGGCATTGGGGGAACAGGAAGCCCAGTGAGGCTGGAGTGGAGGGACCAGTGAGGAATGGGGAGCAGGTAATAGGATGTGGGTGTGGGAGGACAGGGCAGGGGGAGTAATGTCTGGGTCCAGGTCAACTGAAAGGCTGCTCAGCCCCTCCCCCTAGAGCAATTCTGCTGCCCTGTGGGGGCAGGGCCTCACTTATGGGGGCCAGGAGTGGTTGAGCAGGGTGCAGACTGGGAAGGCAGGCCCTGTAGCTAGGGGCTTGTACCCATAACAGCCTAAGTTACGTAGGGGAGAACGGGCCCTGTTCCCAGGGAGGATGGGTCTTTTCCTAGGGCTCCCTGCCCCCAGTGGCACAGCCTATCTGCCCTGGAGAGCTGGCCCAGTTGTGAGGGAGTCTGGGTCCGGTTGCTAGGGGAACAGTCCTGGTTGCCCCCTCCCTGTCTACCCCAGGCCTCGTGGATGCTCTGGCTGCCAGGCAGGGTCAAGGGACCAGTGACTTCGCTTAGACCCACTGCCTCTTCACTGAGCCTCTGTTGTCCCATGAAGCGGGAAGCTTTTTTCCTCCGGTGGCCCATAAGGGGGGGGAATGTGTTGATGTTACATTTTCCCTGGCTGCACCATTTCCCATCCCTGGCCCCAGCTGACTCGCCATGAGAACACTGATGGGAGGAGAGGGGGGAGTGGAGCGGGGGTCTGGGTGACCGCGGGCGGTGGGTGCTCTGTGCCCAGGCTTTGAGCTGCTGTATCAGCCCGAGGTGGTACGTCTCTACCTCTCCCTCCTCACGGAGAGCCGGAACTTCAACACCCTGGAGGCGGCCGCAGGTGCCCTGCAGAATCTCAGCGCCGGCAACTGGATGGTGAGAGGCTGGATCTGGCAGGGAGGGAGAGTCCTAGGTTCGCTGGGGGTGCGGCCTCTGCCTTTGGCCAGGCTGGGGGTGGAGGGTTGTTGGGGACCGCACGGGATACAATGCCTCCCCAAGGTCTGGGGGATGGAGTTGGAGTTGAGTTGCTTGGGTAGAGCTTTGTCAGGGCAGGAGAAGGGCCCAGCCAGAGGGGACACCTGGGGCTCGGCTAGGAGAATGTCTAGGCGTGCAGCTGTGTGACCCAGTGTGCTGAGCACACTCCCCACCCCACTACCACAGTGGGCCACGTACATCCGCGCCACGGTGCGCAAGGAGCGTGGCCTTCCGGTGCTTGTGGAGCTGCTGCAGTCCGAGACGGACAAGGTAGTACGCGCTGTCGCCATCGCCCTGCGCAACCTCTCCCTGGACCGGCGCAACAAGGACCTCATAGGTGAGGACACTGGTGGGACAGGGCCAGGATGCAGGCCCCGGGGTCCCATCTGCAGGGGCTGGGGCGGCAGGGTGGGGAGGGTTCAGCCCTGCCCCTGTCATTTCCTCCAGTCCCAGCTGCTTGGAGCTGATGTCTTCCCGAAGGGTCCCAAGGCCTAGCCCCTGTCCATAGCTCCCTGCTGCTCTCTCTCCTGGTGGAGGCCCCCTGTGAATCCCGATCCTCCCCGTCCTGACACCTGCCCCTGCCCTTCAGGGAGCTATGCCATGGCCGAGCTGGTGCGGAACGTGCGCAATGCACAGGCTCCGGCGCGACCCGGGGCCCGC